>NC_037671.1:38830331-39130331 GCF_003255815.1 Theropithecus gelada
AAAAAAAAAAAAAACACAATGAAGCCAAGTAAAGGATCTGCCTTTACTTGATCTTAATACAGAAGCAAAGCTTTTGGGAAACAGCAATGTTGCTTGCTGCCCCACAGCCATGGCTAGGACCCAGTCACTATAAGACATTAATACACTAGAAGGCAGCCTTCATCTGCCTGTCTCCCCTGGCTCCCATTAAGGTCTCTACCTACTGCAGGGAGCCAAAGAAAAGGGGAGGCACTACAATTACCACTTGTCACTCACCCTGGAGGACAGAATGGTGACCACAATATTTCCTGTTTGTCAAGGGGAAAGCTACTGTGAACATACCTTGCCCTTCTCTCTTGAGGCTGAAACAGTAGCTAGAAACCTCATGGTTTGAAAGTGGAGTTGGCTGAATATAGATTAAGGGAGGGAAGAGTCTGAGGTGCAATTCATACAAAAAGGTTATCTTTCCCCTATTCCATAAATATTTAATAAGGTGGGGGGGAGGGGTTGTTGTTATCCTATGCCCTAAGAAAGCAGAAATAAAAGCCAGTTTTTTGTCCCATCAATAACTATATACTGGCATCACAACTGAAGGTTTTCCTTTTGCACTGGAAGAGAAACATCAGAAGCTAGCTAGATGTCATGTCTCACCCTTTAAATTTTTCCAGGTAGCAAAAATTTCCATCATGTGGAGCAGAAAAATAACCTGAACTCTCAGTGGGTAGCTTTAATTCCTACCCAGTTTATTTAGTAAAAGCAAACAAAAAAGCAATTTTACCTCTGTACCTGTACTTTGTCAGCCCTACCCCAAAATGGTGATGGATTTGCACTGGTCTACTTCCATCTTTTATCTAGCACAAACCCAATGCAGGCTTCTTCAAGATGGCTGAGCCAGGTAGAGTCTGTGGCCAGAGACTTTAACTGGCTCATAATGAGATCTGTTAAGTTGAGGAGTTGAGTCCTCAGCTAAGGTGAGCTAAACAATTTAAGTTAATGTACCATTTAATCCATAAGTTAATGCATCATTTAAAATGTTAATTATAATAGACAGTTCCTTTACTTTCATTTAGAAAAGTTTTAGAAACTGATTTTGAAGGCACAGTATTTGAGAAAAGGCTTTTTACACATTATGTCTGGACCATCCTCTGTTAGAAACCATGTGGGGCACCAGGTATACATAAAATTACTAACTCTGAAAATCATATGTACTTTGTTTTGCAGTTTTACTCTGACTGCTAACATTTGATAAAAAGAGGCCTTAAGCCTTGGTTAAAACTGTAAGAAATATATCTTGCAAAAACAAAACTTACTCATGAGATGCAAACATACTAATTAATGCAGAAGCCTTATAATTTCCTTCTCAAGATTAACTGACACTTTTTCAGTGCCTACACACCCATACCACAAACTAATTTGTAGATAGTATGTAAGTAGGCCGGCTTACTGTGAATTTTGAAAAAGGCTGGTGTTAGCATAAAGTATAGTGTCTGAAGACTTACTGCCCGGGTATTTGATACTCTCAACTGAAATTCCTGGGAGTCTAAAGCTTCTCGGTAACACATGAAAATTCGAGAGAAAATAAAAATTCCAAATTTTGGGGTGGCATTTAAATGAAGACAGGGAAGACCAGTGATTGTATCTCCTCTCAAGAGGTAGAAAGGATTGGATGTGGGGCCAATCTCCATCCTTCCTCTTTGGCTCTAAATTGGGAGTTCTTGTCACAGGGTCTCCATGTTCCTATAACATCAAATCTTCTACAGGACATTTGCAGTCATCACCCATCGCAATCTGTTCTTAAGCAACCAGCTACATTAGACTAGATTTATAGAAAGTCTATTCTTGCTTTTTAATCTATCCTTTCCAATATTTAAAACTTCATTTATTTTGCATAAGGCACTTTATAAATCGATTTGCAAACCAGGTTTTGGTTTTAGAAAATATCCTTTATCATTAAAGGAGAATTTGCATTGTTCTGCCATTTGCATTATATTTTTCAAATTCAATCAGAAATTGGAAGGCTGGTCTTTTTCAGGTACTGATGAGCTACCTAGAAGACTCAACTTTGGTTTAGGTAAACAGAATGAAGCATATAAAGACACATTTTAGATTATAAATTCCAAATTCTAATTCCTAGTCCTTAGTTATGAAATATATATTACAATTTCTATTTCTCAGCATTTGGTAAGAAACACACTACCAACACCACGTATGACCTCAAAAAAAAAAGGCTCTCAAAATAAGGACATTTTGTGATCCATTGGAAGACACAAGTAACAGCTGCTTTTCGAACAGATTCTCAATTTTTAAAAGATTGCATATAACCTATAGGAATTATTTGTGATTTTAAATATGAACTGCTTCTTTGTAGGGGGAAAAAGGTAGTATTATATATACAGTCATACATGACAGAACTAAAGAAAACTGTAATAAAAATATATATTTCAATTAAACAAAAAGAAAAGTTTTAGGAGACAAAAATTAATAAGCTAAAAGCACTGCTACCACTGTGCTTTACCTGCTCTTTTTCAAGCATATCTGCTTTACGGAGTATTTTCATTGCATACACATGTCCCGTATCTTTCTTCTGAACAAGCCGTACCTAAAAAGTTACAAAAGAAATGCCAAGTCAAAAACTCATACTACCAAGCTAATGCTTTCATGTATTATAGGATGCAATAATTAACTGAAAAAGTATTATAATTTTAACAGGAGCAACTAGTAATAACAAAGCAGAAGAAAATGCTTTTCAATGTTCCAAAATGAATACATTATACACAGTAAAGTCGATGCTGCAAACATCCTCAAATACCTCTACATCTGAACAGCTTTGGTTCCTTAGTTGAACAAACCAATCTAATTTAAAACCTTCAATTTCAAATTTAAGGACTCATTATACCCCTGACATATGTCATCCAGTCAGCTCAGAAAATCTAAGTAAATGATTACAACGATGTTTAATTAAAACAAAAGTAGCGGTGCATGGTGTTGTATACCTGTAGTCCCAGCTATTTGGGAGGTTAAGGTAGGGGGATCGCTTGAGCTCAGGAGTTATGAGCTGTGGTGTATTATGCTGATCAGGTGTCTGAAGTAAGTTCAGCATAATATGGTGAATATGGTGACCTCCCAGAAGTGGGACTGGCCGGGGGGGTACTAGGTTGCCTAAGGGAAGGGCAAACAGGCCCAGTTCAGAAATGGAGCAGGTCAAAACTCCCATGCTGATCAGTAGTGAGATCGTGCCTGTAAACAGCCAAAACTCCAGCCTGGGCAACACAGTGAGACCTTGTCACTTAATCAAAATAATAATAACAAAGTAAAACTTCATGCATAGGAAAAACGTCCGGAAAGAAAAACAAAAAATTCAGGCCAGTCGCAGTGGCTCACACCTGTAATCCCAGCACTTTGGGAGGCTGAGGCAGGTGGATCACCTGAGGTCAGGAGTTTGAGACCAGCCTGGCCACCATACTGAAACTCTGTCTTTAATAAAAATACAAAAATTGGCTGGGTGTGGTGGCAGGTGCCTGTAATCCCAGTTATTCGGGAGGCTGAGGCAGTAGAATCACTTGAACCCGAGAGGCAGATCTCGGCTCACTGCAACATCTGCCTCCTGGGTTCAAGCGATTCTCCTACCTCAGCCTCCTGAGTAGCTGGGATTACAGGCGCGTGCCACAACACCCAGCCAATTTTTGTATTTTTAGTAGAGACAGGGTTTCACCATGTTGGTCAGGCTGGTCTCGAACTCCCGACCTCGTGATCCACCCGCCTTGGCCTTCCAAAGTGCTGAGATTACAGGCGTGAGGCACTGCGCCTGGCCCTGGGGTACCAGGTTTTAATAACATACTGTTCCTTTTATACTTGCAACTATTGCATCAGTAGGTCGTCTACTTTGGGCATTTTTCATTAATGGGAATGACCTTGCATGGGCTCTTTCAAACTCTCCCCAACCAATTGCTCTTGTGCCCAAGCAGGATCATTTCCAAGAACTGTGGGGACAAAGTCGCAAATGCTTTCAAATCTCCACCACTACCTATATAACTCCTTTCTGTAAATTCTACCTCCTAGGGTCATCTTTTTAGAGCTGTATCAATCTGGTGGGGAGAAATAAAGGGTGGAGATACACTGTTAATTAGTTAGTTTCCTTCTGGAGAGGCAGTGCAGTATGGGGAAAAGCAAGCGCTTTGAGTTCAGGAAACAGGGCCCAACTTTTGGTCCCAGTGCTCAATGGCTGTGTGGTAACAGGACATTATATATACCTTTACAGTCTTAATTTCATCATCTATAAAATGGGTTACTGTCCTGATTATGGGGAAAAAGCAGCCTGTAAATAATAAATGTTGATTTCCTTCTACTTTTCAACTCTCCCCCTAAGTCAATATTTAAACACCAACATCATCTCTGGCAAACAGAGAACAGAGACCTGGGACCTTGGAGAGAAGAAAAAGAGAAAGCAGACAGACAAAGCAATTAGGATGTGGCGATGGCATGCCTGACCCATGTAATTCCATACATTTCAGTTATATCAACAATTACGAGTTGATGATAGGTTAGAAGCTTTGAAGTTTTGCAATTATATTTGTACTTGACAAGTAGCTGTGATTTTTACCTCACCAAATGCTCCTCTGCCTATTACTTTTAAGGACTCAAAATCTTCCAATCCAAGTCTTGTTCTCTTCAAACGAAGAAACTCTGTTTCCTTCCGAGCATGTGCTGATCTCCGGAGTCGTTTCTAATATTTAAATAAGGAAGGGAGAAGAGGGGAAGGAGCTGAAATTCTGATAACAAGTCATGTTTGTCACTTACCCAGCTGGAAAACAAGTCCACAGTGGACTAGGGATAATCTTTTCACATATGGAAGCACCCCAGAAGGACTCTTAAGAGGTCACTTCTCCATTTCCCGGCCTTTAGACACAACATCCAAGCCACACTGAACAGATGGGTGCCTCCTCTGGGAACTCTGACTAACCTACTTCAGCAATCCACTATCCTAACATTTTTGGTGAAGGAAGGGATAAATAATCAACAACATTTTCCTTTATCCTGTTTAATATAAACTAAAAATGTGTTCTTATCTTTCCCTCTGGGTTGGTTACACATTATATGCTCTAACTTTCTGTTATTTCTACAAGTATTGGGTATTTTTCACCACTGTCCTGGGTTCTGCAAGCCAATCCTATTTTCGAAGGCATTTCCACTGCCATTCCAGTTTCTTGCACAGTCCCTTGTTAACTATATTTTCTCCTACTATATCTGTGGGCACTGGGTGGAAGGGCTGATTTGAGATGGATATTTTGCCTTAATAAAGATTTCAGGAACATGACACACTGGGGCCTGTCGGGGCATGGGGGGAAAGTGGAGGGAGAGCATTAGGACAAACACCTCATGTATGCGAAGCTTAAAACCTAGATGACAGGTTGACAGGTGCAGTAAACCACTATGGCACATACGTACCTATGTAATAAACCTGCACGTTCAGCACATGTATCCCAGAAAAAGTAAAGTAAATAAATATTTCAAAAACTTGCCCTACTCCTATGGAGACTTTTCAGTGAATTCTATAAAAATGCTATAACTTGCTCTTTTAAATTTTAATTTGATTTCATTCCTTCTTTCCCTTGGAATTCTAAATCTAGTTTACTATAACTGCATCTAGAGAAGCCTTCCTCTCCTAGTTACTTAATAATTAATCTGTCCCTCTGCATTAACACCCAAATCCAGAAGCACACTACCCCTCAAGTTCCTCTGTTACTGGGCCGAAACCCTTCTCATGTGTACCAAGGCTAACAACTTGCTGGACAAGATACAACCTGCCATGCTGGGTTTTAAGGAAGATACTGCCAATATTAATTACCTCTTCATCTTTTAGGCCTTCTTCTTCCATCACCTTTTCTAACTTCTTTTGTCTAAAACAAAAACAAAAGACACATGAAATCACATCTGAATAACTTTCTGAAAACTCTGTAACTTAATATTGTAATTGCATTTTAAAAAATGACACAAACGGGTAAATCTCAAACTGTCTCATTAAAACCAAAAAAATTACAGTTACTAAGACAAGTAAAAAGATTTCCATCCTTTGTTAGGTCTACTTTTTTTTGGCGGGGTAGGGGGAGGAGACAGAGTTTTGTTCTGTCACCCAGGCTAGAATGCAGTGGGGCAATCTCAGCTCACTGAAAACTCCACCTTACAGGCTCAAGCAATTCCACCTTAGCCTCCCAAGTAGCTAGGACTACAGGTGCATGCCACCATACCTGGCTAATTTTTAAATTTTTTGTAGAAATGAGGTCTCACCATATTGCCCAGGCTAGTATCAAACTCCAGCCTGACCTTCCAAAGTGTTGCGATTACAGGTGTGAGCCACCATGCCCCATCCTTAGGTCTACATTTTTTTTTTTTTTTTTTTTTTTTTTGTTGAGACGGAGTCTCGCTCTGTCGCCCAGGCTGGAGTGCAGTGGCGCGATCTCGGCTCACTGCAAGCTCCACCTCCCAGGTTCACGCCATTCTCCCGCCTCAGCCTCCGAGTAGCTGGGACTACAGGCGCCCGCCACCACGCCCGGCTAGTTTTTTTTTTTTGTATTTTTAGTAGAGACGGGGTTTCACCATGTTAGCCAGGATGGTCTCGATCTCCTGACCTCGTGATCCACCCACCTCGGCCTCCCAAAGTGCTGGGATTACAGGCTTGAGCCACCGCGCCCGGCCAGGTCTACATTTTTTAAAAGACTGTCTAAGATGTTAATACAACAAAGAATCTTGTTTCAAAAAATGTCCTCTCTCGGTTTTGGCTTTTTTTTTAAATTTGCTTTTCAGTTATTTCCTCCTTACCAAACCACAAAACAGCTGGTATTTGATAAACTCTTATATCATGGTGTTACTTTCCCTCTCTCTGACTGAAGTCTACTTCCTTTATTTCTGCATCTTCCTCCTCCTCCCTGCCATGAGCAAAGGGTAACAAACAACAAAGGTAAAAGCAGAATTTGGAAATTTAACGGGAAAAAGTGATCAAAAAGGTGACTGGCACCACTATCAAAACATCATACATCAGACTGGGTGTGGCGGCTCATGCCTGTGATCCCAGCACTTTGGGACGTGAGGCGGATGGGTCACTTGAGGTCAGGAGTCCAAGACCAGCCTGGCCAACATGGTAAAACCCCGTCTCTACTAAAAATATAAAAATTAGGCTGGGTGCGGTGGCTCATGCTTATAACCCCAACACTTCGGGAGGCCAAGGCGGGTGGATCACTTGAGGTCAGGAGTTTGAGACCACAATGGCCAACATGGTGAAATCCCATCTGTACTAAAAATGCAAAAATCAGCCGGGCATGGTGGCATGCCCCTGTAATCCTAGCTACTTGGGAGGCTGAGATAGGAGAATCACTTGAACCAGGGAGGTGGAGGCTGCAGTGAGCAGAGATCACGCCACTGCACTCCAGCAGTGGAGTGAGACCCTGTCTCAAAAAAATAATAAATAAATAACAAAAAAATAAAACGCCAGGCATTGTGGCTCATGCCTGTAATCCCAGCTCATGCCTGTAATCCGAGGAAGGCGGATCATAAGTTCAGGAGTTCGAAACCAGCCTGGCCAACATGGTGAAACCCCATCTCTACTAAAAACACAAAAATTAGCTGGGCATGGTGGCGAGCGCCTGTAGTCCCAGCTACTCGGGAGGCTGAGGCAGAAGAATTGCCTGAACCCGGGAGGCAGAGGTTGCAGTGAGTTGAGATCATGCCACTGCACGCCAGCCTGGGTGACGCAGCAAGACTCTGTATCAAAAAACATATATCTGTATCTCTCTATGTATGTACATATGTATATATGTATATATGTATACACACACACACACACACACATATATATATAAATTAGCTGGGTGTACTGGCAGGTGCCTGTAATCCCAGCTATTTGGGAGGCTAAGGCACAAGAATCACTTGAACCTGGGAGGCAGAGGTTGCAGTGAGGCAAGATCACACCACGGCACTCCAACTCGGATGTCGGAGTGAGACTCTGTCTCGAAGAAAAAAAAAAACATTCAGATATCAGACTTTTGGAGTACTGAACTTTAGAAAGTGCATGCAATAATGTTGTTGATCTATAGTCTCATAAAACTAAAAGAAGCAAGTAAAACTTCCTTACAACCCATTCCACAGAACTTTCATTTACTCAGCACAATAAATGAAACTACATGGGCTAGAATCTCTCCTCCACCACTCATCAGCATTCCAGATAAACAGGCAATACATACAAACAGAGCAAAGAAGGGTAAGAGTGTACAGTATGCTGGCCGGGTGCGGTGGCTCACACCTGTAATCCCTGCACTTTGGGAGGCCAAGGAAGGCGGATCACGAGGTCAGGAGATCGAGACCATCCTGGCTAACACAGAGAAACCCCGTCTCTACTAAAAATACAAAAAAAAAAAAAAATATTTAACCGGGCATAGTGGCAGGCACCTGTAGTCCCAGCTACTCAGGAGGCTGAGGCAGGAGAATGGCGTGAACCTGGGAGGCGGAGCGAGCCGAGGTCGCGCCACTGCACTCTAGCCTGGGCAACGAAGCGAGACTCCATCAAAAAAAAAAAAAAAAAAAAGAAAGTGTACAGTATGCTGCAGAAACAGCATGTAGTCCATTGTGGCTGACACACACAGCACTTCAAAAGCCACACCAAGAAGGTTGGATCTCATTCTGTAGACAATTGAGTGCTAAAAGAGGCTTGTGTGCAAAGGAGTGATGTGATAAGATTTCTATTTTAGAATGGTAACCAGCAGTAATGAGGATCTGATGGACTGGCAGGGAAAGCAACTGAGAAAGATCAGAGGCCAGTTGAGAGTTACTGTAATGATTCAGATGTACAGTAAAGATCTGGAACTAGGGCAGGAAAACCAGAATGAAGTGAATAGAGCTATTGCAAAGATGACCAACTGACAATAGGAGTCAAGAGAAAAGCCTTAGAATTTCCTGTCTAGAGGTATATGATGCCACTAATCAAGACAGAAAATGCAGAGAGAGGAACATTAACAGTTCTCCCAGTTCCCGGAATAGTTTGGGATACATGTGCATCTATGTGTACACATGTATTGGAGAGAAAAGGCTGTATTCTTAGTAGTTTCAGGAGTGTAAATTAATTCCATTGCAGTGGTTAGGTAGTTGAAGCAGAGAAGAGTAAGAAAAGTCAAAGTATAACATGCTAGGCAAAGCTCTAAGAACACAGCTGTGGTCAGCTCTTTTTGTGCCCTGAGTACTAAACACCATCACACCTCCTGACTATATGTTTTTGAATGACTACATCAGAATGGGCTACAAGTCCAATGCACTATCCACTGTGTCACAAAACTGGCTCCTTCTGATTATATTTTAAATCTAAATACAAATTAAGAGGTTTTCCACAGCTTTACTGAAGTGTAATCAAATTTGTTGCAGCAGAACGCCTGCCTGAGAGTAAAGTTAACTCCTTGAACACAATTAGATTATTTCATTAGAGAAAGTATCCAGAAAAAAAAAAAAGCCTATCCATGATAACGATTAGGACCAGGTCCACAAAGACCCCGAGGACACTAAAAACAGCAAGGACAGCCTGAAATGACTTAAAAATGGCATCCTCTGTGAGATGATATCAAAGGAATTACTGTTAACTTGGTTAGATTCATGGTGGCATTTGCATTATGCAAGAAAATGGCCATATTTTTGGAAATGCATACTTGAGAGTATGCAGGATTAAAATGACAGATGTCTGGAATTTACCTTAAAACACAATAGCAAGAAAAAACAAAATGGGATAGATGAAGAAAAGATACCAAAGCCCTAAAATTATTAAATCTGAGGGATGAATATATTGAAACGGGGTCACTATATTATTCTACCTATGTTTAAAATTGTTCATAGTGAAAAATAGCAGGACTCTCCACACAGGCATGTTCTCTTATAAGAGTGCCAGGTTAACACTCCAGCCTTTGGTGGAGCCACTCTTCCCTTCAATTCCAATGTTCCAAACCAGAACCCTGGGAGAGAGACCAAGTCACTTTCACACTTAGAGGCCATATCCAGCCTCACCCCAGTGATGCCTTCCATGCGTTCCATTTATTTTCGTGTGTGTTCATTTCCTGTATGAGAGAGTGGTAAGACCTTCTGAAGGCAGGGACTATATTTGAATTCCCCATCTCCACTAAGAATAGTGCTTTGTACACAGCTACTTTCTAAATGTATGCTGCTAAATTTTAAAAAGTAGAATGTATAGCAATGTGCAGACACATTCATGACTACTACTTACAATTAGCCCCCTTTTCTAATTTAGGGTCCCCTCTTAGCATAGCTTGATTCGGAGGTAGCAGGAATGAGAAAATAGGGCTATTCCACCCTAACTGAAAATAGATAGTATTTTGGTGAGACACCGAAAACCAGGAAAAATAGTGTATTTAACAGAAATAGGGCCAGGCATGGTGGCTGACACCCATAATCCCAGCACTTTGGGAGGCTGAGGCTGGCAGATAGCCTGAGGCCAGGAGTTGGAGACCAGCCTGGCCAACATGGTGAAACTCTGTCTCTACTGAAAATACAAAAAGTAGCCAGGCGTGGTGGCACGTGCCCGTAATCCCAGCTACTCAGGAGGCTGAGGCAGGAAAATCTCTGGAACCTGGGAGGCAGAGGTTACAGTGAGCTGAGATGGTGCCACTGCACTCCAGCCTGGGTGACAGAGTGAGATTCTGTCAGAAAGAGAAGAGAAGAGGGGCAACAGAGTGAGATTCTGTCAGCAAGAGAAGAGAGGAGGGGAGGCGGAGGGGCTGTGATTATATCTCCATGATTAAAAATGCCTAAATTCAGAAAATGCCTAAGAAATACTTTTTTTTTTTTTAAGCCAAGAGTCTTACTCTGTCACCCAGGCTGGAGTGCAGTGGTACTATCTCGACTCATTGCAACCTCTGCCTCCCGGTACAAGTGATTCTCCTGCCTCAGCCTCCTGAATAGCTGGGATTACAAGTGCCCACCACCATGTCCAGCTAATTTTTGTATTTTTAGTAGAGATGGGGTCTCACCATGTTGGCCAGTATGGTCTCGAACTCCTGACCTCAAGTGATTCACCCACCTCGGCCTCTGAAAGTACAGGGATTACAGGCGTGAGCCACCACACCCGGCCTTTTTCCTTTTTTTTTTTTTTTGGAGACAAGAGTCCGGCTCTGTCACCCAGGCTGGAGTGCAGGACACGATCTTGGCTCACTGCAACCTCTGCCTCCTGGGTTCAGGTGATTCTTGTGCCTCAACCTCCCTAGTAGCTGGGATTACAGGCATATGCCACCATGTCCGGCTAATTTTTGTATTTTTAGTAGACACGGGGTTTCATCATGTTGCCCAGGCTGGTCTTGAGCCCCTGACCTCAAGTGACCCACCCACCTCGGCCTACCAAAGTGCTGGGATTATAGGTGTGAGCCCCTGCACCCAGCCAGAAATACCCTAAAATTAACACTACACAGATTCTTTAAAATCTCCACAAATTACTTCAATTCTACACTCTGGTTTGACTGATATCTGCTCAGTGAAGACCATTAGGAGGTCTGGACTTACTCATTCTTGAGGCTTAAATAAAGCTGACACGGGATCACTAATAATAATCACATATCTCTACTTAGTATTAGATAAGACCAAACGAGGAATTTCTACAGTTAAGAAAACATAGATGAGAAAATCTAAGAGGAGTTGCAGAACATAGAAGTTCTCAGTAAAATGTATGAAAGACTATTTGATTTGGGGAGAAAAAAGCTTACCATTGTTATTTATTAAATTAGGTGTTTGTGGTTTTAATTAACCCACCTAAACAGTATTCATGAAGAAAAGAAACAACTGAAAATATTTTGTAAAAGGAAATGCCTGTTTCCTCAGATTTGATTCCAAACTGCTATGAATTATCTAAAACATTATTTTTTAATGAATAAGCAGACAACTGTCAATACCTACTAGGTACCTAGGATCACATACAGAACGAATACAAGGAGAGCTGCTGCTCCTCGAGAAGGTCACAACCGAGGCTGCCATTGAAGGCAAAACACAGACTGAAGGAATATAGCAGATGCACTTGCCCTACTGAGTGCTTATGATCTAACAGTGGTATTAATAGACCATCAGGTGGCATTCCGCAGCACTGTGTGATGGACACTAGATTCAGGGGGTTTAATTATTTTTAAACCAATCTATAGAAGCTGCTATAGTGTTTCTATGAAACTGCTCAAAGTTCTCATATTTTATGTTTATACAGGAAACAATTCCCAGATGAATTTTACTCTTTCTTCTATCTCTGGGCTTTGGACACATATCCCCCTGCAGTAAGTCCTTTGCTTCAACTATAACCTAGTGTTCTACTATGACGGAACAGGGCAAGAGTTGCACAGCAATGCTAGGAATAACAGATATTTTAAAGGCACCTAGACAAGACACAAAAGAAAAAAAATGAAGATTTGTATTACAACTTGGTCTCAAAATTTGCTAGCCCAAAACTTACTATTTCAAATCTCCATCATATATTATCTCTTCATTATCAATTGTCTCATATCACTAAAACTGTTTATTTATCAAGGTCCCGCAATGTGTCCCTCCAGAACATTAAAAAGCTTGCAAACTCAGGCCAGACAATCATGGCTCATGCCTGTAATCCCAGCATTCTGGGAGGTGGAGGATGGCTTGAGCCCAGGAGTTTGAAGCTGCAGTGAGCCATGATCGCATCACTGCACTCCAGCCTGGGTGACACAGTAAGACCTTGTCTGTAAAATAAAATTTAAAAAAAAAAAAAAAAAAAAAGCTTCTTAGTTTACTTCTGAGGTAATTCTTGTCAATCCCTTTTTAAAAATTTTTCTAGGAACAATAAAGCCTGAAAATTTTATTGAGCTGTATCAGTAAATCCAAAACCAACTAGCAGTTCATACAAAAAAGAGGGTTCTGGCTGGGCATGATGGCTCACACCTGTAAACCCAGCACTTTGGGAGACCAAGGCGGGTGGATCACTTGAGGTAAGGAATTCAAGACCAGCCTGGCCAACATGGTGAAACCCCATCTCTACTAAAAATACAAAAATTAGGCCAAGCACTGTGGCTCACACACTCTGGGAAGATGAGGCGGGCGGATCACCTCAGGTCAGGAATTCAAGACCAGACTGGCCAACATGGTGAAACCCCGCTTCTACTAAAAATACAAAAATTAGCCAGGCATGGTAGTCCATGTCTGTAATCCCAGCTACATGGGAGGCTGAGGCAGGACAATTGCTTGAACCCAGGAGGCGGAAATTATGCTATTGCATTCTAGCCTGGGCAAAAGAGTGAAACTCCGTCTCAAAAACAACACGAAAATACAAAAATTAGCCCGGAGTGGTGGCACGCTCCTGTAATCCCAGCTACTCAGAAGGCTGAGGCAGGAGAATCGCTTGAACTCAGGAGGTTGCAGTAAGCCAAGATGGCACCACTGCCCTCCAGCCTGTGCCAGAGTGAGACTCCATCTCAAAAAAAAAAAGAGGGTACTCAACAAAAAAGATCTACAAGGATATATTAATTCGGAAAGGCTCAAAGTACTAGCGCATTGTTGTTTTCTTAAAGAGATAGATGGTGTCTTGTTCAGTTGCCCAAGCTTGAGTGCAGTGACACAATCATAGCTCACTGCAGCCTCAAACTCCTGAGCTCAAGAGATCCTCCCACCTCAGCCTTCTGAGTAGTTAGAACTACAGGTGCACACCACCACACGTGGCTTACTATTCTTTAATAAAAAATAATGGCACTTTTATAAACAACCAAAAACAAACATTCTAACCCTCTTAAATATCTAACATTCTCTTCTGTCTTTTTATTAATTTGGTCTTTCAAGAAAAGCAAAACCACCAATGCTTTTTTGTTTGTTTTTTGAGATGGAGTCTCGCTCTGTCGCTCAGTCTTGAGTGCAGTGGCGCGATCTTGGCTCACTGCAAGCTCCGCCTCCCGGGTTCACGCCATTCTCCTGCCTCAGACCCCCAAGTAGCTGGGACTACTTGGGGGGCACCCACCTCCACACCCGGCTACTTTTTACATTTTTAGTAGAGACAAGGTTTCACCATGTTAGCCAGGATGGTCTTGATCTCCTGCCTCGTGATCCACCCACCTCGGCCTCCCAAAGTACTGGGATTACAGGCGTGAGCCACTGCGCCCGGCCTCCAATGCTGTATTTTTTTAATTTTGTTTATTTTTATATAACCCTCTCTGCTTCTGGAACCACTGAAACTTTTAGACGGCTTTTCTATCTTGAGAATCCAAAGAATGCAAAGCACTGCTGTCTGCTCATTTTGGGGTACAATCTTAGTGTTAATCACAATGTATCATTTATTAATAATGTAAACAAAACCATACATCATCTTGTTCCTGCAGAATGTGATACATACCAATAATAAACCATAGCTAGGGCAGAACCAGTAGGATAAAACCCAGAGGACTATTACTAAACAAGTGGCTAAATCAAAACTCATAAACATTTGCTTTATAATTACTACCCCAGTAGCTATGATTTCAAGAAGTGACTGTATTTGAAATAACTACCTCCACAGGTTTCACCTGCCTAAAGATATCCTGTGCAGAGTTACGTTTGAATTCCCCATGATCCTAACACGGGACAGTGTGCAGACACTTGTTTACTCCAGTGAACAGCAGCTAGCCACCACCACATACAGAACTATTCCACATACAGAACTGCATATTTAAGGTCAAATTATATATCCCATGTAAATTATCATTTACACCTTCATGAAGAACAGGATTGCAAAGATCCTTATCAAAATATTAGCATATCGACCCAGCAACATAAAGGAGATAATACAATGTCATCAAGGTTTTTACCCCTGAAATGTAAAGTTAGTCTAACATTCAAAAATCAGTCCATGTAACTCACCATATTAAAAGAATAAAGGAGAAAAACAATATGACCATTATGAAGATGCTAAAAAAGCATTTGAAAAAAATTCAACACCCATAAAAAAACAACAATCAAAACGAAACAAACGACAAAAATAAAAAAATAATAATGAAAAGAAAAAATTCAACACCTACTCATGATAAAAATTCTCAGCTTCTCAGCCAAATTGGAACATAGGCTGAGCGCAGTGGCTCACACTTCCAATCCCAAAACTTTGTGAGGCTGAAGCAGGAGGACTGCCTGAGGCCAGGAGTTCAAGATAAGCCTGGTCAACATAGTGATATCCTGTCTCTACAAAAAGGTAAAAAAAAATTAGCCAGGTGTGGTGGCACATACCTGTAGTCCCAGCTACTTGGAAAGCTGAGGTGGGAGAATCACCTGAGCTCAGGAGGTCAAGGCTGCAGTGAGCCATGATTGTGCCACTGCACTCCAAGCTGGGTTAAAGCAAGACCCTGTCTCTAAAAAAACAAAAAAAAATTTTTTAACCCAAATTAGAACATAAGGAAACTGCCTCAACCTCTAAAGGGCATCTTTGGTAAAACAGTGAGCACGTTAGCTTGAAATCAAGAAGAAAACAAAGATATCCACTCCCACTACTTCTATTCAACATTTTACTGGAATTTCCAGCTAGTGCCCTAAGGCAATGAAAAAAGAAAAAAAAAAGAAAAAAAAAAAAAGCCGGGCATGGTGGCTCACGCCTGTAATCCCAGCACTTTGGGAGGCCGAGGTGGGTAGATCACAAGGTCAGGAGATCGAGACCATCCTGGCTAACACGGTGAACCCCCATCTCTATAAAAATACAAAAAATTAGTCGGGCGTGGTGGCGGACGCCTGCAGTCCTAGCTACTCGGGAGGCTGACGCAAGAGAATGTCATGAACCTGGGAGGCAGAGCTTGCAGTGAGCCAAGATCGTGCCACTGCACTCCAGCCTGGGCGATGAGCGAGACTGTCTCTCAAAAAAAAAAAAAAAAAAAAGAAAAGAAAAAGAAAAAGGTGAGTAGATTGAAAAGGAAATAAAACTGTCTCTACCTGAATATCACAAGATTGTTTACATAGAAAATTCTAAATACGCAAATAAAAAAAAAACCTAGAATAATTAGAAACTTACAGAATACAAGATCAATATACAAAACTCAGTTATATGTCTATATACTAGCAGCAAACAACTGGACAATGAAATTCTAAATAGCATCCAGAAAACCCCCAAATACTAGAAATAGATTAACAAGACATGTAAGATGCACACGCTAAAAATTACGAAAACACTGTTGAGAAAAACTAAAGAAGACCTTAAAAATGGAGATATGGGCCAGGCGCAGTAGCTCATGCCTGCAATCCCAGCACTTTGGGAGGCCGAGGCAAGTGGATTACCTGAGGTCAGGAGTTCGAGACCCGTCTGCCCAACATGGGGAAACCCCGTCTCTATTAAAAATACAAAAAATCAGCTGGGGTGGTGGCAGGTGTCTGTAGTCCCAGCTACTTAGGAGGCTGGAGCAGGAGAATTGCTTGAACCTGGGAGGCGGAGGTTGTAGTGACCCGAGATCACAACACTACACTCCAACCTGGGCAGCAATAGCAAAACTCCGTCTCAAACAAACAAACGAACAAGAAAACAAACAACAACAACAAAAAACAGAGAAATGCAATGTCTGTATAACAGAAGATTCAATAATGTTAAGGTGTTGATTCTCCACAAATTGATCTACAGAGTCAATATAATTCCAATAGTAATTCCAGGCCGAGTGCAGTGGCTCATACCTGTAATCCCAAAACTTTGGGAGGCCGAGGCGGGTGGATCACAAAGTCAAGACCATCCTGGCCAACGTGATGAAACCCCATCTCTACTAAAAATACAAGAATTAGCTGGGTGTGGTGGCGCGTGCCTGTAGTCCCAGCTGTTAGGGAGGCTGAGGCAGGAGAATCGCTTGAACCCAGGAGGCAGAGGTTGCAGAGAGCTGAGATCACGCCACTGCACTCCAGCCTGGCAGCAGAGCAAGACTTCGTCTCAAAAAAAAAAAGCAACATAATTCCATTGGGCTTTTCTGTAGAATAAGATGACTCTAAAATTTATAATAAAATGCAAAGAACACAGAATATTCAAAGCAATCTTAAAATAAAATGACCAAAGCTGGAGGACTTACACATTACCTGACTTCAAAACTTACTACAAAGCTACAGTAATCAAAACAGGGTGATACTGGCAAAGGATAGACAAAGAGATCAATGAGACAGAAAAAGAAAGCCCAGAAATGAATTCACATCTATATGTCAGTTGATTTTCAAGAAGAGTGCCAAAGCAATCTCATGGGGGAAGATCTTTTCAACAAATGGTGCTAAAATAACTGGATATCATAAGGATAAAAATCAATCTCAACTCCCCACCTCATATCATACACACCTATTAATTCAATATGGATCACAGAACTAAATGTAAAAACTAAACCTAAAAAACTTCCAAAATGGAACATACGAGAAAATCCTTATGACTTGGGGATAAATAAAGGTTTCTGGCCAGGCACAGTAGCTAACACCTGGTAAGTCCAGTACTTTGGGAGGCTGCGGCGAGAGGATCGCTTGAGGACAGGAGTTCAAGACCAGCCTGGTCAATATAACAAGACCTTGACTCTAAAAAAAAATTAGAGTTTTTTTAAATTTTACTTTTATTTTTTTTGAGACTGAGTTTCACTCTTGTTGCCCAGGCTGAAGTGCGATGCTGTGATCTTGTCTCACCGCAACCTCCACCTCCTGGGCTCAAGCAATTCTCCTGCCTCAGCCTCCCGAGGAGCTGAGATTACAGGCATGCGCCACCACCACACCCAGCTAATTTTGTATTTTTAGTAGAGACGGGGTTTCTCCATGTTGGTCAGGTTGGTCTCGAATTCCCGACCTCAGATGATCCACCCGCCTCGGCCTCCCAAAGTGCTGGGATTACAGGTGTGAGCCACCATGCCTGGCCCCAAATTAGTTAATTTTTTAAAAAGAGGAAAGGTTTTTTTAGAAAGGTCACAGAATACAATAACCATTTAAAAAATGCCAAATTTTATTTCATCAAAATTTAAAATGTCTGCTTGCCTAAAGACTTTGTTAACAACATGAGCAGGAAAGCCACAGATTGGGAGAGATTACTTATGAAACATACACATGACAAAGGTCTGATATGTAGGACAAACAAAGAACTCCTGCAACTCAATAACAAAGACAACTCAATTTCTTTAAATGCTCGAAAAATTTGAACAAACATTTCACAAAGGAAGATGCACAAATGGCCAAAAAGTACATAAAAATGTTCAACATCATTAGTCATCAGGGAAATGCAAACTAAAAATCACAGTGAGATACCACTAAATATCCATCAAAATAACTAAAACACTGACAACACAAATGTTAGCAAAAATGTAAAGTAACTGGAACTCTCATATATTAGTAATATTTTGAAAAAAGGTCTAGCAGTTTCTTATAAAACTAAACATATACCTATGTATATGATTCAGAAATTCCACCTCTAGATGTTTACCTGAGAACTGAAAACAAATGTTCACAAGACTGGTACAAAAATGTTCATAGAAGTTTATTCAAAATAGCCAAAAATTGAAAAGAACCCAGGTGTTTATCAACAGGAGAATGGATAAACAAACTAAGAAGATATAGTCAGAAGACAGTATAGTACCAACAATAAAAAGGAACAAATTATTGATGCATACAGCAACACAGAGGAACCTCAAAAACATTACGCTGGCAGGTGTGGTGACTCACACTTGTAGTCCCAGCACTTTGGGAGGCTAAGGTGGGAGGATCACTTGAACCCCAGAGTTCAAGACCAGCCTGGACAACAAAGTGAGACCCTGTCTCTACAAAAAAATTTAAAAATTAGCCAAGCGTGGTGGCATGCACCTATAGTCCCAGCTACTTGGGAGGCTGAGGCAGGAGGATCGATTGAGCCTGGGAGGTCAAGGCTGCAGTAAGCTATGATTGTGCCACTGCACACCACCTTGGGCAACAAAACAACACCCTGTCTCAAAAACAAAAACATTATGCTAAATGAAAGATGCCTTGCTCAAACAAGTACATACTACGTTTCCATTTATGTGTTCCACTTGCATGAAATAGGCAAAACTATGATAGAAACAAAATCATGGCCGGGCGTGGTGGCTCACGCCTGTAATCCCAGCACTTTAAGAGGTGAAGGCAGGTGGATCACGAGGTCAGGAGATTGAGACCATCCTGGCTAACACGGTGAAAACCCGTCTTTACTAATAATGCAAAAACAAAATTAGCCGGGCATGGTGGTGGGCGCCTGTAGTCCTAGCTACTTGGGAAGTTGTGGTGGGAGAATGGCATGAACCCGGGAGGCGGAGCTTACAGTGAGCCAGGATCGTGCCACTGCACTCCAGCCTGGGCGACAAGAGCGAGACTTCGTCTCAAAAAAAAAAAAAAAGAAAGACATAAAATCACAACAGTGGTTGTTCAAGATGGAAGAACCAAGAGGCATGAAAACTTTCTGGGAGAGGTAATGCTCTCTGTTTTGATAAAGGTTTAAGTTATAAAAGTGTATGCATTTGTCAAAACTCATAAAATGGTAACCCTCAACTTGTGAATTTCATTGTATATAAATTTTACACCCTTCCCCAAAAAGTATAAATATTGAACTCTAGTTAATGTTATATAAGCAGAAATATTCAGAAGTATACTGATGTCTACAACATACTTTGAAGTGAGGCAAAAATTAAGATGGACTGGCCAGGCGCGGTGGCTAACACCTATAATCCCAGCACTTTGGGAGGCCAAAGCAGGTGGACCACGAGGTCAAGAGATCAAGACCACCCTGGCCAACACGGTGAAACCTTGTCTATTAAAAATACAAAAATTAGCTGGGAGTGGTGGTGCATGCCTGTAATCCCAGCGACTTGGGAGGCTGAGGCAGGAGAATTGCTTGAACCCAGGAGGCAGAGGTTGCATTGATGCATTGAGCCGAGACTGTGCCACTACACTCCAGCCTGGGCGACAGAACAAGACTCTGTCTCAAAAAAAAAAAAAAGAAATTAAGATGGATTAACGAACAGATACAAGAAGAATGGATAGATGGATATGTAGTTAAACAAATACCATAAATAATCACTATAGACTCTAGATGATATATATGTATATATTCACTGTATAATTATTATAAGTTTTCTGTACTTCTGAATACTTTCACAGTAAAATATTGGGAAAAAAAATTTTTTTTTTTTTTTGAGACGGAGTCTCGCTCTGTCCCCAGGCTGGAGTGGCTTGATCTTGGCTCACTGCAAGCTCCGCCTCCCGGTTTCACGCCATTCTCCTGCCTCAGCCTCCCAAGTAGCTGGGACTACAGGTGCCCGCCACCACACTCGGCTAATTTTTTTTATATTTTTAGTAGAGACGGGGTTTCACCATGTTAGCCAGGATGGTCTCGATCTCCTGACCTTGTGATCCACCCGTCTCGGCCTCCTAAAGTGCTGGAATTACAGGCGAGAGCCACCGCGCCCGGCTGGGAAAAAATTTTTTTAATTATGAGTTACGGCCAAGCGTCTCTACTAAAACTACAAAAATTAGCCACGCATTTTTGCGTGACTCACACCTGTAGTCCCAGCTATTCAGGAGGCTGAGGCACAAGAATCGCTTGAACCCAGGAGGTGGAGGTTGCAGTGAGCTGAGATCATGCCATTGCACTCCAGCCTGGGCAACAGAGTAAGATTCAATCTCAAAAAAAAAACAATAAATAAATAATGAGTTACCAAGTGGACAGTATACACCAGATTAGTAATAACATAGCTGATAGTAACTAAGTGACTACTATGTGTGAAACACTATGGTACATACTCATATATGTTATATCTAATCCCCAACGCAATCCTGCAAGGCAAGTAGTATTAACCCCATTTTCCTGATGAGGGAACCAATTCACAGAGAGACTAAGGAACTTATTAGAGCTTCATACAGCTATGCAATGAAACTGGCAGGACTCTAAACCCAGGTCTGACTCCAAAAGGGCTTCCATTATACCACACTGCCTTAACAATTAACTCCTAGGATTGGGCCTTTTTTTTTTTTTTTTTTTTAAGATACAGACTCTCACTGTTGCTCAGGCTGGCCTCAAATTCCTGGGCCAATGCAATCCTCCCACCTCAACCTCCCAAGTACCATTTTTTTCTTGGATTTCAATAGAAGTTTATGTTATTGACTTGTAGGCATAAGTGGGTTAATGGCAGGGACTTTGAAAATCCCTATCACTGTCATTCCATTGTGATAGTCTATAATAAGGCTGCTACTATTCTTGTCTCCTTTCAGCATTATAAGTGTTTTACAATATGAGAAAGGAATGCCACAATCATGACACAATTTTTTCAAACAAAATTCTTTACCTCATTTCTCGTTCTTCATGTTGAGCGATAAGGTTGCTATAAAAATTCTCCAGTGTCACTTTGGTCATTGTCACCCTTTCCTTTGTGTGGTTACTCATGGATGAGCAAGGTGTTGAGCCTGTCATTGCCATGGCTGCTAGAAACAAAGAAAAGAACAGGTATTAGATTTGGAGTTAGAATCCACCCATTGTGCACTCTCCTACCTTATTGGTAGGAATGTAATTTGGTGCAAGTTTTCTGGAAGACAAACAGGTAATATGAAACAAAAGCCAGACAAAGAGAATACTTAGTGAAAATAAATATAAATTACTGCCGTATGACCCAGAAATCCCACCCCTAGGTATAAAGACTAGAGAAACCATCACATAGGCTTCTAAAAAGACATACACAGGATGTTCAGTACAGACAGGATGTTCACTATGCCTTAATTTGTGTTATGGGAAGTTGGAGGCACTTAAGTAAGAAAATAAAGAGCTGTGGCTGCATAGGAGATACCATGCAACAACCAGAAAACCAGAAGCAACTCTACCTGTACCTGTAAGTCACACAAATGTATCTTTTTTCTTTTTCTTTTTGAGATGGAGTTTTGCTCTTGTTGCCCAGGTTGGAGTGCAATGCAATGATCTTGGCTCACCACAACAAGTGATTCTCCTACCTCAGCTTCCCGAGTAGCTGGGATTATAGGCATGTGCCACCATGCCCAGCTAATTTTGTATTTTTAGTAGAGACGGGGTTTCTCCATGTTGGTCAGGTTGGTCTTGAACACCCGACCTCAGGTGATCCGCCGGCCTCGGCCTCCCAAAGTGCCGGATTACAAGTGTGAGCCACCGCGCCCGGCCCACACAAATATGCCTCCCTCCCTTCCTTCCTCCCTCTCTCTCTCTTTCTTTCTTTCTTTTCAAGACGGAGTCTCGCTCTTTCGCCCAGGCTGGAGTGCAGTGGCATGATCTCTGCTCACTGCAACCTACACCTCTCATGTTCACACCATTCTCCTGCCTCAGGATCCCCAGTAGCTGGGACTACAGGTGCCCGCCACCACATCCAGCTAATTTTTGTATTTTTAGTAGAGACAGGGTTTCACCATGTTAAGCCAGGATGGTCTCAATCTCCTGACCTCGTGATCCGCCCACCTCGGCCTCCCAATGTGCTGGAATTACAGGCGTGAGCCACCGCGCCCAGCCCACAGATATATCTTTAAAACATATTAGTGCAAGTGCGTATTGCATTTTTAAAAAGAGAACAAGATCACAATACCATATAGGTAAATTAAGAATATATAGTAAACCACACGCCTGTAATCTCAGCTTCCTGGGAGGCCAAGACAGAGGACTGCTTGAATCCCCAAGTTTAAGACTAGCCTGAGCCAGGTGTGGTGGCTCACACCTGTAATCCCAGCACTTTGGGAGGCCAAGGCGGGCGGATGACGGGGTCAGGAGATGGAGACGACGGTGAAACCCCGTCTCTACTAAAAATACAAAAAATTAGCTCGGCGTGGTGGTGGGCGCCTGTAGTTCCAGCTACTCAGGAGGCTGAGGCAGGAGAATGGCCTGAACCTGGGAGGCGGAGCTTGCAGTGAGCTGAGATCGTGCCACTGCACTCCAGGCTGGGTGACAGAGCCAGACTCCGTCTCAAAAAAAAAAAAAAAAAGACTAGCCTGGACAACATAATGAGACCTAAATATATATACATATAGTACACATACAGTACAATTCTTTGCCATCTAAAAATCTACCTTGAAGAAATCAAGGACCCATAAAAATTCATCACAAGGCGATTCAATGCAGCGTTGTAATCACAAAGGAAAATTAGGGATAACTTGAATATACACAATAGAATTAACTCAGTATGAAAAAGCCTTTCAATAAAATAATGTGTGGACAATTAAAATATGTCCAAATAGTTAACATCAGAGGAAATGTTTCCGCTCTAAGTCAACAGAACAGATAACAAAGCAGAATGTATATCACGATCTCAATTTTCTTTATGTGTTTACTGTATGTGCACATAATTATTAGAAAATATAATCAAAATGTTATTAGTGGCATACCTGTAGGTAGTGAAAACAGAAAATTTTATTCTTGCTTGTGCTTTTCCCATGTTTTTCTTTTTTTTTTTTTTGAGATGTGGAGTCTCACTCTGTCACCCAGGCTGGAGTACAGTGATGCAATCTCAGCTCACTGCAACCTCTGCCTCCCGGGTTCAAACGATTCTCATGTCTCAGCCTCCCAAGTAGCTAAGATTACAGGCACCAGCCAACGCGCCCAGCTAATTTTTTTGTTTGTTTTGTTTTGTATTTTCAGTAGAGACGGGGTTTCACCACACTGGTCAGGCTGGTCTCAAACTCTTGACCTCAAGTGATCCGCCCAACTTGGCCTCCCAAAGTGCTGGGATTGCAGGGGTGAACCACTGCACCCAGTCCATGTTTTTCTGTATTTTCTTCCATCAGCATATACTGTTACCAATAACTCTTTATCCACAGTTAAATGAAAAATATATTATTAAAATGGTAATCTACTGATACATACATGCTCTGACACAGCCTTAAGCTATTTGATAAATGTTTGCCGTTTATTTGAATTTACAAGTTAAAATAAAGATGTACGTCTTAAAGGGAACAATATGACCAAAAAAACCTGAATCACAATTCTAGTGGTAGAAGTGCCAATATCTTAAAAACGAGAGATCTTAACTTCCTCATTTTACACAAGAAAAAAACACCACCAATGGGTTTAGATAAGTTATAGAATATTTTTTTCCTAAATTTAAAATCTCGTTTTCAACCAGTTGTGTGGCGCACGCCTGTAGTCCCAGCTACTCCAGAGGCTAAGGCAGAATTGCTTGAACTGGGAGGCAGAGGTTGCAGTGAGCCGAGATCACGCCACTGCCCTCCAGACTGGGCTACACAGCGAAACTCAGTCTCAAAAATAAATGATAAAATCAGCTGAGCACGGTGGCTCACGCCTGTAATCCCACCACTTTGGGAGGTCAAGGCAGGCGAATCACCTGAGGTCAGGAGTTGGAGACTAGCGTGACCAACACAGTGAAACACTGTCTCTATGAAAAATACAAAAATTAGCCGGGCATCGTGGCAGGTGCCTGTAATCCCAGCTACTCGGGAGGCTGAGGCAGGAGAATTGCTTGAACCCACGAGGCAGAGCAGTGAGCCGAGATCATGCCACTGCTCTCCACCTGTGCGACAGAGCGAGACTCTGTCTCAAAGAATAAATAAATAAATAAAATAAAATCTCATTTTCCTTCAGATATTTCAGTTAACCTGTATTATCACACTTGGCCAAACTGTTCACTAACATTGACTCACTGTAGCATTGGCAATAGCACTCAATTTTTTTTTTTTTTTTTTTTGAGATAGAGTCCCGCTCTGCCACCCAGGCTGGAGTGCAGTGGCGCGATCTCAGCTCACTGTGAGCTCTGCCTCCCCGGTTCACACCATTCTCCTGCCTCAGCCTCCCAACTAGCTGGGACTACAGGCGCCCGCCACCATGCCCAGCTAATTTTTTCTATTTTTCAGTAAAGACGGGGTTTCACTGTGTTAGCCAGGATGGTCTTGACCTCCTGACCTTGTGATCCACCTCAGCCTCCCAAAGTGCTGGGATTATAGGCATGAGCCACTGCACCCAGCCAATAGTGCTCAATATTTTATTTTTACCACTCCTACCTCCCACATGATCTACTTCTCTGTCTCTTCATCCTAATACAAAGCTGAGTAAAAATTAGGAGAGGCTGAACACTGTGGTTCATGCCTGTAATCCCATCACTTTGGGATGGTGAGGTAGGGAGATCATTTGAGTCCAGGAGTTCAAGAGCCCAGGAGTTCAAGACCAGCCTGGGCAACATAGCAAGACCCTATCTCTACCACCCCCCACAACTGTGGCAAAAAAGAATCACGAGAGACAAAGGACCATTTTTCTTTCTTTTTTTTTTTTTGAGATGGAGTCTCGCTCTGTTGCCCAGGCTGGAATGCAGTGACACAATCTCGGTGCACTGCAACCTCCGCCTCCTGGGTTCAAGTGATTCTCCTGCCTCAGCCTCCCAAGTAGCTGGGACTACTAGGACATGCCATCACCCCCAGCTAATTTTTAGTAGAGACGGGGTTTCCATATGTTGGCCAGGCTGGTCTTGAACTCCTGACCTCAGATGATCCGCCTGCCTGGGCCTCCCAAAGTGCTGAGATTACGGGCATGAGCCACCGCACCCAGCCAAGGACCATTTTCAAAGATAGTGCATTTTAAGAAAAGCTTTAAGGTTTTCCCCTTAATACTTAGTAGCTTTTTAAATTGTTTTGTGGATTAAACTAAGGCTTATAAAACACTTGTTCAAAAAAGCTTTAAAATTATTTAAAAAGCAATTATTTAAAAAGATACTCAGACAAAAATCACATAAATAATCCCTTCAGAGCAGAGATTCAAAACCAAGGCTCTACTTGAGAGTCAAACATTTTGATTCATCATGTGCCAAAAAGATCAGTAAAAACAAATTTAAGACACTGTATTCAGAGCTACCTTACTGTAAAATATCACATTATTTTCTATGGGGAAGTTTCAACTAATACCAAAGCAAACTCAAATGTTTTACAGTATCACTAAAGGATTAAAAAAAAAAAAAAAAAAAAACCTCTGTTTGGTTTGTGAAGCTTGGGTGTGGTTCCTTATTTGTCAGCCTGTACCCCCTCCACCCACAATGAAAACCACATGCACTCTAAGTGTGTTTGGTGAAGAAATTTAAAAACCAGATCTAAAAACATGTCAAAAGCAAGTGAGAGTTTTGTATTTCCTTGTCTGAAAATTCCTGAAGAAATTACATATATGTAGTTACATTTTAACAACTGAAATTACTTCAACATAAAAACGTAACAATTTGCCAGGGCACTGGTGCATGCCTGTAATCCCAGCACTTTGGGAGGGAGATGTAGGAGACTGCTTGAAACCAGTCTGTGCAACATGGCAAAACCCGTCTCTACAAAAAAAATACAAAAAATTGGCCAGGTGTGGTAGCGCACACCTGTAGTCCCAGCTACTCAGGAGGCTGAGGTGGGAGGATTGCTTGAGCTGGAGAGGCAGAGGTTTCAGTGAGTTCGGCTTGTGCCACTGCACTCCAGCCTGGGACAGAGCAAGAACCTGTCTTAAAAACAGCAACAACAACAACAACAAACAAAACACAACAATCTGCTAATATTTAACCCTAAGGCACACAGTGCCATCCATATAACAGGCAGTTAATAAATGTAAGTTGAACAAGTTAATGATTTTTAGTTGTCAACAAAGCTAAAGAATAAAGATGGCTGGACACAGTGGCTCATGCTTGTAATCCCAGCACTTTGGGAGGCCAAGGCAGGTGGATCACCTGAAGTCAGAAGTTGGAGACCAGCTTGGTCAACATGGTGAAAGCCCGTCTCTACTAACGATACAAAAAAAAAAAAAAAGCCGGGCATGGTGGCGGGCACCTGTAATCCCAGCTACTTAGGAGGCTGACACAGAAGAATCGCTTGAACCCTGGAGGCAGAGGTTGCAGTGAGCCAAGATCACACCACTGCACTCTAGTCTGGGTGGCAGAGTGAGAATCCTTTTCAAAAAAAAAAGAATAAAGACTACATTTACACTGATGGGTATATCAAAAATGTTTTGACTAATTTAAGTAGCTGGCATTACTACCTAAACTTTTTAAAAGATCAAAAGGACAATAAATGAACTCAAAGATGCTCAAATATTAGACCAACAAATTCTTAAGCAGAGTGTTTTTCAACTTTTAGAGTTTCTAATAAAATGATAAAGATTGCACTCTCCTTCCCTTTGACCTTTTAAACCCTCCTCCACTTCCTCTATTGTAATATTAAAAATTTAGCCTAATTCTAATATCCTTTAATCAAAAGATGTAATTAATATTGCCCTATAGCAATTCATAGGTTTACGGGTCGGCCAACTTTTCTTAAGACAGGACTATCCCTCAGGCTTTCCATAATTCAAGCCTTCCTGCCCTGACCTAGAAGCCATTGGAGGCCTTTGCCCTGTTTGTTTCATTCTTCAGCTCTGTAGAATTAGGAAATAACAGGTGGCTGAGAAATTCTTCAAAGTTTTAAAAATTAACAAAAGGAATTGATCCTCATAAAAGTCAGGCTAAGGCCTGCAAACTCAAAAGGAAGTCAAATGAAAAACATTATGCGATTCAATCTATATGGTTATGCCTGGCTAACTGATTGACTTTACAATGGTACTCTATGATCACTATAAATAACCCTCTCGCAACAATCTGGACTTTATTTCTTTGCGGCTGACAACCCATTATCTTTCATTTGGACGATTCAACATTGAAGCTAAGATTACTGCTTAAGCCGCATGTCTAATTTCTCCCACTGAACTGTAAATCCTACTGAACAGTAATCCCTACCTACACTAGAAAGCAAGCACCACGTCTTATACTTGTTTTAATGTTCATCCCCCATTTCATGCACAGTGCTATGCACTTAGCACCTTAAGAAAGATTAACTAGGAAAAATACCCATTTTTGATGGCCATTCCGAGCGTGAGGTGTTTATGTGTGATGTTTATGTGTGATGGGGGATAGGGCTGGGACATGAAATGGTTTGCTATAGCGTTCTCTCCTCTTACGAGGAAGCTGGTATCTAACGTTTAGGGTGGGGAGGAGAGTCTGTTATCGTAGTGGTGGTTGTTTTATGTTTAGGGAAACCAAATATACTGCCTGGCTAATTCAGAGGCAGGGTGAGTTGAAAGGGTGGAGACACTCAGGGTCTACTTCACTCCAACCCTCCTCGGTGCATTTCAAAAAGAACAAGTTTCTCTCCGTGTCTTTTAGTCGTTTCAGAGTGAACTGAGAGATCTGGTCTCTCTGCCGGCCGTGCTGCCCGCTTTCTGACACAGACTTTCCTCTCAGCCCTTATCGACTTTTTCCTTTCCTCTGGCTGTTGCTTTTCCACTCTCTTCTTAAGAAACTTCCCTGCCTTTTCTGTGATTTTAAGCTTATCTGAAGCCCAGTATCTTAAGACTAACGGAGAAAGGAGCCGACTCAAAGATACCACACCCCAAGGGGGCTTTCGACATCTCTGCCTCAGACTACAGTTCACAGACCCCAGAAGGAAAAGGAGATGAAAACTGGTGATGACCGAGATCCCTGAGGGACTGACTGGTGGCAGGGAGCAGACAAAGGTGGCAACATGGAAAGGAGAGCCTGGCTCCCGCTCCAACTGCAGAAGGAGAAAGAGAAAGGACGGGGTGGAGAGGCTGGGACTGGGAAAATGTGGAGGGCCAACAAGGGGCATCTGGAGACGGGGGAAGAAGAGGGCTGAGGACAGGGGAGGAGAGGGGACGAGAGGCTGAGAGGTTAGGGCTTGAAAGAGGGCGTCGGCGAGAAGGAGAAAGCCCGAGGAGTCGGCGGTTGGGGAAGGAGGAGATAAAGGAAGAACCCTGGGATGGAGTGAAGACGTCGGTAGCAAGCAACTCACCAGAGCCCCGGGAGAGGCAGGGCTGGGGGCGGCGGAGAACCGCAGACGCCCCTTCTGCCAGTAGTCTCGACGTGAAGGCTGGGGAAGCCCCGGCGGCGGCAGCCAACAAGCCAAAGACGGGAGGGGACGCGTGAGGGTCTCTGAGACAGGGGGCGACCGGCGGTTGCGGGTGAGGACAACAGGAAGCGTTCCAACTGCCGGAAAAGACGGGAGCGCTAAGGGGCCAAGGCAGCCCGGTCCCCCGCCGCGGAGACGGGCTGGAGCGGCAACCCGGGGCCGAGACTACGCATGCGCGACTTCCCGGTGCGGCCGAGATTGAGGGACTGCGCGTGCGTGGCCCCGCCTTGCCCCTCCCTTCACCCCCTGCCTGGAGCTGGCGGGACCTGGGTGAGGCCAGATGTGTGAGTGTGGGGCGGTCGCGAAGTAGGCTGGGCTGAGGGGGAAGTTCCCTTGTTTTCTTTTATTTTACTTTTTACTTCGAAATAATTATGGACTCACAAGAAGTTGCAAAATTAATATATACAGGTTCCGTATACCGTCACCCACTCAGCTTACCTCAACATTTTTCATAAGATACAACATTCTCAAAGCCAGGAAATTGACATTGTCACAATACAGTTAACTAAACCAATACAATTAACTTCATTACAGACCATACTCGGATTTAACCTGTTTGGCATGCAGTCATGTGCGTGTGTATGTGTGTGTAGTTATATGAAATGTTATCACCTGTATAGTTGCCACCTACTCCCCTACCCCGTGTAGAGCAGGTCTGCTGGAGCCTTTGGCCCCCCTCCTCTTCCTCAAAGTAAGGACCTTACCTGGGATAAGGTGAGCTCTCATAGGTTTGGGAGGTTGCCCAGAGGGCGACCCAGTGTGGACAGAAGAACGTGCTTTTCAAGGCCACCCAACTCTTATTCTGTACTACTTTAGGGGGTAAAGAGGTCCCAAGTTTCATGGCCTTTGGGCACTCCTCGTTTCTTGAGAATGGAGCACAACGCCCTCAACTACAAAGTGTCAGGCTCCTAGAAACTAAGAGGAATGAGACATGGTCCCTGACTGCCTGCAAAGGGGCCATCTAGGGAGAGAAGGAAGCATGTGCTGCGAGTCATTAATTCATTTCATCTTCAAAGCCCAGTTTCCTTTTGTCTAGCCTCTTACAAAAATCACTTCTGGCCAGGCACCGTGGGTCGTGCCTGTAATTCCAGCACTTTGGGAGGTCCAGGTGGGAGGATCGCTTGAGCCCAGGAGATTGAGACCAATCTGGGCAACATAAGGAGACTCCACCTCTAAAAAAATGTTTTTAGTTGGCCAGCATGGTGGCATGTGCCTGTGGTCCCACCTACTGGGGAGGATGAAGCAGGAGGACTGATTGAGCCCAGGAGTTCAGGGCTGCTATGAGCCATGATCATGACACTGCACCCCGGCCTGGGCAACAGAGGGAGATCCTGTCTCAGTCAATCACTACATACATAACAATCAATCACTTCGCCTTTCATTCTCTCTGCCCAGAGGCCCTTCTCCCCAAATGCCTGTTGTCAAAGTCCTACCCATCCTTAAGCTTTTAATAATAGTCCAAGATGTTTGCATAATGCTTTACAATTTACAAACAACTTTCACTTATTTCATCTCACTAGGTCCTCACTTTGGCAGTGACACAGGAGGTTTTGCAGATAAAGTAATTGACACTCAGAGAAGCTAAGTGACTTGCCTGAATTCCCACGGCTAGTAAGCCAAGTAACCAAGAGGGGAACCCCATTTCCTGTCTGCAAATCCAGTGTTCTTTCTCCTTTTCCCTTTCCTTCCTCCAAAGCCCAGCTCAAACCTATCTTCCTCCTGGAGCTTTCCCAGTTTCAGAAGAGGAATTTCACTTTCTCTTCTCTCCTCCTATATATATGGGTTTTTGTTGTTGTTTGTTTTCTGACAGAGTCTTGCTCTGTCACCAGGCTGGAGTGCAGTGGTGCGATCTCAGTTCACTGCAACCTCCACCTCCTGGGCTGGGCTCAAGCGATTCTCCTGCCTCAGCCTCCTGAGTAGCTGGGACTACAGGCACACACCACCATGCTCAACTAATTTTCTTTTCTTTTCTTTTCTTTTTTTTTGTATTTTTAGTAGAGATGGGGTTTCACCACGTTGCCCAGGATGCTCTCAATCTCTTGACCATGTCATCTGCCCGCCTCTGCCTCCCAAAGTGCTGGGATTACAGGTGTGAGCCACCATACCCGGCCTTTTCCTCCTATATTAATTTATCTGTACCACAACTCAAATAAGCACTAAAGTTTTCCTTAAAACAGCCCAGCCAAATTATGTTGCTCTTTCTGCAGGAACCCAAAAGGTGACATTTTACCAAGATTCCAATAACTATAATGGACATTTGTCATTCTTTTTGGCCACTCAAGCATCTGAATCCCTTTCCTGTCACCACCACCACAACTGAAATCACTTATACCCATCCCAGACTCTGAGTTAGAAATTAGAATGATCCGACCTGCATAATTCTGATGTTGTCACATCCCAGTGTTTGTTTGTTTGTTTGTTTTTTGAGACAGGGTCTCACTCTGTCACCCAGACTGGAGAGCAGCGGCACAATCGTAGCTCACTGCAGCCTCGAACTCCTGGGCTCAAGCAATCCTCCCATCTCAACCTCGTGAGTAGCTGGGACCAAAGGTGCGCATGACCTTGCTCGGCTAGTTTTTTAATTTTTTGTAGAGACAGATCTCACTATGTTGCCCAGTCTGGTCTCAAACTCCTGTTGTAAGGTGATCCTCCTACCTCAGCCTCCCAATGTGCTAGGATTACAGGCATGAACCACCTTACACAGTGAGTCGAGCTTTATTTTAAATTTTGATGTTTTGTTCATCATGGATTTTTTGCATTCATTTTGATTTTTGAAAAACATTGCATTAATATAGTCTTTATCTTGATTACTGAGTTTTTTGTGCCCAAGGTGGGTGTCTTGCTCACCTGCTCAACTCACCCGTTCTTTGTCCCAAGAATCACCTGCCTCTCCTTTATCAAGCTGACCTATGATTGCTTCACCTGCCAAAACTGAGCCGCTTGGAAAGAACCACAACTCTTTTTAAAAACAGGCATCTTACCCCCTAGCAGTGTGTGCCCCACCCATTGGGGCAGTGGCATCAATTGCCTCTGAATATTCCTTTCATAAGAGGACAGGAACTATGCTTGGGTGCTTGCTAGCCCAGTGCTTCTCAAACTGTAACATGCACATAAATCTCCTGGGATTTGGTTAAAGTGCAGATCTGGCTAAAGTCTGGAGCAGAGCTGAGATACTGCATTTCAAACAAGCCCCCAGGTGATGCTGTCACTGCTGGTCCATGTACCACACTTAGAGTAGCAAGGAACTTGAACATATATCCAAGTAAAAAGTAAGAAGGAGAAAGTGCCCATATTCCAGCAGCCGTAGGTCCCAACCAAGGCCAAGACCAGGGTGAAGCATGTGAGGGCATAACATTTAAGAAGACACTCACTTTCAGGTGCTACTCCTGCATTTGCAGAACCCTGAGAGTGAGGGCAGCCTTACCTGAGTGTCCTAGGAACCTTGCTTGCCTTAGCCTAGTCCCATCCTGGTAACATAACCACCAAGTAACATTTTAGTGGGTATTCCTCCAGACTATCTTTTTTTTTTTTTTCTGAGACAGGGTCTCACTCTGTCACCTAGGCTGGAGTGCAATGGCGTGATAATAGCTCACTGTAGCCTTGACCTCCTGAGCTCAAGCAATCCACCTGCCTCAGCTTCCCAAAGTGCTGGGATTACAGGTGTGAGCCACTGCACCTGGCCTTGAGACTAGTGTGCATGAGTGTATATGTGTGTGTGTGTGTGTGTTTAAAACAGAGTCTCACTGTGTTGCCCAGGCTGGACTGCAGTGACACAATCATGGCTCACTGCAGCCTCAACCTCCTAGGCTCAAGTGATCCTCCTGCCTCAGCCTCCCAAGTAACTGGTCTACAGACATGCACCGCTGCACCTGGCTAATTTTTAAATTTTTTGAAGAGATGGGGTCTCCCTATGATGCCCGTGCTGGACTCTAATTCCTGGGTTCAAGTAGTCCTCCCACCTTGGCCTCTGAAAGTGCTGGGATTACAGGCATGAGCCACTATGTCCAGCTGAGACTACTTTCTAATACACATATAAACACATGGAATCGTAGTATATATGCTTATATTGTATGTAATTATATCTACACATATCCAGTATTATACTGTTATTTGTTCATTTATATCTAAATTGTGATGTTTTAAATCTTCAAGCTCTATTTAATCTCACAAATGCACTTAATCTTGTTCCTCTAAAATATGCCCAGTGGCTTTCTCTGAGTGGAGGAATTGTGAGTGGTCATATTTTCTTCTTTATAATTTTCTGTACTTTCCAAATTTTCTACACTGGACCCCCATAACTTTTTAAGTTTTTATTTTTATCAAAGTAATACATGTACAGACTTGAAAAAGATTAAATGATCTACAAGACTCATAATGATAAACAGCAATTCCTTCCCCCACCCACTCCCCCCGGATTCACTCAGCGGAAGCAGATGCTTTCCAAGCTTTTAGTTGTTCTTCTGCCGTTTATCTCCTTGTTTTGAAATAACATTGCTATTTCTTAAGTTTTTATTTTTAAATCTTTTTAATTTCCTCAATTAAGATGAGAATTTAATTCACTTATACCACAACTTCTTCTACCACTGCCATCCCTCTTAAATCAATAGTCAGTGTTTACAATTGAGTCAGATTATCTTCATGTACCACTTTTTGTTTTCCCTGGAGTTAACAGTTGCTTCAGTTTTTTTCTCTTACATAATTTCATTTTGAAATAGCTATCACTGACTTCTCTGCAAGCTCTTTGTCAAAACTGAAAAAATGTTCTCAGGTTATGGTCAAACTCACAATTAGTTATCAGCTCCATTTTTTTCTCTAGGGTCATCCTCCCTGGAACCCTCTGTATTAGTCAGGGTTCTCCAGAGAAAGAGAATCACAAGGCTATATAGAAAGTATGTAGAGAATATATAGAGATACAGAGATTTGTTTTAAGGAATTGGCTCATGCAATTGTGGGGGGTGGAAAGTCTGAAATTTGCAGGGCAGTCTAGAAACTCGAAAGAGTTGATATAGCAGTTTTAAGTCTGAAATCCACAGGGTAGGCCAGCAGGCTAGAAACTCAGCTGGGATTTCTATGTTGCCATCTTAAGATAGAATTCCTTCTTCCTCAAGAAACCTAAGTTTTTGCTCTTAAGGCCTTCAACTGATGGGGTGAGGCCCACCCACAGTATGGAGGGTAATCTGCTTAATTTAAGTTCAAATGAGGACAGGTGCAGTGGCTCACGCCTGTAATCCCAGCACTTTGGGAGGCCAAGGTAGGCGGATCACGAGGTCAGGAGTTTGAGATCAGCCTCGCTAACATGACAAAACCACATCTCTACTAAAAATACAAAAATTAGCCAGGTATAGTGGCGCATGCCTGTAATTCCAGCTACTCAGGAGGCTGAGGCAGGAGAATTGCTTGAACCCAGCGGCAGAGGTTGCAGTGAGTCAAGATCATGCCTCTGCATTCTAGCCTGGGCAACAGAGCAAGACTCTGTCTCCAAAAAAAAAAAAAAATTAAATTAAATTAAATTAAGTCAAATGGGCCGGGCACAGTGGCTCACGCCTGTAATCCCAGCACTTTGGGAGGCCGAGGTGGGCGGATCACGAGGTCAGGAGATGGAGAACATCCTGGCTAATGCGGCGAAACCCCGTGTCTACTAAAAGCACAAAAAATTAGCCGGGCTTGGCGGCGGGCGCCTGTAGTCCCATCTAGTCGGAAGGCTGAGGTAGGAGAATGGCGTGAACCCGGGCCGCGGAGCTTGCAGTGAGCTGAGATCGCACCACTGCACTTCAGCCTGAGCCACAGAGCGAGACTCCGTCTCAAAAAAAAAAAAAATTAGGTCAAATGATTATAAATGTTAATCACATATAAAATATACCTTCACAACGTCTACACTAGTGTTTGACCTAACAATGGGGCACGATAGCCTAACAAATTTGACACATGAAATTAACCACCCTCTGTCCTCCTAAATAATCCCTCCCCAACAATATTTTGTTTTGTTTTGTTTTCTCTTTAGTGTCCCCACCTCCTGCTTAATTTCATGGTCCTCCCTTTATTTATCAACCATAGCTTTCAGCAGGTACTCCTAGGTGAATTAAGACAACCCATCATCTGGGCAATGTGGCTCACACCTGTAATCCTAGCACTTTGGGAGGCCAAGGCAGGAGGATTGCTTGAGCTCAGGAGGTCAAGACCAGCCTGGGCAACATGGCGAAAGCCCACCTCCATGAAAAATGCCAAAAAAAAAAAAAGAGGGTGGTGGCTCATGCCCATAATTCCAGCACTTTAGGAGGCTGAGGCAGGCACATCACTTGAGGTTAGGAGTTGGAGACCAGCCTGGCCAACACGGTGAAACCCCTTCTCCACTAAAAATACAAAAATTAGCAGGGCGTGGTAGTATATGCCTGTAATCCTAGCTACTTGGGAGGCTGAGGCAGGGGAATCTCTTGAACTCAGGAGGCAGAGGCTGCAATGAGCTGAGATTGTGCCACTGCACTCCAGCCTAAGTGACAGAGCTAGACTCCATCTCAAAACAAAAAAATTTGCTGGGTATGGTGGTTCACACCTGTAGTCCTAGCCATTTTGGAGGCTGAGGTTGGAGGATGGCTTGAACCCAGGAGGTCAAGGCTGCAGTGAGCTGAGATCACACCACTGCACTCCACCCTGGGTGACAAAGTGAGACTCTGTCTCAAAAAAAAAAAAAAAAAAGACAGCCCATCAGGGAATTGCGCTAGGGTAGACAAAGACAGTGTTTAAAAAAAAAATAAAAAACTGGAGCCAGGCGCGATGGCTCATGCCTGTAATCCCAGCACTTTGGGAGGCTGAGACAGGTGGATCACGAAGTCAGGGGATCGAGACCATCCTGGCTAACACGGTGTCTCTACTAAACACCCTGTCTCTACTAAAAATACAAAAAAAAAAAAAAAAAGCAGGGCATGGTGACGGGCTCCTGTGGTCCCAGCTGTGCGGGAGGCTGAGGCAGGAATATGGCGTGATCCTGGGAGGCAGAGCTTGCAGTAAGCCAAGATCACGCCACTGCACTCCAGCCTGGGAGACAGAGCAAGACTCCCTTTCAAAAAAAAAAAGGGCCGGGCGCGGTGGCTCAAGCCTGTAATCCCAGCACTTTGGGAGGCCGAGACGGGCGGATCACGAGGTCAGGAGATTGAGACCATCCTGGCTAACACGGCGAAACCCCGTCTCTACTAAAAACACACAAAAAAAAATTAGCCGGGCGAGGTGGCGGCGCCTGTGGTCCCAGCTACTCGGGAGGCTGAGGCAGGAGAATGGCGGGAACCCGGGAGGCGGAGCTTGCAGTGAGTTGAGATCCGGCCACTGCATTCCAGCCTGGGCGACAGAGCGAGACTCCGTCTCAAAAAAAACAAAACAAAACAAAACAAAATCAAAAAAAAAAAGGGCCGGGCGCGGTGGCTCACGCTTGTAATCCCAGCACTTTGGGAGGCCAAGGCAGGCAGATCACAAAGTCAGGAGATCGAGACCATCCTGTCTAACACGGTGAAACCCCGTCTCTACTAAAAATACAAAAAATTAGCTGGGCGTGGTGGTGGGCACCTGTAGTCCCAGCTACTCAGGAGGTTGAGGCAGGTGAATGGCTTGAACCCTGGAGGCGGAGCTTGCAGTGAGCCGAGATTGCACCACTGCACTCCAGCCTAGGTGACAGAGCGAGACCCCGTCTCAAAAACAAACAAACAAACAGAAAAAACATTGGTTGAGCATAGCGGCTCACGCCTGTAATCCCAGCTACTTGGGAGGCTGAAGCAGGAGAACTGCTTGCTTGAACCTGGGAGGCGGAGGTTGCAGTGAGCCAAGATCGCGCCACTGCACTCCAGCCTGGGCAACAGAGCGAGACTACATCTGAAAAAAATAAATAAGTTTAAAAAAATAATGCCACAGGGTGGATGGGAGAGTCAGTGGGCACATCCTCCACCCCAATCCAGCTGCCTCCTCACCTCCATTTCTTTCCCACTGTTCTAGGAAAATGGAGGGAGAGTCCTGAGCCCAGGCAGTGTACACTCCAAAGTAACTGCCAATAACCAAGTCTGGCCAGGAGAAAAAGAATTTATTTGCAGCTGAAGCCCTTCAGGGAAGTACTAGTATAATTAGCTGGGCCTGCAACAGCTGCCTGGCTGGTCATTTTTATCCTGATGCTTGAACTACAAGCCTGGAAACTTTCAAGTAAAGAAAGCACTAAATACAAAAATAGCATTTCATATTGTTTCTTGGTTTCAGACTTGGAGATATAGCAACACAGAAAACAATGAGAACTTTGACTATATGTTTGTGCCTGCTTAGAGATTTTTTTTGCTGTCTTTAAATTGAATGCTTAAAGATGGGACAAAAATAATTGAGAAGTCTTAAGAGATACACACTTTAAGTTAATTTTTTCCAAATGACTGTGTGTGTGTTGTGATGAGTCAATGTTTCTTTGGGAATTGAGGGTGAAAAATCTCGAAAACTAATAAAGGATGTTAAGTGTGGCAGGTCCAGTGCCCAAATGACACGTAACTTTTCCCACCTACCCACTGGGGATTGCAGATGTTAGGAGGGAGGGAATATATATATATACACACACACACATATAAAAAAAAAATATATATATATATATGCAAATGTAGACTGAAGGCCTTGGGGGGAAGGAAAGAGAATTATAATTTCTGAATAAAAATTATAGTTCTGAAAAATTCTGAAAGCCAGAAGTGAAAGGGATAAGATGTCCGTTGACCTAATTGTGCTTAGATGAGAACCTCCCTGTAAAACAATAGAGTTTCTGAGACTCCCACTGTTGAAAGAAAACTGGTGGGGTAGAGAGCTGCATGAATCACAAGATTCTCAGCCTCCCTTAGGAACATGCTAAACCTCCCATATTTGCAGAGGCCCCAGAATTGTCCTAATTGCCATCCGATAACTGATCTCAAAAATTTCCTATAAATGGAAGCATTTGGATCCCATTTGTTCCAAATAAAGGTAACAGCTCTCTCTCTCTCTCTCTCGCTTGCTCTCTGTCTCTCCCCCCAAAGTATTTTATATCCTTAAATGTGCAGAATGCTGGGTTAGGTAAAAGTTACATGTTTCTTTGTTGCAGGATTTCTCAGGACCTTTAATTGCATTCTGACCCTCCATCAGGAACACTTATTGTACAGGATTTCCCAGATGTATTTGAGATGCTTTGTGGAGAATGATTAACATTTTCCTAAACTCATGCTTTCAGGAACCTGGATCTAGATAATCACCATCAGGGTGTGGGCTCAAGAGAAAGGGGCCAAGAAGATCACCTGCTAGTTCTCATGTAGTTACAAGTCAAAGGAGCAAAAGGAGGCCCAACTGCCTGTTACTGTCTCCTAGATGTCAAAAATGACCTCGTAAATTTCCTTTTCATTCTAAATTGCTAATAAATGGTTTCAGAATCCAATCATATCAGAGCTAAGAGGGAACCTAGAGATCATTTCATGTAGTCCTTTTGTTTTACAGTTGTTGAAACTGGCTTAAGGAGAGGAATTAAGTTGCCCAAAATTACAACGTTAGTTAAATTACAAAACTTGGTTAGAATCAGATTTCCTGACTTCCTATCCACTGATTTTTCTCCTGCCCTGTGGTACCTCCTCATATGGGTGAATTCACAGACTAGCAATGGGCTGTTATCACAGAATTTTGACAAATTTGCCTGTAATTAAAAATGGCATTTAAGCCCAGCTGATGGCCTGTATTATCTCAAACAAATCTCAGTAAGACAAAACTTCAATATGACAAAATATTCTAGATAGTCATTGGTATTTGAAGCAGTAGCATTTGATCTGTGATTTCAACACAGGATTTTTTTTTTTTTTTTTTTGAGACAGAGTCTCGCTCTTGTTGCCCAGGCTGGAGTGCAATGGCACGATCTCAGCTCACTGCAATCTCTGCCTCCTGGTTCAACTGATTCTCCTGTCTCAGCCTTCCGAGTAGCTGGGACTACAGGTGCCCACTACCACAGCCGGCTAATTTTTTGTATTTTTAGTAGAGACGGGGTTTCACCGTGTTGGCCAGGCTGGTCTCCAACTCCTGATGTCAGGTGATCCACCCGTCTCAGCCTCCCAAAGTGCTGGGATTACAGGCATGAGCCACCGCGCCCAACACAGGATTCTTAATTTGTCTCTGAACACAGTCTCATGATGTCGTTCTTGAAAACGGCATTGTGGGTCATAGAGATGGTATGGTCCATCTCTCTTTTTAATGTTTTTTTATTCTTTTAAAGAATAGGTCAAGGATTATAAAAGATTAAAAGTGAAAATCTCATTTCTACCTCTGTCTCGCATCCTTTCATTGTTCCCCTTCCCTCTCCGTAGTTTCCCATTTGTTTTTGTGTATCCTTCTGGAGTTCTTCATGCAATTGGAAGCAAATATAGAGACGTTTCTGACTTTTTGTACACAAAATGGCACAATCTTTTTATTAGGCAAGTCTCTTCCCGTTTGGACCCTCATTTCCTGATTTCTGAAGAAAGGAGATTGCGGGCCTGGCGCGGTGGCTCACACCTGTAATCCCAGCCCTTTGGGAGGCAAGGCAGGCGGATCACGAGGTCAGGAGATCAAGACCATCCTGGGTAACACAGTGAAACCCCGCCTCTACTAAAAATACAAAAAATTAGCCAGACGTGGTGGCATGTGTCTATAATCCCAACTACTTGGGAGGCTGTGGCAAGAGAATCGTTTGAACCCGGGAGGTGGAGCTTGCAGTGAGCCAAGATTGCACCACTGCACTCTAGGCTGGGCGACAGAGCAAGACTCCATTTCAGAAAAAAAAAAAAAAAGGAGATTGCTCCAACTCTCCACAGAGAATCTCTCTGAGATTCTCAGATGCTGGGGATGCATCAAGCCCTGGCACTCACTCTGCTTCTCTCAACAATGTTTGGCTTTTTGGAAAGTCACACTTGTATGGCTGGTTTTGTCAGTGACCTCAAATTTAAGCACTCAGGGTGTGGTTTGCAGACACTGGTATTTCATGCTTTAAGAAAATCCAGTACACAAATGTCAACATTTCCAAAGCAAATTAGGGAGTGGCTGTTTGAATTACAAATGAACCTTGCAAAAATGATTCACCAAAAGTTTTTTTCTGTATTTGCATATATTTATTCACTAAATAAATAATACCTGGTACAAAATTCAAAAGAGTATACAATGAAAACCTTCCACCTTGATCTCCAGCCACTGAGCTCCCTTCCCCATGGGTCACCTCTTACCAGTTTCTTCCGCATCCTTCCGTATTCTTTGCATATGCAAACATAGCTATACATATATATTTTTAATAACACTCTAAACATACAATTTTGTACCTTATTATCCTTTCCTGAAAAATATACCCTGGAAAGCCTTCCAGATCAGGAGAAATGCCTCAGTCCTTTTTTTTTCCTTTCTTTCTTTTTTTTGAGATGGAGTCTCGCTCTGTAGCCCAGGCTGAAGTGCAGTGGCATGATCTCGGCTCACTGCAACCTCCGCCTGCCAGGTCCCAGTTCAAGCAATTCTCTTGTCTCAGCTTCCTGAGTAGTTGGGGATTACAGGCACATGCCACCATGCTCAGCTAATTTTTGTATTTTTAGTAGAGACAGGGTTTCACCATGTTGGCCAAGCTGGTCTTGAACTCCTGACCTCGTGATCCGCCCACCTCAGCCTCCCAAAGTGCTGGGATTACAGGCGTGAGCCACTGTGCCTGGCCCCCTTCTTTTTTTTTAAGGGCTTCATAATTTTCCATCGACAGATAGATCAAAATAAATTTTACCTAAACGGGGTTGTTTTTCACAGTGAACTCAACTATTCTATTGACAGTCTGATTTAATTCCTGCAGCCCTATTTTCAGTTGCACTCTATTGCAGGAAACAAGATTCTCTCAGGGTGCTTCCACTTGTGCACAGTGCACAATGAGCAGGCATCAGTATCTACAAATGGATGTGCCAACAGAAACTCACAAGTGTTTTCACCTCTGAAACCTTAGGATTGAATCTCAGATTAAAGATCCTCAGTTTAATCTTCCTAATTTTTAGAGTAACTTTTTCCATTTCCTGATTTTTAGAAAAAGGTTCCCTCTCTCTTTCTGTCCTCATTACTGAAAGCGGAACAAGCTAATCCTGCTTCTATTTTTTTCTTTTCGGCTCCAAGCTTTTGAAAGCAGCCCCATTCTCCAAGGTTCTTACTTAACCCACTGAAGACTACTATCAGCTTTTACCCTATGCTGGTCCTCACCTCTGCCCTCATAATAATAAAACTCCTCCACAGTCACATTCAATATCAGAATAGATATTGAAAGAAAGAATTTTGATCAGAGGCAGGGGATGATGAGATATTGATCTCCCAGCCCTCAGGGCAGCCAAGGGGCTCAGGCAGCCTTGAGTAGCCTCAACATTCATTTACCTCTGGGGATGTACAAAGGGTATGACTTTTCATGTGTGACAGTGAAAAAGGTTGAGATGCTCTAATGAGCACCATGAGAGGAAACACTGTCATTAGTGTTTGGCACATGGTGTGTTCTCAGTTAATATGTGATTGATTGATTGGCTAGTTGGATGACATAATCAGGAGCTATGTCCTCAATAAATAGTAGATATTATGATTATTGCCATGACGATATCTTCTCACTGTTCTTTGTGCCTCAACCCAAAGAAAGAAGAATACAGGATATCCAGTGGATATTTAATTAATTATTATTACTATTCTTTATCTATTTATTTGAGACAGAGTCTCGCTCCGTCGCGCAGGCTGGAGTGCAGTGGCACGATCTTGGCTCACTGCAACCACCGTTGCCCGGGTTCAAGCGATTCTCCTGCCTCAGCCTCCTGAATAGCTGGGATTACAGCCATGTGCTACCACACCTGGCTAAATTTTGTATTTTTAGTAGAGATAGAGTTTCACCGTGTTGGCCAGGCTTGTCTCGAACTCCTGACCTCAGGTGATCTACCCACCAAAGTGGTCTACCCTCCCAAAGTGCTGGGATTTATAGGCATGAGCCATCACGCCTGGCCTATTACTATTATTTTTTTAGAAGCAAGGTATCACTCCGTCACCCATGCTGGAGAGCAGTGGCACTATCATCGCTCACTGCAGCCTCGACCTCCTGAGGATCAAGTAACCCTCCTGCCTTAGCCTCCTGAGTAGCTGGGTCTACAGGCACTACCACCGTGCCTGGTGAATTTTTTTTTAAAATTTTTTGTAAAGACAGAGCCTCACTATGTTGCCTAAGCTGTTCTAAAACTTTTGGCCTCAAGCAATCCTCCCGCTTCTGCTCCCAAAGTGCTGGAATTACAGGCATGGGCCACCACGCCTGGCCCAGCGGATATTTTATAATTCTAATGCTAGTTGATTTTTTATTTCCACTTACTTAAAATATTCACTTCCCTTAGTTCTGGGACATGGTACTCTCCTGCTTTTCCTCCTGCCTTCTGACTCTCCGCAGATTCTTCTTCTTCCACGGGGTCTTTAAATGTTGGGGTTTTCCCAAGTTTGGCTCTTCAGCCTCTTCCATCTCCCTGAGCTGAGTCAATACTTCCCAAGACTCGAGAAGACAAACTATTCTGATGAATCCCAAATTGACATGTTCAGCCCATACTCCTCTTCTGAGCGCCAGACCCATGTACCCAGCTGCCTCCCTGTCCTCTGCATGAATAGACTGAGATGAAACATTGACCACCGAAAGGAACGAGCGCTTCAAATAGAAACACTGGAAAAGTATAGGAAGATGAAGTTTTTCTTATACACCTGGAATTTGTAACCACTGTAATGGCTAGTTCAAATCCTTTCCACCTTCTTCAGTTCTTTGGTTTTGCCAGCCCTTCCAACCCATCCACACTCCTGAGTCCCCTCCCCAGTTAGCAGATCCTATCGTCACCCATGTCACAGAGAAAGTAGAGGCTGTAGACAGCTCCCTCTTCTGCCACCAAATGTACAGGCATCTGCCTCCACTCCCATTCTTTTTTCCTCCCTTTTAGGCCACACTCCTACCTCGGCTTTGGCTTGTGTCACTTCCTGGCTCTTTAGGAGTCTCCATCCTGTCTTTTACCTGCCCTCTGAACAGGCTGCTTCCTCCTAATGTTTGTACGTATGCAAAGGCTCCCTATCGGAAAAGCCTCTTCCTTTGACCTCAAGTCCAGCTTTCACTACTGCCATTCACCATTTCTTTCACAGCCAAATTTCTGGGAAGAGTTTTCTCCATTTACCATCTCTATTTCTACACCTTCCAGTGTCTTGACCTCCTGCAATTTTGACTTCTGGCCAGGCACAGTTGCTCACACCTGTAATCCCAGCACTTTGGGAGGCCGAGGCAGGTGGATCACGAGGTCAAGAGTCCGAGACCAGCCTGGCCGACATGGTGAAGCCTCGTCTCTACTAAAAATACAAAAATTAGCTGGGCATGGTGGTGCACACCTGTAATCCCAGCTACTTGGGAGGCTGAGCCAGGGGAGTTGCTCGAACCCAGGAGGCGGAGGTTGCAGTGAGCCGAGATTGTACCCCTGCACTCCAGCCTGGGCAATAAAGCAAGACTCCATCTCAGGAAAAAAAAAAAAATTGCCTTCTTCCCACAACCTGCTCCAGCTGTACTTGACAAGGTCAGCACCAGTGTCCTCCATGGTATTTCAATCAATGGGCTCTTCTTGGTCTTTATTTTGCTTGGCCTCTCTGCAGCATTTGCCACCACGGACCAGTCCCTTCCTGAAGTTCTCTGTTTACTCATCATCTTCCTCATGACAATGTTTTTAAAATGGTTCTGAGTGGCTCACCAGGTAATTGCCAGCCCAGGGACTGGATTTTCTTTCTACCTTCACAAACATCTAGTTATCTCTAACTCACCCTTCAGGTCTCTGCTCAGGGAGCCCTTCCTTGTCCCCCTGGACTGGTTTGCATGGCTTCCTGGGCTTTGCCAGAGTAGCAATTATCACAGATTGCAATTAGATGTGCTAAGGTCATTCTACACTCCCAGATTTTCCCCTGGGTTGTATTTAATTTCCAGGGACTTCCCTGATAGCAAGACATGGGGGAGGGTGCTTTCTGCTCCTGCATATCATCTGTTATACTGGCTGGGCTGAAATGTACTGAACGAGCACCGTCTTCGCGCACACTAGATTAAAGTGATCTGAATGTTCCCCCTCATTCTCACAAATTTTCATTTTTTCCGTGTTTCTTTGTTAATGGACTGTTTGCATGCAAATTTCCCTGTGTTTTTCCAGACATTGTCCAAAGTCATAATTGGAAATTATTAAAGCAGCAATCCCCCACGGTGGCCTGATAGTGGCCACACACCCTCCTTGTACAAGATTTCACCTAACAACCACTGAAGACACCAAAACAGTTTTCAGGGAATTCCTCTCATCCCCATTCCTAATTCCCAGGTGCAGTTATGTGGGGGCACAGCCCAGGGCCTGGGAGCCACAAGCTTCTGAATTCTCCAGTCACCTTCCCCTCAGTCCGAGAACCTGATCTCATCTGGAGGTAGATTCCTGCAAGCTTCATGTGTTGTCTTTGAGCGTGAGTCCTTTCTCTTTCCCACAGGATTGTGGTCCAAAAGCCAACAAAAGACTCCTTTCTCTTTGGTTTCACATTGTCCTAAGTTGAGACAACTTAGTTCACTGGGGAAAGGCTATGGAGAAAAGAAAATCCTGGGGATGAAACCCATAGTTGATATGCTAAAATAGCATCAGGGCACCATGCGTGTACTGTGGATATTGAGAATCTAGGGAAAACGGGCTTGGAGACAATAGATGAATCCAATTCTTACTTCTTAAGAACATGAATCCCCATGTTCTTAAGAAGTAAACAAATAGGTATAGCAGGAGGAGAAAGGATCATTTTGCTAGAGATTAGAAAAAAAAGTCTTGGCTGGGTGTGGTGGCTCACGCTTGTAATCCTAGCACTTTGGGAGGACGAAGAAGGCAAATCATGAGGCCAGGAGTTAGACACCAGCCTGGCCAACATGGTGAAAACCCGCCTCTACTAAAAATACAAAAATTAGCCAGGTGTGGTGGCGGGTGCCTGTAATCCCAAGTACTCGGGAAGCTGAGGCAGGAGAATTTCTTGAACCCCAGAGGCAGAGGTTGCAGTGAGCTGAGATCTCGCCACTGCACTCCAGCGTGGGTGACACAGCAAGACTCCATCTTGAAAAAAAAAAAGAAAAGAAAAAGAAAAAGAAGGTCTGTTTCATCTTCAATATTACAAAGAGGAATTTCTGAGGAGAAATGTGAATATTTTGTGATTGTTGAGTAGCAAAGGGTATAAGTCATTTGTAAATATTAACAAAAATAAGACATGTACTGATGCCTAAATGTAGCTAGCAACAAAGTTAATAATCACCCACAGATGTCCCTTTAATTACCTAATTAATCTAATTGCCTCCTACCTACGACCTTTCTCGTCCACATACCCCATTTATTTTTTCTTATCCAAACAAAACCCAATCACGCTAAACAAAAAGCCCACAGATAACCAAGAGAAGCCACAAGGTAGGGGAGGACTCCTATCATGTTGTTTTTGAAATCTGAATTAAGATACCTCCTTTTTAAGAAACTCAAACCCTAGGAAGAGAATATAAGATGTAAGTGGAAACTTTTCTGCAAATACTCTTGGTTCTCTAGAGGCAGGAACCGACCCCAGGGGCCTCTTACTTTTAGATAATCCCTCAGGACACAGCAGAATAAGTGCCAAGAGTCTGCCTGCAGGTGACTAAGAACTTGAAGCTGCAGGATAGTGTCTATCCAGCTGCCTTCTCTCGCAACACCAAAATGCACCTTGAAATCTGCCTTCCTTAGGCTGAGAAAGACTACAAAGGTGTGAAATGGTTAAGTATCTTTTCTTATTGACATCTACATGGTAGAAATCTGGCCTTTTGAGGCTCCTGCAAATGACTCTCTCCCATAATACTCTATCTGCCTTTGTTTTTTTGTTTATTTTTTGTTTTTTGAGACATTTTCGCTCTTGTCGCCCAGGCTGGAGTGCAGTGGTGCAATCTCAGCTTACTGCAACCTCCACCTCCTGGGTTCAAGAGATTCTCCTGCCTTAGCCAAGTAGCTGGGACTATAGGCGCCCACCACCAAGCCTGACTAATTTTTGTTTTTGTTTTGAGACGGAATCTCTCCCTGTTGCCCAGGCTGGAGTACAGTGGCAGGATCTCGACTCACTGCAACCTCTGCCTCCCGGGTTCAAGCGATTCTCCTGCCTCAGCCTCCCAAGTAGCTGGGATTATGGGCGCCCGCCACTATGACCTGCTAATTTTTGTATTTTTAGTAGAGACGGGGTTTCACCATGTTGGCCAGGCTGGTCTCGATCTCCTGACCTCACCATCCACCTACCTTGGCCTCCCAAAGTGCTGGGATTACAGACGTGAGTCACCGCGCCCAGCATAATTTTTGTATTTTTAGTAGAGACGGGGTTTCACCATGTTGGTCAGGCTGGTCTCGAACTCCTGACCTCAGGTGATCTTCCCGCCTTGGCCTCCCAAGTGCTGGGATTACAGACATGAGCCACCACGCCTGGCTGCCTTTGTTCTTGGATGCTGTATTTTCTTGTCTCACTTAGTGTTCTCTCTGGAGAGGCAGCTTCGGATAAACCAAAATAATTAGCCTCTAGAGAGAGCAGTTGCAGAGCTGAAGTGTAAATGAACTGACAAAATAATTTTTCTCCATATTATGTTCTTATCTCAAAACCATGATTAAAAACTGGCTTCTGGCTGGGTGCAGTGACTCATGCCTGTAATCTCAGCACTTTGGGATGCCAAGGTGGGTGGATGACCTGAGGTTAGGAGTTCAAGATCGGCCTGGCCAACATGATGAAACCCCGTCTGTACTAAAAATACAAAAAAATTAGCTGGGCGTGGTGATGGGTGCCCTGTAATCCCGACTACTCGGGAGGCTCAGCCAGGAGAATTGCTTGATCCTGGGAGGCAGAGGTTGCAGTGAGATGAGATTGTGTCACTGCAACTAGCCTGGGCAACAAGAGTGAAACTCCATCTCAAACAAGCAAGCAACAAAACAACTGGCCTCTAATTGAAGTATTTTATTATTTATTACCATTATTATTATTGTCAACAATCATATATTGAGTGCCTGCTCCATGAACATTGTACTAGGCCCTTCAGTTAGGTTGTCTCAGTTGATCTTCTGACAACCATGAGAAATAGGAATTTTTACCCTTATTTCAGAGATTAGAAACCAAGTGTCAGAAATGAATGGCAGATAGGCACAGATTAACCAGAAAGCAAATGAAGCTCAAGCCTCAAGCACTCTTCATTAGATAGGCTCTATTCAAGGCCCTATACCTAATTCTGTATCCATCATTTTGTTTTTTGTTGTTTTTGTCTTTGTTTTTTGAGACAGCGTCCTGCTCTGCTGCCCAGGCTGGAGTGCAGTGGTGCCATCTTGGCTCACTGCAACCTCTGCCTCCTGGGTTAAAGTGATTATCCTGCCACAGCCTCCAGAGTAGCTAGGATTACAGGCATGCGCCACCACACCTGGCTAATTTTTGTATTTTTAGTAGAGATGGGGTTTCACCATGTTGACCAGGCCGGTCTCAAACTCCCGAGCTCAAGTGATCCGCCCACCTCACCCTCCCAAAGTGTTGGAATTACAGGTGTGAGCCACCATGCCTGGCCTATTCTTCTTAAGAGGAGCTTTCAAAATTGCATAAGCTTTAGTCCCCACAGAATCTGGATCTGTCCCTGGTGTGGAGCCAGTATTTGAACCCAGCATTATCTGACTTTGAAGTCTGTGCTCTTTGCACAGTAGTACTGTTCATCATGAAATAGAAAAGTGAGAAAATACGACCTCTGCTCCCTAAATCTGCTGTAACTTGAATACTCCAACAAATTTAACAGAGCTCTCTGTTAAAATATTACTTGCATCACCCCTTTGGAGGGTCAAATATGTATCAGCAGATATTTATGTATTTGTTTATTTTTGAGACGGAGTTTCACTCTTGTTGCCCAGACTGGAGTGCAATGGCATGATCTCGGCTCACTGCAACCTCTGCCTCCTGGGTTCAAGCAATTCTCCTGCCTCAGCCTCCTGAGTAGGTGGGGTTACAGGTGCCCTTCACCACACCGAGCTAATTTTTTGTATTTTTCAATAGAGACGGGGTTTCACTATGTTGGCTAGACTGGTTTCAAACTCCTGACCTTAGGTGATCCACCCACCTCGGCCTCCCAATGTGCTGAGATTACAAGCATGAGCCACTGCACCCGGCCCAAGCAGATATTTATTTATCAACATGTGCCTGATAGGATGAGAGAGCCTCTGTGAGACAGGACAGACTGTTCAAAGGACAGACTTTGGACCTGGCTCCCTGGGTTGGAACCCTGTTTCTCCTACTTAGCAGTGTATGCTTAGGCAAGTTATTTAACCTCTTCATGCCAGAATTTCCTCTTCTGAAAAATTGGTGCAATAATAGTTCTTACCTCATAGGGGTTTGTATGTGTCTGTGTGTACACATATTAAATTAGTTTTAAAAGAGTCTTCCAAACTGTAGGTCAAGACCCATTAGTGGGCCATGAGATTGATTTAATAGATCAACCAGATTTAAAAAAAAAATAAAATAGAATTGGATAGAATATAATCAAATACAAGAACTCAGAATGTGTTACATAGTCAGGGCAGGTAATTATTTTCTGAAAGCTTTTATTTCTGTTGTGTACGGTATGAAAGTATGTGCAGGCTGGGCACGGTAGCTCACAACTGTAATCTCAGCACTCGGGAGGCCAAGGTGGGTGGATCACTTGAGCTCAGGAGTTTGAGACCTGTCTGGACAAAATGGCAAAACCCCATCTCCAGAGAAAAATATGAAAATCAGCCAGGTGTGGTGGCGTACACCTGTAGTCCTGGTTACTCAGGAGGGTGAGGTGGGAGGATGACTTAAGCCTGGGAGGTTGAGGCTGCAGTGAGCCAAGATTGCACCACTGCGCCATGGCCTGGGTGACAGAGCCAGAACCTGTCTCAAAAAAAAAAAAAAAAAAAGAAATAAATAAAAGAAAAGGAAGTATATAAGTATGTGTGTATGCATGAGTGTACTGCATTGCTCTGTAAACTGTATTTTTTTTTTTTTTGAGACAGAGTCTCGCTCTGTCACCCAGCCTGGAGTGCAGTGGTGTGATCTCGGCTGACTATAACCTCTGCCTCCTGAGTTCAAGCAATTCTGTAATTGCTGGTGCCTGTAATCCCAGCCTCCCGAGTTTCTGGGATTACAAGTGCCTGCCACCACGCCCAGCTAATTTTTGTATTTTTTGGTAGAGACGGAGTTTCACCATATTGGCCAGGCTGGTCTCAAACTCCTAACCTCAAGTGATTCACCTACCTCGGCCTCCCAAAGTGTGGAGATTACAGGTGTGAGCCCCCGTGCCTGGCCTGGACTTTTTCAATGCACATTTTTTTCACCCAAATAAAATCATAAGCTTTGTACTATTTTGTAACCTTTCTTTTTTGGTCAACAAACTCTTCCTTTTTACTCTTGTAAACTTTCACTTTATCTAATATCTATACCATATTCAGATCTCCCCCAAAATGTCCTTTAGTAGTAGTAGTAGTAGTATTTTATCTGTTTGTTGTTTTCTTTTTTTGTTTTGTGTTTTTTTGTTTGAGACGGAGTCTCGCTGGGTTGCTCAGGCTGGTTGGAGTGCAGTAGCGCGATCTCGGTTCACTGCAAGCTCTGCCTCCCAGGTTCACGCCATTCCCCTGCCTCAGCCTCCTGAGTAGCTGGGACTACAGGCACCCACCACCACGCACGGCTAACTTTTTTCTTTTTTAGTAGAGACAGCGTCTCATCGTGTTAGCCAGGATGGGCTCTATCTCCTGACCTTGTGATCCGCCCGCCTCGGCCTCCCAAAGTGCTAGGATTATAGGCATGAGTCACCGTGCCCAGCCCCAAAATGTCCTTTAGATCAAATCTGTTGAAATCAGTTTTTGTTGTTGTTGTTGAGATGGAGTCTCTCTGTCGCCCAGGCTGGAGTGCACTGGCGCAATCTTGGCTCACTGTAACCTTGCCGCTCGGGTTCAAGCAATTCTCCTGCCTCAGCCTCCCGAGTAGCTAGGGCTACAGGCTGGCACCACCATGCCCCGCTAACTTTGGTATCTTTACAAGAGACAAGTTTTCACCATGTTGGCCAAGCTGGTCTGGAACTCCTGACCTCAGGTGATCCGTCCACCTCGGCCTCCCAAAGTGCTGGAATTACAAGCATAAGCTACTGCGCCTGACCTGAAACCAGTATTGATGTAGGACTATTTGTTGATCTAATTGTCATGGCCTTTAGTCTCTTCTAATGCTTTTGTCATGATATTGACTTTCCAAGAGACCAGGCTCTGAGGCAGAATTTATTTCTTGCTTTTCCTAGCTTTTAGAGGCTGCCCACATTCCTTGGCTCATGGCCCCTTCCTCCATCTTAAAAGTTAGCAGTGTTGCATCTCTCTGATCATTCCTTTTTTCTTTTTTTTTTTGAGACAGGATCTGTTGCCCTGGCTGGAATTCAGTGGCACAATTACAGCTTACTGCAGCCTTGACCTCCTGGGCTCAAGCAATCCTCCCACCTCAGCTTCCCGAGTAGCTGGGACTACAGGTGTGTGCCACCATGCCCAGCTAATTTTTGTATTTTTTGTAGAAATGGGGTTGCACCATGTTGCCCAGACTGGTCTCAAACTTCCGAGCTTAAGTGATCCACTTGCCTCAGCCTCCCAAAGTGCTGGGGTTATAGGTGTGAGTCACCACAAATGGCTTTCAATTCTGTTTTTGAAGCCTTTCAACTAATTGAATCAGACCCACTCAGATTGGATAATCTTTCTTACTGAAAGTCGACTGATTATGGAATTTATAGCTACAAAAGACCATCACAGCAACACCTAGATATATTTGGCTGAATAACTGGCACTATAGCCTCGCTAAATTGACACTTCAAAAGGACGATCACAGGTACAATTTGATACGTTTTGATATACAGTCATGCAGTTCGTGGCAACGTTTCAGTCAATGACAGGCCACGTATAAGATGGTGGTCTAGATGGGTGCGATGGCCCATGCCTGTAATTCCGGCACTTTGGGAGGCCGAGGCGGGCAGATCATCTGAGGTCAGGAGTTCGAGACCAGCCTGGCCAACATGGTGAAACTCCATCTGTACTAAACATACAAAAAAATTTGCCAGGCATGGTGGCGCATACCTGTAATCCCAGCTACTCCAGAGGCTGAGGCAGGAGAATCACTTGAACCTAGGAGGCGGAGGTTGGAATGAGCCGAGATTGCACCACTGTACTCTAGCCTGAGTGAGAGTGAGACTCTGTCTCCAAAAAAAAAAAGACACACACACGCACACAAAAAAGATGGTCTGGCATGGTGGTTCATGCCTGTAATCCCAGCACTTTGGGAGGCCGAGGCTGGTGGGTCACCTGAGGTCAGGAGTTCAAGATCAGCCTGGCCAACATGGCGAAACCCCGTCTCTACTAAAAATACAAAAATTAGCCCAGCATGATAGTGGGCACCTATAATCCCAGCTATTTGAGAGGCTGAGGCAGGAGAACCATTTGAACCCGGGAGGGGGAGGTTGCAGTGAGCTGAGATCATGCCACTTCACTCCAGCCTGAGCAAAAGAGCAAAGTTCTGTCTCAAAAAAAAAAAAAAAACTTATAAAAGTAGCACACCTGGCACTATGGCTCATGCCTGTAATTCCAGCACTTTGAGAGACCGAGGCAGGAGGATGTCTTGAGTCTATGAGTTTGAGACCAGCCTTGGCAACACAGGGAGACCCCATCTCGCCAAAAAAAAAAAAATTAGCTGGGCCTGGTGGCACATGCTGTAGTCCCAGCTACTCCGGAGGCTGAGGTGGGAGGATCCCTTGACCACAAGGGTTCGAGGCTGCAGTGAGCTATGATCGCGCCACTGATTTCCAGCTTGGGCAACAGAGCAAGACCCTGTCTCTTAAAAAAAAAAAAAAAAAGTATAAAAAGTAAAAAAAAAGTTATAGTAAGGTAAGGTTAATTTATTACTGAAGAAAGAAAAAAAATTAAATAAATCTAGTGTAGCCTAAATGTACAGTGTTTATAAAGTCTACAGTAGTGTCCTAGGTCTTCACACTCACTCACTGACTCACCCAGAGCAACTTCCAGTCCTGCAAGCCCCATTCCTGACATATGCCCTATAGAAGTGTGCAATTTTAAAATCTTTTTTACTGTGTTTTTGTGTACCTCTCCTGTGCTAAAATATGTCTAGATATACAAATACCATTGTGTTAAAATTGCCTATAGTATTCAGTAAGTAACATGCTGCATAGGTTTGTTGCCTAGGAGGAATAGGCTATACCATATAATCTAGGTATGTGATACTCTATACCATCTAGGTTTGTTAAGTACATTCTTTTTTTTTTTTTTTTTTAGACAGTCTTGCTCTGTCGCCCAGGCTGGAGTGCAATGGCACAATCTCAGCTCACTGCAGCCTCTGCCCCCCAGGTTCCAGTGATTCTCCTGCCTCAGCCTCCTGGATAGCTGGAGTTATAGGCACACGCCACCACACCTGGCTAATTTTTGTATTTTTAGTAGAGATGGGGTTTCGCCATTTTGGCCAGGCTGGGCTTGAACTCCTGACCTCAGATGATCCGCCCACCTCAGCCTCCCAAAGTGCTGGGATTACAGGCATGAGCCACCGCACCTGGCCTGTGTAACTACATTCTATGATGTTCCCACAATGAGGAAATCATCTGACAATGTGTTTCTCAGAATGTACCTCTGTCCTTAAGCAATGCATGACTGTGTGTGTGTGTGTGTGTGTGTGTGTATTCCATCACCCCCAATAGTTTTCTCTTGCCCCTTAATAATTCTTTGCTTCAGCCGGGTATGGCCAAGATGGCGAAACCCCGTCTCTACTAAAAATACAAAAAGTAGCCGGGTGTGGTGTCAGGCGCCTGTAATCCCAGCTACTTGGGAGGTTGAGGCAGGGGAATCACTTGAACCCAGGAGGCCGAGGTTGCAGTCAGCCAAGGTTGCACCATTGCACTCCAGCCTGGGCAACAAGAGTGAAACTCTGCCTCAAAAAATAAATAAATAAATAAATAATAACAATTCCTTGCTTCTGCTCCTCCCACTCCACATCCTCAAATAGCCACTAATCTGTTTCCTGTCACTATAGATTAGTTTGCATTTCTAGAGTTTTATGTAAATGGAATCATGCACCTTTCTTTGACTTCTTTCACTCAGCATATTTTAAGATTGATCCATGTTGTTGCATATAATAGTAGTTCATTCCTTTTATTGCTAAGTGATATCCCAAATATACCACATTATCCATTTACCTACTAAATTATATTTGGGTTGATTCCTTTTTTTTCTTTTTTGGCTATTACATGTAAAGCTGCTATGAACATTCATGTACAAGTCTTTGTGTGGACATATGCTTTCATTTCTCTTGAGCAAATATCAAGGAGTAGAATGCCTGGGTCACAAAGTAAGTGTATGTTTAACTTTTTAAGAAATTGCCGAACTGTTTTCCAGTGTGGCTGTACCATTTTACATTTATACCAGCAATGCTTGAGGGTTTCATTTCATCCGTATCCTCACCAACACTTAGTATGGTCAAGCTTTCACATTTTAATTTGACCTAAATAGGTAGGTCACTTCATGATTTAAAAACCTATGGACAATTCTTGCTTGAAGGATTGCAAAATGCTTGCAATGCAAAATACTGATTTTGTATTTCTAACATTATTTCTCTATGGATTACCTGGCATTCTTTGATAAAATAGAGCCTTCTTTCATCAACTGATATGATGTAGTTACCCTAAATATATTTCCCACTGGAAAGGAAGGTAACATGTCTTTTTAATTACCAGTTTTCAAAATAAAGAGTTGTTTTAATCTTCACATACCTTTTTGATTCAGGTGGGTCATTCATTTTCTCTCTCTCTCTCTTTTTTTTTTTTTTAAGACAATCTTGCTCCGTCACCCAGGCTGGAATGCAGTGGTGTGTGATCTTGGTTCACTGTAACCTCGACCTCCCGGGTTCAAGCAATTCTCATGCCTCAGCCACCTGAGTAGCTGGGATTACAGGCATGCCCCACCATGTCCAGCTAATTTTTTGTATTTTCAGTAGAGATGGGGTTTTGCCATGTTGGTCAGGATGGTCTCGAACTCCTGGCCTCAAGTGATCCACCTGCCGTGACCTCCCAAAGTGCTGGGATTACAGGCGTAAGCCACTGTGCGTGGCCCTTATTTTTTATTTTTATTCTTTTTTGAGACAGGGTCTCGCTCTATCACAAAGGCTTCAGTGCAATGGCACAATCTTGGCTCAATGTAGCCTTGACCTCCTGGGCTAAAACAATCCTCTCACCTCAGTTTCCCAAGTAGCTGAGACCAGCACGCCTGGCTAATTTTTGTATTATTTGTAGAGATGGGATTTCACCACATTGCCCAGGTTGGTCTCAACTTCTGAACTCAAGCAATTTCCCTGCCTTGGCCTCGCAAAGTGTTGAGATTACAGGCATCAGCCCAGCTTTAGGTCGTTCTTGTTTTCTCCTTTTACAATACAAAATATATGACAATGAGACTCAAAAGAGTTTAAAGAAGTTGCTTGGCAGGGCGCGGTGGCTCACGCCTGTAATCCCAGCACTTTGGGAGGCCGAGACAGGAAGATCACAAGGTCAGGAGTTCGAGACCAGCCTGGCCAATATGGTGAAACCCTAGCTCTACTAAAACTATGAAAATTAGCTGGGCGTAGTGGCAAGCACCTGTAATCCCAGCTACTCGGGAGACTGAGGCAGGAGAATTGCTTGAACTCGTGAGGCGGAGGTTGCAGTGGGCCAAGATCGCACCACCATACTCCAGCCTGGGTGACAGAGCAAGACTCCTTCTCAAAAAAAAAAAAAGGAGTTGCTCAAGGTTTTAATCCCAGCCAACAACCAAGAATCCTGATAAGAATTTGCTTCTAAAATAAAAGCTCTCGGTTGGGTGCGGTGGCTCACATCTGTAATCCCAGCCCTTTGGGAGACCAAGGCAGGATCACTTGAGGTCAGGAGTTCAAGACTAGCCTGGCCAACACGGTGAAACCTTGTCTCTACTAAAAATACAAAAATTAGCCAGGTGTAGTGGTACACGCCTGTAATCCCAGCTATTTGGGAAACTGAGGCACGAGAATTGCTTGAACCCAGGAGGCGGAGGTTGCAGTGAGTTAAGATCATGCCACTGCACTCCAGCCTGGGTGACAGAGCAAGACTCTGTCTCAAATAATAATAATAATAAATAAAATAAAAGCTCTCGGTTGCCAAGGTACTTTGAAGATTTGTAACTGCATGCCTGTTACTGGACACCTGCTTCCTAGTAACATGGTCAGAGTCTAGTGAGAAACATTCACCTCCCTGCCATGAACTCCCTCATCTGGGCAAGGCCTCTACAGTCCTGTGTCTCACAGGCTGTTGTGTTCCCCTTTCCAGCACCTGCTGGCATAAGACAGAAACTGAACACTATTACCCAACAGGCCTTTCTCATGAAAGCCCTGTTCATTGTTTTCTGTTTTTCTTTCAGAAATTAAAATTAATTAGACCTCCTGGGCTCTTTTCCAAGCAAGAATAGAGGTAGAAAATAGTGGCCGGGTGCGGTGGCTCATGCCTGTAATCCTGGCACTTTGGGAGGCCGAGGCGGGTGGATTGCCTGAGCTCAGGAGTTCGAAACCAGCCTCGGCAACACAGTGAAACCCCATTTCTACTAAAATACAAAAAATTAGTCAGGCGTGGTGGAGTCCACCTGTAATCCTGGCTACTTGGGAGGCTGAGGCAGGAGAATTGCTAGAACCCGGGAGGCAGAGGTTGCAGTGAGCCGAGATCGTGCCACTGCACTCCAGCTTGGGCAACAGAGCAAGACTCCATCTCGTTACAAAAAAAAAAAAGTAGCAAGTGGCAGAAAAGCCAGGAATCTGAAAGAGGGACTAGATGGTGGAGTCAGCGAGGGACTCAGAAGCTAAGCGGGAGGGAGTTTCTGAGCCTGCCCTGGCTCAGAAGGCTGCCTGTGGGGGGGGGGGGGGGGGGGGGGAAAAAAAAGAAGCTAAAGGGTGGACAGGGTGATGGGAAGGCTCTGGAACAGAGTAGCAATTATTAAAATATTCAAATAGTTGTGTGTTCATTGGTAGATAGCAGCTGCTCTGAGACCTCACGCCAGTGCTTATCTTCCACCCATCCCCAGCACCCAGTCTCTTCTCTTGCCACCCTCTGATGACTGTTTTGATTAGTTAGGGTCCAGGCTGAACTGTGGTTAAATATTTTGAATAACTTCCTTGGGTGTGGACACAAACCAGATTGGAATTCTAACTAGTGTGATCTGGCAACGGTATTCTTTTTTTTTTTTTTTTCTTTTTGAGACGAGTCTCCCTCTGTTGCCCAGGCTAGAGTGCAGTGACGTGATCTCTGCTCACTGCAGCCTCCTTCTCCTGGGTTCAAGTGATTCTCCTGCCTCAGCCTCCCAAGTAGTTGGGACTACAGGTGCGTGCCACCACACTCGGCTAATTTTTTTGTATTTTTAGTAGAGAGGGGTTTCACCACATTGGCCAGGCTGGTCTTGAACTCCTGATCCATCCGCCTCGGCCTCCCAGAGTGCTGGGATTACAGGCGTGAGCTACCGTGCTTGGCCTGGCAACGGTATTCTAATTTGAACACAGTGTCACCAACCACTGTTTGCGAACATTCAGACAGCCTCAACTCTGTCTACCCTTGGGTCACAGACTTTTAGGTACTGGTGATGTCATATGTATTTCTCACTGTTGTGATCAAAAAGTTTGAAAAATCCAGATTAGAGTATTCCAGGTACAGAGGACTGAATGCAGAGATACACAGCTTGTTTCTGGAGAGGAAATATGAGATGCCTTGGAGGTAGGCAGGGGCCAGGTATGAAGGCCATGAGGCCCAGTGGAGAGTGCCAGGAGGCAGTGACACTCTGATATGGGACACAGAATAGAAAGATGGTGAATTGGGGCTCTGAAGCATGTTGGGGATGTGAAAAAGAAGCATGTGTGTTGGATGTATGGCTCGGGGTCAGGGAGAGCCCCTACTCCTCCAAAGATAAAGCAGAGAACAGAGGTCCTAAAAGCAGATGAAGTCCTTCATGGAGAGAGGCACACAGGGAGCTGGGAAGGGGCATGGGAGGGAATCCTATGGGCCCCCTGCATTAGCAGGCAGAGGAGGAAGAGCACTCTGGAGGGCACTGAGGAAGAGGTGCCCGAGAGATGGGAACGTGGAAACTGGGAGGGAGAATTAACCAGCTGAGATGCTGTGGGTCCAGTAAGATAAGGACTCAGACATCTGCTGGGCCCCAGAGGCAGTATGGGTCTATGGTTAGGTAGCCTGACTGCAGGGGTCAAATCTGGCTCTGGTAATTCTGAGCTCTGTGACTTTCGGCAAGTGTTTTAACCTCTTGTGCCTCCGTTTTTTTCCTTTATAAAATGGAGATAATAACATTTACCTGAGTTTCAAGGATTGGATGAGTGTGTGTGTGTGTGTGTGTGCATGCATGTGTGCGTGTGTAGAGGAGGGAGTGAGAAAAAGATAGAGACTGAAAGCCAGAAAGAGAGGGAGATTGAGAGAGAGATGCTCTGAACCAGGTTTAAAAAGTAGTAAATGAGCCAGGCGTGGTGGTTCACACCTGTAATCCCAGCATTTTGGGAGGCCAAGGTGAGCGGATCACCTGAGGTCAGGAGTTCAAGACTAGCCTGGCCAACATGGTGAGACCCCATCTCTACTTAAAATACAAAAAATTAGCCAGGCGTGATGTTGCACACCTATAATCCCAGCTACTTGGAGGCTGAGGCAGGAGAATCTCTTGAACCCAGGAGGCAGAGGTTGCAGTGAGCTGAGATTGCATCACTGCATTCCAGCCTGGGTAACAGAGTGAGACTCCATCACAAGAAAAAAAAAAAAAAAAGTAGCAAATGGGCCAGGCGCAGTGGCTCATACCTGTAATCCCAGCACTTTGGGAGTCCGAGGTGGGTATATCACTTGAGGTCAGTAATTGGGAGACCAGCCTGGCTAACATGGTGAAACCTCATCTCTACTAAAAATACAAAAATTAGCCAGGTGTGGGGGCAGGCGCCTGTAATCTCAGCTACTCGGGAGGCTGAGGCAGTAGAATCACTTGAACCTGCCATTACTGGGCATATACCCAAAGGATTATATATCATGCTGCTATAAAGACACATAAACACATATGTTTATTGAGGCACTATTCACTTTGTTCCAAAGATTTGGAACCAACCCAAATGTCCATCAATGATAGACTGGATTAAGAAAATGCAGCACATATACACTATGGAATACTATGCAGCCATAAAAAAGGATGAGTTCATGTCCTTTATAGGAACATGGACGAAGCTGGAAACCATCATTCTGAGCAAACTATCACAAGGACAGAAAACCAAACACCGCATGTTCTCACTCATAGATGGGAACTGAACAATGAGAACACATGGACACAGGGTGGGGAACATCACACACTGGGGCCAGCCGAGAGGTGGGGGAGGGGGGGATGGCATTAGGAGATATACCTAATGTAAATGATGAGTTAACAGATGCAGCACACCAACATGGCACATGTGAATATATGTAACAAACCTGCACATTGCACACATGTACCCTAGAACTTAAAGTAAAATAATAAAAAATAAAAATAAAAACAATAGAATACTTAAAAAGAAAGAAAGAAAAAAGAATCGCTTGAACCTGGGAAGTGGAGGTTGCAGTGATCGGACACTGCATTCCAGCCCAGGCGACAGAGACTCCATATCAAAAAAAAAAAAAAAAAGTGATAAATGCTACATACAAGCTTATGCTAAATTATGACAGCTATCACTTGCTGGGCCTGAGTTTTCTTGGCTACAAACTAGATTAGTGTGTAAACTCTAGAAACTCAGGGGAAAACAAGAAAAGAAAGAAAGCCATACTGGAGCTAAATAGACAAATATCTTTCAAAACACAGGATTAAGCACACACTAAAGATTGTGACATCTTGACATCTCTACTCTGCCCTCTTCAGTTGCTTCTTGTGGTTGCTTTTGAGGCTAAACTTACTTCCCTGTATTTGTGAGTTCCAGAGTGCCAGCTAGGGTCACCGAAACAAAGGTTTCTCATCTTCCAGCTGCACAAGCAATCCTTTTATTCTAGCCTGGATCCTTTGCCAGACCTCTTTGTAGGTCTGAGAACCAAATAAGGTAACACACACGAGGCAGGCATTGAAGTCCAGGCGCCACTGAGGGGGAAAAGAGGGTGGGGCTGAAATCGAAACCGGGAAGAGTCTTGGAGCTTAGGAACTGTGCTGCCTCAGAGGGCCCAGCACGCGAGGAAGGACGTCTGTCCATGTAACGTGGTGTTCCTTAGGGCTCTCTGAAGGAAAGGGGGGGCTGAAAAAGCAAACGGACATCCCCCAGAGACACCAAACGCAGGCAATTTCCAAGCATTGTTGCTTTCTTTTACTTTCTTTTTTTTTTTTTTTTTTTGTTTTTTTGAGACAGAGTCCCTCTGTTGCCCAGGCTGGAGTACAGGGGTGTGATCTCAGCTCACTGCAACCTCCCTTATGGCTGGGCTCAAGCGATTCTCCTGAGTTAGCCTCCCGAGTAGCTGGGACCACAGGCATGCACCACCATGACCAGCTATATATATATTTTTTTTTTGGTAGAGAGAGGGTTTTGCCATGTTGGTCAGGCTGTTGTCCAACTCCTGAGTTCAAGCAATCCAGCCACCTTGGCCTGCCAAAGTACTAGGATTACAGGTGTGAACCACTGCGCCTGGCCCAATCATAGCTGCTTTCTGCTTCTCAAGTGGACATCAGGCTCCAGAGTCTCACCTGGAATTTGAATCCCACCTTCATCCTTTTTTTTTTTTTTTTTTTTGAGACAGAGTTTCACTCTTGTTGCCCAGGCTGGAGTGCAATGGCACGATCTTGGCTGACCGCAACCTCTGCCTCCCAAGTTCAAGCGATTCTCCTGCCTCAGCCTCCCAAGTAGCTGGGATTACAGGCATGTACCACAATGCCTGGCTACTTTTCTATTTTTAGTAAAGATGGGGTTTCTCCATGTTTCTCAGGCTGGTCTCAAACTCCTAACCTCAGATGATCCGCCTGACTCGGCCTCCCAAAGTGCTGGGGTTATAGGCGTGAGCCACTGAGCCCGGTCTCCACCTTCGTCCTTTATAAACTGTGAGACCTTGGGCAAATTACTTAACTTCTCTGTGTCCTAGTTTTCATTTGTTTCAAGTACTACAATTACATTTTATAAATCAAGTACATTCCAGGAAAAACGACAGGGTGAAAATTAGTGTGTGTGCATGTGTGTGTCGGGGTGGGGTGTGGTTGCATGTGGAGAAATGTGTTGAGGGGGCGGTGTGTCAGGAAAGTAGAATTACCCAAATGTGCCCAGAAAACTCCCACACTTCGGTGTTTGTGAGATTCCCATTCCCAGATTGGCAGAAATAAGAGAATTAACTAACAATAGTTGGAAACTAATTGTGGACCAATTTAAAATGAAAGTTGTAAAGCCAACCTATTCTTTTAGGTGTTTTGGCTCTCTACTTCAGTAGAAAGAACTTTTATTAATTTTGCACCAAAATCTAATCATAGAAAATTAGGCTGGATATGGTGGCTCATGCCTGTAATCCCAGCACTTTGAAAGGCTGAGGCAGGGCTGGGCATGGTGGCTCATGCCTGTAATCCCAGCACTTTGGGAGGCCAAGGTGGGTGAATCACTTGAGGTCAGGAGTTGGAGACCAGCCTGGCCAACATGGTGAAACCCCATCTCTACTAAAAATACACAAATTAGCTGGGTGTGGTGGTGGTGCCTGTAATCCCAGCTACTGGGGAGGCTGAGGCAGGAGAATTGCTTAAACCCAGGAGGCGGAGGTTGCAGTGAGCCAAGATTGCGCTACTGTACTCCAGCCTGGGTGAAGAAGCAAGACTCAGTCTTGGAAAAAAAAAAAGAAAGACAGACTGAGGCGGGAGGATTGCTTGAACCCAGGAGTCAAGACCACCTTGAGCAATATGGTGAGACCTCGTCTTTACAAAAAGTGAAAAAATTAGCTGGGTGTGGTGGTGCATGCCTGTAGTCTCAGCTACTCCGAAGGCTGAGGTGGGAGGATTGCTTGAGCCCAGGAGGTTGAGGCTGTAGTGAGCTGTGATTATGCCACTGCATTCCAGCCTGGGTGACAGGGCAAGATCCGCTCTCCAAAAAGGAAAACAAGAAACAAGAAAAACAAAAATTAGACCAAACAGAAAACAGGAAAAAAAAAAAAAATTCCTCAACTGTCTTATCATCTAGAGCTAAGTGTTAAACTTTCATACCTTTTTTCTGTGTCTATATGTATGTACATAGGGACATACATATACACATATAAATACTGTATATTTGGAAAGCGGATCATGCCTGCATTGTTCTGCACCCTTTGAGGGGGAATGGTGAAAAGAGCTCTGAATTGCCAGACGTGGTAGCTCACGACTATCATTCCAGCACTTTGGGAGGCCGAGGCAGGCAGATCACCTGAGGTCAGGAGTTCAAGACAGCCTGGCCAACATGGTGAAACCCCATCTCTACTAAAAATACAAAAAATTAGCTGGACATGGTGGCGGATGCCTGTAATCCCAGCTACTTGGGAAGCTGAGGCAGGGGAATAACTTGAACCCAGGAGGCAGAGGTTGCAGTGAGCCGAGATCGTGCCATTGTGTTCCAGCCTGTGCAACAAGAGCAAAACTTTGTTTCAAAAGAAAATAAAAGAAGAACTCTGAATCTTCTTAAAACTCACTCAAGGCTGGGAGTGGTGGCCCACGCCTGTAATGCCAGCACTTTCGGAGGCCAAGTCAGGTGGATCACTGAGCTCAGGAGTTCAAGACCAGCCTGGGCAACATGATGAAACCCCCGTCTCTACAAAAAATAAAACACACACCCCCCAAAAAAATTAGCTGGATGTGGTGGCTCGAGCCTGTATTCCCAGCTGCTTAGGAGACTGAGGCAGGAAGATGGCTTGAGCCCAGGAGGCAGAGGTTGCAGTAAGCTGAAATTTCACCAGTGCACTCCAGCCTGGGCGACAGAGTGAGACCCTTCTCAAAACAAACAAACAAGCGAACCCACTCAGTGGCCCCTAACCTTGCCAGTTTCCTCACATACATAAATCCTCTTTTGCTGATTCAATGTTTTCTAATATTTTGATTCTATAATATACTTCGAGACGACTACACTTTCACAGGACACAACATGGTAAATGACAGGAAGTATAATTTGAATAGAATCATAAACTATAATCCGAAATGACGAGCCCTCATATGCTGACCCCATCCTTAAAATGTTAAAACAAAAACAAATATCAACAAGAACACTTTGTAAAGCAAGTTATAGGTTTCTGGCTATAGAATAAAGATCTGGGTAAATTTGTAATTTAAATTTAAAAACGTGACAAGCAATCAGATGCTATCAAGATGTTTTTGAATAGAACAGAAAGAAACAGGGAGCAAAGGTACAATCACTATGGGTCCTTGCATCAGTCTCTGTTCTAAAACCAAGGCTTACAGGATTGTGGCAAAGTCTCCGGGGAAGACTGTGAATGAGAGCTTTCATTTACTCATTTTTTGATGAACTTTTTAAAAAATTGGGCTGGCAAATGACTCACGCCTGTAATCCCAGCACTTTGCGAGGCCGAGGTGGGCAGATCACCTGAGGTTAAATTCAAGACCAGCCTGGCCAACATGGTGAAACCTCGTCTCTACCAAAAATACAAAAGTTAGCCAGGCATGGTGGCGCTTACCTGTAAGTGCCTTGGGAGGGTGAGGCAGGAGAATCATTTAAAACCGTAGCTATTCGGGAGGTGGAGGTTGCAGTGAGCCGAGATTATGCCACTGCACTCCAGCCTGGGCGACAGAGTGACTCCGTCTCAAAAATAAAAATAAAAATACTTACAAAACAATAAGGGAAATTTGAAAACTGATTGAATATTTGGTAATACGGAATTATTGTTTATTATTTTCGGTATAATAAACTTGAACTCCTGACCTCAGGTGATCTGCCCTCCTCAGCCTCCCAAAGTGTTGGGATTGCAGATGTGAACCACTGCGCCCAGCTGAAATTAATTTTAATATCGTTTACTTTTGTTTTTATTTTTTTTGAGACAGCGTATCTCTCTGTTGTCTAGGCTGGAGTGCAGTGGCGTGATCTCGGCTCACTGCAATCTCTGCCTCCCGAGTTCAAGTGATCCTCCCACCTCAACCTCCCTAGTAGCTTGGATTACAGGTGTTTGCCACCATGCCTAGCTAATTTTTGTATTTTTGATAGAGATGGGGTTTCACCATGTTGCCCAGCTGGTCTCAAACTCCTGAGCTCAAGCGAACTGCCTGCCTCGGTCTCCCAAAGTGCTGGGATTAGATGTGTGAGCCACTGTACTCAGCCCTTAATCTAGTTTTTTAACTCAGTACATCAAAACTATTTGAACTTGAAATCAAATGAAATAATTTATTATTTTTTAATACAAAGTCTTTGAAATCCAGCATGTATTTTTCATTTACAGCACATCTCAATTAGGACTAAACTTGCCACAGGTACCTGTGGCTACATATCAGACAGCACAATCCTAGATCAGTTCTCTAGGCTTCTCAGCCCTGCTCTGTGCCCTGGCCAACCAACCTCTAGACTTGTATCACTCAGCTCTCTTGCCCTCAGGCTTCCAGTTGGTTTTGAGCAAAAAATGTCACCATTAAAAGATGGGACAATGGAGAGAGTGGTTCTAGCCCCACACCCCCAAAACTGGGCTGCCACAGTTCCTCTATCTAAAGCTATAATAGCTCATCTCCCATGGCTACAGCACCTGGCTGCTTTTGGTAACCCTGCTCCCTTCCTTGCCCCATTGGGCCTAAGAGCTGCCTTTGGGATTGCCCTTTCTCCTATGGGTTTCCTTAACTCTGCCCACATCCCTGTACATAATTCCCTATATGGTTAACCGTTTAAGTGTGCCATCTGTTTCCTGCCAGGATCTTGACTGAACCATGTCGTTAGTGAACTGTTGTGATGGTTCATGCTCTTTTTTTTTTCTTTTTCTTTTTCTTTTTTTTTTTTAGATAGAGTCTCACTCTGTGGCCCAGGCTGGAGTGCAGTGGCACAACCTTGGCTCACTGCAACCTCTGCCTCCCGGGTTCAAGAGATTCTGCCTCAGCCTCCAGAGTAGCTGTGATTACAGGTGTGAGCCACCATGCCCGGCTAATTTTTGAGTTTTTTTTTTTTTTATTTTTTTGAGATGGAGTCTCTCTTTGTTGCCTAGGTTGGAGTGCAGTGGTATGATCTCAGCTCACTGCAACCTCCACCTCCTCGGTTCAAGCGATTCTCCTGCCTCAGCCTCCCTAGTAGCTGAGACTACAGGCGTGTGCCACCACACCAAGCTAATTTTTTGTATTTTGAGTAGAGATGGGGTTTCACAGTGTTAGAATGGTCTCGATCTCCTGACCTTGTGATCTGCCTGCCTCGGCCTCTCAAAGTACTGGGATTACAGGCGTAAGCCACTGTGCCCAGCCAATTTTTGTATTTTTTAGTAGAGATGGGGTTTCACCATGTTGGCCAGGCTGGTCTCGAACTCCTGACCTCAGGTGACCTACCTGCCTTGGCCTCTCAAAGTGCTGAGATTACAGGCATGAGTCACCATGCCCAGCCTGTGAAGGTTCATACTCTTTAAGACTTTCCTTCATGGGTACTTGAAGTCAATCACAATACTTAAAACATTAAATATTGTATTATTTATTTATTTGTTTTGAGACGGAGTCTCACTCTGTTGCCCAGGCTGGAGTGCAGTGGTGTGATCTTGGCTCATTGCAACCTCTGCCTCTGGGTTCAAGCGATTCTCCTGCCTCAGTCTCGCAAGTAGCTGGGATTACAGGCACGCACCATTATGCCTGGCTAATTTTTGCATTTTTAGTAGAGACGGGGTTTTGTCATGTTGGCCAGGGTGGTCACGAACTCATTAAAAGATGAGACACCTCAGGTGATCTGCCCGCCTCAGCCTGCCACAGTGCTGGAATTACAGCCACATTTTTTTTTTTTTTTTTTGAGACAGGGTCTTGCTCTGTTGCCCAAGTTGGAGTGCAGTGAAACAATCATAGCCCACTGCAGCTTCAAACACCTGTACTCAAGAGATTCTTGCCGTCTCAGCCTCTTGAGTAGCTAGAACTACAGGCACACAGCACCACTTTGCTAACTTTTTAAAAAAAAATTTTGTAGAGATAATAACAAAACTGCTGGTCTCAGAATCCCTGGCCTTAAGCGATTATCCCATCTTGGCCCCCCGAAACATAAAACATTAAACCAGGCTGGGCATGGTGGTTCATGCCTGTAATCCCAGCACTTTGGGAGGCTGAGGCGGGCAGATAACGGGGTCAGGAGATCGAGACTATCCTGGCCAACATAGTGAAACCCCGTCTCTACTAAAAAATACAAAAATTAGCTGGACGTGGTGGCGGGGGCCTGTCGTCCCAGCTACTTGAGAGGCTGAGGCAGGAGAATCGCTTGCAACTGGGAGGTGGAGGTTGGAGTGAGCCAAGATCACGCCACTGAACTCCAGCCTGGCGACAGAGCAAGAATCTGTCCCAAACAAACAACAACAACAAAAACATTAATCCTTATACAAAACTCTTAGTGCCTGGCCATCAGTAATTTATTTCTTTTCTGAAAATATTTTTTTTTGTGAGACAGAGTCTCACTATGTGCCCCAGGCTAGAGTGAAGTGGTGCAATCTCAGCTCACTGCCACCTCTACCTCCCAGGCTCAAGTGATCTTCCCATCTCAGCCTCCTGAGTAGCTGGGACTATAGGCGCACAACACCATGCCCAGCTAATTTTTGTATTTTTTTGTAGGTGTGCGGGGGGCGTTTTGCTATGTTGTCCAGGCCAGTCTCAAACTCCCAGTCTGAAGTGGTCCTCTCGCCTCAGCCGTCCAAAGTACTGGAATTACAGGCACAAACCACTGTGCTCAGCATTTTTTGTTTTAAATTTTAAATTAAAAAAAAAAAAATATATATATATATATATATATATGCGGCCAGGTGCGGTGGCTCACACCTGTAATCCCAGTACTTTGGGAGTGGGGAGTCTGAGGCGGGTGGATCACTTGAGGTCAGGAATTCCAGACCAGCCTGGCCATGATGGCGAAACCCTGTCTCTACTAAAAACAATTAGTTGGGCGTTGTGGCAAATGCCTGTAATCCCAGCTACTTGGGAGGCTGAGGCAGAAGAATCGCTTGAACCCAGGAGCCAGAGGTTGCAGTGAGCCAAGATCACGCCACTGAACTCCAGCCTGGGCAACAGAGTGAGACTCCATCTCAAAAACAAACAAACAAACAAATCTTAGATGTAGTGAACTGGTAACAGGTGAATTTTAGAATTGGAAGATAACTTAGTACCACGCTCTCAACTTGAGATAGTGAGAAGTCTGTGTCAGAATAATTTTTGTATTTGAAATCTTGGCTTGGTGTGGTGGCCATTTTGGGAGGCAGAGGCAGGAGGATCACTTGAGCCCAGGAGTTCAAGACCAGCCTGGTCAACATAGCAGGACCCCCACCTCTGTAAAATAAAATAAAAAAGAATTTTTGTATTTAGAATCTTTCTGATGGCAAGTGACAAGAAAAAACCCACCTCAAAGTGGCTCAAGCTACTTTGAGGAAACTGTAGGAACTTGTATGGTGATCTCTCTGTGGTAGTAAGTCTGGTTCCAGGACCCCTGAGGATACCAAAATCCGAGGATGCACAAGTCCCTTATATAAAATGTAGTATTTGCATGTAATCTATGCACATCCTCCCTTATAATTTAAATCAACTCTACATTAATTATAGCTAACACAATATAGGTAAATGGTTGTTATGCTGTATTGATACTGTTGTATTATTTTTTATTCTTTTAAAAAATATTTTTGATCTGCAGTTGGTTGCGGGAACCTGAGGATACAGAGGGCTGACTGTACGTTCAAATAACTGGGAATTCAGGCTGGGCTTCGTGGCTCACACCTGTAATCCCAGCACTTTGGGAGGCTGAGGCAGGCAGATCACCTGAGGTCAGGAGTTGGAGACCAGCCTGGCCAACACGGTGAAACCCCGTCTCTACTAAAAATAACAAACATTAGCCAGGTGTGGTGGTGCATGCCTGTAATCCCAGCTACTCAGGAGGCTGAGGCACAAGAATTGCTTGAACTTGGGAGGCGGAGGTTGCAGTGAGCTGAGACCTCGCTGCTGCACTCCGGACTATGCAACAGAGCAAGACTCCAACTCAAAAAAAAAGAAAAGAAAAGAAAAAAGAAAAAGAAAGAAGAAAGAAAAAGAAAAAATAATTGGGAATTAAGAAAGTGGAGCTGGGTTCAAGGCTTCTTAAACAAGACTCTCCATGGCTCCTTATTTCCCACCTTGCAGTTCTCCTTCCCACTGTGTTAGGTCTACCTCAGGCTGCTTCTTCCCTCCTGGAAACAGGCTGGCTGCCCAGGTCAGGACTGTGCTAATCAGGGGAAATAGCACACCTCTCTCTGGTTGGCCTGTGAACAGTGCTGGACTCAGCAGCTGACTGGTCTGACTGGATTACTCATCCTCATTCCTAATGGTAGGGGAGGCGCAAGGGAGGGACTAAGAACTTGGGTGATTTAATTAATCCAGAATGGTTACCTCCCTACCCCTGAAAAAGAGGGGTATAGGACCCAACCACATTCAAATCAATAATATGTACTACTTGTGAGAAGGGTGGTTTCCCAAAGAAAATCAAGAGATATTCCTACAACATAATGATTCCCATTCTGTGTCTGTACCAAAAACTCTGATATGTCTCCTTGAAGCTTCACATATTCGAGGGTCCAGACAAGAGTTGTGGTCATATAAGTTTAAAGGAAGATTAAAATACTCCACAGGACCAGGTGTGATGGCTCACATCTGTAATCCCAGTACTTTGGGAGACCAAGGTGGGCAGATCACTTGAAGCCAGGAGTTTGAGACCACCCTGGCCAACATGATGAAACCCCATCTCTACTAAAAACACAAAAATCAGCCCGGCGTGGTGGTGCACACCTGTAGTCCCAGCTACTCGGGAGGTTGAGGTAGGGGAATTGCGTGAACCCGGGAGGTGGAGGTTGCAGTGAGCCAAGATTGTGCCACTGCACTCCAGCCTGGGCAACAGAGTGAGACCGAAAAAAAAAAAAAAAAAAAAAGAAAGAAAAGAAAAAAAACCTCTACAGCAAGTGGACAATTTATTTGTCTGAAGTCACTAGAAGATGAAAAGCTGTGGATGGCCAGGGGAGGTTCAGAATGTTTTCGTTACTAGAGGTGGAGGGATTAAGAGAGTTCCACTGAAAGACAACACACTTGACTAGCACCACACACACAAACAAACAAAAAATAGGAAAAGTGGTAGGAAAGAATGGGAAAATGAGATGGTCAAAGTTTTAAAAGGCCAGCATGTATGTATGTATTTATTTATTTATAAGACAGAGTCTCATTCGACTGCACTGGAATGCACTGGAGTGCAGTGGCACGATCTTGGCTTACTGCAGCCTCAACTTCTCGGGTTCAGGCGATTCCCCCACCTCAGCTTTCCGATTAGCTGGACTACAGGTTCCCATCACCACGGTTAATTTTTTGTATTTTTAGTAGAGACAGGTTCTCCCCATGTTGCCTAGGCTGGTCTCAAACTCTTGGTCTAAAGTGGTCCACCAGCCTAGGCCTCCCAAAGTGCTGCGATTACAGGTGTGAGCCACTGCACCCAGCCGGCCAGCAGTTTGAAAAGCAGTGATTGTGCCAGACGATTTACATACATCATTTCTCTTAATTAAATAATTTAACAGCCCAGCGCGGTGGCTCATGCCTATAATCCCAGCATTTCCGGAGACTTGTTTGAGGTCAGGAATTAGAGACCAATCTCAGGAGTTGGATTGATCTCAAACAACTCAAACAACTCTCCCAAGGCAGTAGAATTGTTTGAGGCCAGGAGTTCGAGACCAACCTAGGCAACAAAGTGAGACTCCTCTATAAAAAGTCAAAAAATTAGCCAGGCACGGTGGCTAATTTTAACCTATGAGGTCCAGCCCACGAGGTCCAGGTTGTGGTGTGTGAAGTTTGCTCCAATGCCCTCCTGCCTGAGTAAGAGAGTAAGACCTTGTCTCAAAATAAATAAATAAATAAGTAAATGAAAGAAAGAAAGGAAAAAAAAAAAAAAAAAAGCCCAGGTGCTGTGGCTCACGGCTGTACTCCCAGCACTTTGGGAGATAGAGGATGGTGGACGGTTTTGAGCTAAGGAGTTTCAGATCAGCCTGGGCAACATGGTGAAATCCTGTCTCTACAAAAAATACAAAAATTAGCTGGGCGTTTGTGCTCGCGCCTGTGGTCCTAGTTGTTGGGGAGGCTGAGGCAGGAGAACTGCTTGAGCCTGGGAGGTGGAGGTTGCCGTGAGGCAAGAACGAACCACTGCACTCCAGCCTGGGTGACATAGCCAGACCCAGAGTCTCAAAAATAAATAAATAAATAAAAATAAACAACTATGTATTGCTTGACTGCTGTGTCGTTTCCAAGCCCTGGGGATGCAGGTGTGACCACAATTGGCCAAAGTGACAAAACCTAACAGCTGTAACCCTGCAAGACTGGGGTTATTTTATACAGAGGAAACACAGAAGTTAAACATTCTTCTCAGGACGCTTCAGCTAGTAACTAGCAGTGGGGGCTGGGGCCAAATCCAGGACTGCCTGACTCCAGAGCCTTTGATTTGATAGAAGGAAAGAAAATGAAAAAGAGGAGAAAAGCTTACATAGAGGAGGGGAACAAATCAAGGCAAATATAAATGAACCAGAAAAAAAAAAAAAAATCCAGATGAGAGAGAAATAAGAAAAGGTTTGCTAGGAACCCCTACCCCCCTTTTACAGGTGAGGAAACTAGGCTGAGATGTAATAAATCTGTATTTTTCCTTTGCTGTAGATAAACCTTTAGAACCACAATAAGAGGTAAGGCTTCAAAAGAAAAATATCTGGGAAAGTTAAAACATAATAATTGGCTGGCCAGGTGTTGTGGCTGAGGCCTGTAATCCCAGCACTTTGGGAGGCCGAGGCGGGCAGATCGCTTGAGGTGGGGAGTTCGAGACCAGCCTGACCAGCATGGTGAAACTCCGTCTCTACTAAAAATACAAAAATTAGCCGGGTGTGTTTACAGATGCCTGTAATCCCAGCTACTCAGGAAGCTGAGGGAGGAGAATTGCTTGAATCCGGGAAGCGGAGGTTGCAGTGAGCCGAAGTCACGCCATTGCACTCCAGCCTAGGCTACAGAGCAAGACTCTCTCTCTAAAAAAACAAAAAACAAAAAACGGAAAAACGTAATAATTGGCATATCTTTCAGCTAAGAGGGTATAAATAAAAACACAGGTTCTTTTTCTCTCTCTTTTTTTTTTGAGACGGAGTCTCGCTCTGTCACCCAGGCTGGAGTGCAATGGAATGATCTCAACTCACTGCAACCTCTGCCTCTCGGGTTCAAACAATTCTCTTCTCTCAGCCTCCCGAGTAGCTGGGATTACAGGTGCGTGCCACCACGCCGGACTAATTTTTGTGTTTTTAGTAGAGATGGGGTTTCACCATATTGGCCAGGCTGGTCTTGAACTCCTGACCTCAGGTGATGGGCCCGCCTTGGCCTCCCAAAGTGCTGGGATTACAGGCGTAAACCATCACACCCAGCCTTTTTCTCATTTTTTTTTAGAGCAGATATAACAAGTAAATTTAGCAATACGTCAGACTAGAGTGAAAGGGGTTTAGGGTGGGGGTATATTTGGGGGCAGGAGACTAGCTGAACTGTTCAGGAAATCTTGGTGATTTTTATTTTCTTCCTTTTTTTTTGACACGAAGTCTCGCTCTGTGGCCCAGGCTGGAGTGCTGTGGGAGGATCTCAGCTCACAGCAACCTCCACCTCCTAGGTTCAAGTGATTCTTCTGCTCTCCTCCCAAGTAGCTGGGATTACAGGCGCCCGCCACCACGCCCGACCAATATTTGTATTTTTAGTAGAGACGGGATTTCAGCCTGTTGGCCAGGCTGGTTTTGAACTCTTGACCATGTTGGCCAGGCTAGTTTTGAACTCTTGACCTCAAGTGATCTGCCTGCCTCGGCCTCCCAAAGTGCTGGGATTACAGGCGTGAGCCCGGCGCCCGGCCCTAGGTGATTTTTCTAAGCTTATCACAGTCTCTCTCCCCTTAGAGTTAATTATTCTTGTGGCTCTGTCTTTCTAAGGGAAGTGGTCCGGACAAAATACATGCCAGGCAGTGCAAGGGCTGCTAGGAGAAAGGCCCGAGATACCCCTCCCGGCATTCGCTTGGGGGCCCACAATTTACATTCAATCTTCTTCAGAAACTTCCTTTTCCCGGTGTTTGCTAAAGGTGATAGTTTCCAGGTCACCTGACCGGTCTCCTTTGCTGTCAGCGCCAAGTCCTGCAAGTTTGCGTGAGAGGCGAGAAACCAGCAAGAGTTGGGCAAACTTTTCAAACCAGGTTTTTCCTTCAGGGTGGAATCTAGGCGGCCACAGTCTGGTGCCAGCTGGGTCACAAACAGCTCCGTGACCTGTTTGTAAACGCGATGCTCTTAGGTCCAGCCTAACCGCTCACAAGGGTGAAGCACTTAATTAATTCATCTCTTAATCTTGTTAGGAGCCAACGGCTCCTATTAGTGTTTGGGCGTGACGGGGACGGTGCTGTTTATGAAGTCCCAGCCCATTTGGAGGTTAGGAAGAGGGGTCTGTGGGTAACTTGAAGGTCGACACATTAGGAAGAACGCTCGAGGGAGCGCCAGGCCTGTTACAACGAGCGCGCGCCGGCGCACTTCTCCACCCACCCGGCGCAACCGCCAGAGCGCGCTCCCAGCAACCGCGGCTCTCGCTGCGTTTGTAGCCACTACGTCACGGCCTCTTCTGCTTCTCATTGGGCGAGTCCGTCCAATCATGTGATTCCAGTATGGCGTATAAATAAAGGCGAGGAGAAGGCGGTGGTCCGCCATTTCGTGGACGCCGGGTGAGCGAGAGCATTGGTGGGTGTTGGGCCGGAGGAAAGCAGGAAGACCCATCGGAGCGTGTGGATTTGAGCCGCCGCATTTTTTAACCCTAGATCTCGGTAAGAGACCAGCGAAAGAGGGAGTGAGGTGGAAGTGGAATTTAACCGTACCAAAGAGGAGCCAGGCCCAATGGCGGCGCCAGATTGAGACAAAGAGGCGCCGCCGCCATTTTGTGACGTTCAGCACGGGGCGGTGGCGGGGGTTCCCGGCCCATCAGAGGGTTTCCTAGTCTTGGGGTGGAGGTGTTTATATTCCTCAGTGGGTGATGAGCCAGGATAGGGGGTTACCCGGGAGTTGGGAACCACAAAGGGGACCGATAGCCGAGTTGTATTCCAGGTCGCGGCCTTTTTATGTTTATGGCGCCTTTTTTTTGGGCCCATCATTTAATTGGGAAGCTCCTCGGAATGCTTTTGTAAAGTCACTAACCAAGACTGGACCTTTTAGTTCATGTTAAATGGCCCCCGTAATCACCTTTACTTTCATGTAGTTTCAGTTTTTGCAGCCTGAATCTAATCACTTTTTTCTAAGACCGAACGATCTTCCTTGAACTTAAGATTCGTTCTTTCAGCCGCCTCCCATTAAAATGTAGGCTTAAGACAGGTGCCAGCAGTGTTTTTAAAGATTTTCACCAGTGGTTTGATCTTAGAACTCCTGGGCACAGGGTGTGGTCACAGCAAGTAGGATGTGTCTGGACTGGATATTTTAATTAGACAAGCCCAGAGTAAGAAGAACGTGGTGTTTATGGAAAGCACTTCAGCTAAATTATTGAGTATATGGTTTTTATGTAATTGAAACTGGTCTACAAGTTTATCAGATTCATCGCCGAAGTGACGACTAAGTAATAAAGCTTAATCAAATGTAAGTCCGCCAAGGAAAAACAAAAAAATAAGTCCCCAAAGTGCAGTGAATTTTTGAGTAGCAAATACCTCTTTGTAACTTTTTATTAAAGTAAAATTATCTCAAAGTGGTATTCAGTATAATCAGTGTTGTGTAATCATCACTTACACGTAGTTCCAAAACATTTCCGTCACCCCCCACCGCCCCCAGGAGACTCCTACCCATTGAGCCCTTACTCCCAGTTTCCCTGTCCCACTTCCTCCAGTCACTAGCCACCACTAATCTGTCTCTCTGAACTTAGCTATTTTAGATATTTAGTATTTATGGAATCGTGTATTTTTATGTCTGGCTTCTTTAGCGTAATGTTTTCAAGATTTTCCAACGTTGGAGCATTTGTCAGTACATCATTCTGAACAATACTCATTTTATGTCTATACCACATTTTGCTTATCCGTTTCTGTTGATGGACATTTGGGTTAACACCTTTTGGCTACTGTGAATAAGTGCTGCTATGAGCTTACGTTTAAAAAAAAAACTGGAAAGTTGGTCTCGTTGCTTGAGAAATTCTTACTGCATAAGACTTTGGTCTATTTAATGACATGTGATAGCAGCCTTGTTCCTATGATTTCAAATGACCAAAATAGGCATGCATTTATTTATTTTTATTTTTTTGATGATGGAACCTCGCTCTGTCGCCCAGACTGGAGTACAGTGGCGCGATCTGGCTCACTGCCACCTCCGCTTCCCGGGTTCAAGCGATTGTTCTGCCTGAGCCTCCCGAGTAGCTGGGACTAAAGGTGTGCGCCACCATGCCCGGCTAATTTCTGTATTTTTAATTGAGACGGAGTTTCACCATATTGGCTAGGCTGGTCTCGAACTCCTGACCTCGTGATCTGCCTGCCTCGGCTTCCCAAAAGTGCTGGGATTACAGGCGTGAGCCCGGTCCATGGGCATTTTTTTTTTTTTAATGAAAAGTTGGCTTTTTATTAAAGCTGATACGTTTTGGCTTATGTAGGCACTTTGAATCCCTTTCCTGGTAGTGTAACCTAAAGGACTAGCTTTCTTCATCATTGTTGTATTTGGTTTTGAGTCCCCAACAGAACTCTTTTATACTTTTCTAGAAATGCTTTATTTTGGGGATTAAATAAAATAACAGGTTAAGTCTTTAACTCACGGCCCAGATGATGGTAAATGCTCCTCCAGTGTTCTCACGTTCCAAGGAAGCTGTTTTTTCCTTCACTAATTGCTGGCTTCCTGAGGGTCAGGAGAGTAAAAGTTATGGGGGAATGGGTGCTTAGCAGTAACATTTCTTGTTTGGTTTCTAGCATTTTGGAATTAAGTTTTTTTTCTCTTTACATGCTACCTTAAACTCTTTTGTGCACCATAATGGAATTCTTTCTAAGGATCTGTGGTTTTAACTGTAGATGTTTAGATAAATGAATATTTTTGGTATTTTTCATTACAGAAATGCATCGTGATTCCTGTCCATTGGACTGTAAGGTTTATGTAGGCAATCTTGGAAACAATGGCAACAAGACCGAATTGGAACGGGCTTTTGGCTACTATGGACCACTCCGAAGTGTGTGGGTTGCTAGAAACCCACCCGGCTTTGCTTTTGTTGAATTTGAAGATCCCCGAGATGCAGCTGATGCGGTCCGAGAGCTAGATGGAAGGTGATTTAAATTGATACAAATGTATTGCTTGTATTTTTCATATTTAAAATGTACAGGATATGTGGCTCTTAGATCTGGCTTTCCCAATCACCGGCCAATTGTATCTTTAGATACAATTGGGATTTTTTTTTTTTTGAGACGAGTCTTGCTCTGTCACCTGGGCTGGAGTGCAGTGGTACGATCTCGGCTCACCGCAGCCTCCGCCTCCTGGGTTCAGGTGATTCTCCTCCCTCAGCCTGCTGAGTAACTGGGACTATAGGCGTGTGCCATTATGCGGGGCTGATTTTTGTATTTCTAGCAAAGATACGGTTTCACCATGTTGACCAGGCAGGTCTCGAACTCCCGACCTCAGGTGGTCTGCCTGCCTGGGTCTCTCTCCCAAAGTGCTGGAATTACAGGTGTGAGCCACTCTGCCCAGCCAGGATCAAATATTTTTAAGAGTAGTTGTGAACTGATACTTGTTTAAAAAATTGTTTTCAAAATGGTTACGCGGGTTTGTTGTATCTTTACTTTTATGTGTTTGAAATACTTATTCCAGAAAGTGAATCAGTTACTATCTCCCTTTGTGTTAATAGTGTCCTGTTAGCTGGCTAAGTAAGGCCTGAGTATTGACCTTCATGCCCACACCCCCCTTTCCTCATCTTTGGAAATATAATGGAAAAAAGGGTCTGAGTGTTCACTGTAAAGCTACATGAAAGGTTGGTCAATTCAAGCAGGTCGTAGTAAAGTTTTCCAGGGCTCACCTCTTCCCAGTCACTGTCCAAATATGATAGCTTATCTAAATGTAATGACTGGTTGTATGAAGGGTGAGAAGTAATGGTCTTTTCTACTACTCTGAGCTATAATTTCTTTTTTTAAAAAAATGTATATTATTTAAAAAATAATACAGATGGCGGTCTATGTTGCCCGGGCTGACTTCAAGCTCCTGGGCTCAAGCCATCCTCCTACCTCAGTCTGTCTGAGCGCTGGTATTACAGGAGTGAGCCACCTCACCTGGCCACAGCTATAATTTGTTCTGTGCTGACTATTGAGGGGAGAGGGTACTGTAAAATGGCCAAAATGGTTGTCTTGTCTTGAGCCCATTTTTTACTTGGAGTTGGGCGGGGGGAGACCAATAAATACAGCCTGACAAGTAACTGAAATAAGTGCTGGGACCTCAAAGGAAGAAGTCGTAATGAAGATACAGAAGAACTTGTTTTTCAAGGATAAGTGGATCTTCACACTTAAATTGCAACTGTTAACAAATTAATATTGAGCTCAGTAGTCAGACTGGCTCTAACAATTAGGCAATTAAAATAGAAGTTGGCTTCCTTGTGAATTGGTACTTTAGAAAATCCTATTTAATTGTTTAATTTGAAATTAATTGAAATTTTAATTTGAAACTGAGAAACAAACTTATTTTGTTTTTCAAGACAGAGTCTTGCTCTGTTCCCCAGGCTGGAGTGCAGTGGCGTGATCTTGGCTCACTGCAACCTCTGCCTACTGGGTTTGAGCGATTCTCCTGCCTCAGCCTCCTGAGTGGGATTACAGGCATGTGCCACCACACCTGGCTATTTTTTGTATTTTTAGTAGAGCCAGGGTTTCACCATGTTGGCCAGGATGGTGTCGAACTCTTGACCTAGTGATCCGCCTACCTCAGCCTCACAAAGTGTTGGGATTACAGGCGTGTACCACCATGCCCGGCCAAAGCTCACTTTATATTAGTAAAAATAAGGGAGCTAGAAATTTGGTATTAAATTTCACATTCAGATGTGTTCTTTGCAGAATAGCCAACTGGGAGTACTTTTGGCTTTAATACACAAGTCAGAAAGTTAGGCTGTTTTAAGTTTAATATCTTTGCTTCCTCAGAACACTATGTGGCTGCCGTGTAAGAGTGGAACTGTCGAATGGTGAAAAAAGAAGTAGAAACCGTGGCCCACCTCCCTCTTGGGGTCGTCGCCCTCGAGATGATTATCGTAGGAGGAGTCCTCCACCTCGTCGCAGGTACTTGAGAGAAAGCTTGTTTAGAGGTATTGGTGTAATGGAGTAGCTAGTAGGAGCAGGTATTTCTCTTAAAAGTTTGTTGGTGGGTTTTAAACTTTGGAAGAATCGGAGGTTTCTATGAAACATTTGTTGGGTGTAGTTTGGGGTATGTGAGTTGTGCTGAGTGTTGGCTTTTGTCTTTAGGTCACTGTTCATGTTGGTAGTCAGTAACTTCTATCTTGGATCTGTCTTCTAGTTCATCTTTCTAGTTGCATCTTTCCAAATCTTCCCTTATACTTCAATTTAGGCCTTTTTCCATTTCTTGGCTCCATAATGACAAACATTACATTCAACTCTAGCTCTTCACAAATTTGTGTTTTCTACTACTAGCACAATTGTAATATTTATCAAACAGGCAGCTGTTTTAATGTTACAACTGGTAAAGTAGAAATCATTCTGAAACTAACTTAAGTCACTGACCAATAAAGGGGGCTAAAAAAGACGTAATCCCAGTCATCTGTTCTTCAATCCCAAATAGGAGAAAATTCAGTTTTTTTATAATTGAAAATGGCATCATTCTTGGACCAGGCAGTATTGTCTGGTTGCTAACTCCACATCTCCTCAGACCTCCAAAATAGTTTCTATAGGACTAAATTTGCCTCTTACAGGTGAGTGGAGTCCTTCTAGGAGACAGGAGTTCAAAATCTTGCCCCTTTTGCTATTTTGAAAAACAACAGCACACTGTTGCCCATCATAATAAAGAGTATTTGTTAGCTAATAGATGGTTGTACTGATGGCTTGTTTTTCATTTTTTTTTGTGCTTTTTGGTCCATCTATTAATAAAAATGAACCCCGTTACAGAGTCACCATCATGTCTCTTCTCACCACCCTCTGAATCTGCATTAGCCAGTCAACTAGCCCTTTCAGCGTCATGTGACCAGCGCGCCCCATTCAGCTTGGCTGGTGTCGTTTCACATGACCCAGGCTGGCCAGTCGTCAGGTTGCACCGCCCTTTGGTTCCCGAGCATGCTGTTTTCTCTCAGCCTTCTCTCCAACCTTAACCAAATCGGCAGCAGCCACCTCGACCGCCCACACATTCCTGGCCAATCAGCTCAGCTGTTTATTTACCAAATGTCTTCACAACAACTACAGCAGCAGCCTTCGGCTAACAAAAAAGCAGGAAAAATCCACAACACCCCCTTCGCCAACCAACTAAATCCAACGCAACATCTGGCAAAACCTTTTCAGCAAATTCTTCCTGGCCGTCAGTCCGGCAGCCTCACCTCACCATTTCTAGCTTGTTGAAACCCAAAACTAGTAAGTTTTTCCTGCTTATACAGTTTACTGCTGGTTAAAATAAGGAGTAAGCGGCTTAAAGTAATTCTTTTTTCTGGATCAAAGGCTGGCTGTGCATAATTGAATGGTAACGTACATATATATTGCTTGAAAAACTTTTAAGGGTGATAGGGAACTCGTAATGTAACTAGACCTTCAAGTGAAACTTATTTGCATGTGCGAGATGCCAAACTAAAAAATTTTAATATCTCTAACAGATTAGCTTTCTTTTCTGGCAAAAATTTGTTGAATCCTATCACCTTTAAATGGTTTTACTAACAGTTTCAAAATTTAAAATTTTGGGGTTGAAGTGTGGGCCAAGCTAAGGTAATTTTGGTAAGCCTAAACACACTCTTAAATGTGACGATCACAAATGCAGTTCTAATGTACCACTTAATGGCATCAATATTTACACCTACCGCGTTTTCACAAAATTACACTATCCACCTGGTACCTAAGTCTTGTCATGGACTTACAGGTTTGCATGGGTTCCAAATACTGGTTTATGGTACTGTTTTTGGAACTACTTGTGGGACTATATTTTGGTGTGGTGTTTGGGTAGTGAGGTTAGTTTGACATGAAGTTTTGCATTGGACAGATCTGCTGTGAAGCATTCTTTGTTAAAGTGAATCCATGGTTGGAATACCTGCTTTTCACTTGAGCTTTTTGTTCCTTAATCCTTCTGTGCCTTTTTTTTCTTTTCTTTTTTTTTTTTGGACGATGGGTGCCAGTTCTTCGGCACATTCACTGGGCCCAACAGTGAGATTGAAAAGTTGGGAAATGCCTCACGCCATAAATACTAATTGATGATGAGCCTAATTTTCCTGTTTCTGCTTTTAGATCTCCAAGAAGGAGAAGCTTCTCTCGCAGCCGAAGCAGGTAAACGACTACCTTTTTTGGCTACATTCTTAGAAATGGCGGTGTTTCTGCTGTTCTTAAACTTTTCCAGATGGCTTGGTTAATGGGAATAAACCTTGGCTTTAATAGTGAACAGGTTGTAAGGATGAGTCACTTTTCTTTGAGTTTTCAAAGACTTTTTAGAAAGTATTTAGTTTTTTTGAAAAAGAGGGTCTGTCACCCAGGCTGGAGTGCAGTGGTGTGATTATAGCTCACTGTGTCCTTTAACTCCTGTCCTTGGAGTGATTCTACCTCTTCAGCCTCCTGAGTAGCTCAGACTACAGGCACATACTATCACACCTGGCTAATTTATTTTTTGTGGAGATGGGATCGATCTTTGTTGTCCACTCTGTTCTCAAATTCTTGGCTTCAAGTGAGCTTCCTGCCTCTGCCTCCCAAAACATTGGAATTATTGGCATGAGTCACCATGCCAGATCAAGAGAATATTTACGTATAATTTTATCATACCTCATTGGTCCTAATGTTTTTTCTGTCGTTTAGGTCCCTTTCTAGAGATAGGAGAAGAGAGAGATCGCTGTCTCGGGAGAGAAATCACAAGCCGTCCCGATCCTTCTCTAGGTCTCGTAGGTAAGATCTTAAGATAATTTATATTTAAGACTTTGCATACATAGTATGCTAAGACCTTTTTTGTAAGCCATGAATTTTTTACTTTAAAAGTCTATTTTGATACATCACTAAGTGTTACCAAGTTACAAATGTAATGTTTTGTTTTCTGTTTTTTTAGCCGATCTAGGTCAAATGAAAGGAAATAGAAGACAGTTTGCAAGAGAAGTGGTGTACAGGAAATTACTTCATTTGACGGGAGTATGTACAGGAAATTCAAGTTTTGTTTGAGACTTCATAAGCTTGGTGCATTTTTAAGATGTTTTAGCTGTTCAAAATCTGTTTGTCTCTTGAAACAGTGACACAAAGGTGTGATTCTCTATGGTTTGAAATGGATCATATGAGGCATGTAATACCAAGAATTGTTACTTTACAATGTTCCCTTAAGCAAAATTGAATTTGCTTTGAACTTTAGTTATGCATAGACTGATAATAAACCTCTAAACCTGCCCAGCAGAAGTCTGATTTTTTTTTTTAAATACAGAAACAACTGGCAAAAAAACTAAGATTTACTTTTTTTCCATAGCTGGGATATAGGATGCAGCTATAGTTGAATAAGCAGTCTTTAAAAACTGCTGTGAAACACAAGCCATCAGGTAAAAAGAAACGCTGAACTATTAAATTAGAGGTTTTTGAAAAACCCAACTTTCATCCTGGGCAGAGGTTGCCTAGTTGGTATAGAATCTGTTATTCAAGAAAGTTTACCTTTGCTTTAGGTCATAAGTTCCTTATTTGATTGCTGTATATGGATACATGGCTGTTCGTGACATTCTTTATGTGCAAATTTGAGATTTCAAAAAATGTCCTGCCAGTTTAAGGGTACATTGTAGAGCCGAACTTTGAGTTACTGTGCGAGATTTTTTTTCATGCTGTCATTTGTAATATGTTTTGTGAGAATCCTTGGGATTAAAGTTTTGGTTACAAATTATTGTTTAACTTGAAAGCCTGTTTTTCCTTGCAAACTCAAATCTGTGAGCTTGGTACCAAGTCCAGGTATAACATTCCTATTGGAAGCCATACTTATATTTTCTTGTAAAGTGCTTTTGAATTAATAAAATATTAGCATAATGGTGTAATAGTCAGTTGAACCCACTGTTAACCATTGTTCTTATCCCATGGGAAGCAGTTGGTTACACGATTCTTATTTTATAAGAAACACAGCTGAGAGGCACTATGGATTAGTCTTCTGAAGTGAAGGGAATATAGATGTCACCTAAGTGATAGTTAACACTTTTTTTTTTTTTTTTAAGGAGTAGAAGCCAGTTCAGGGTCCATGTTATTTAGTGACCAACATTTTAAAGTATAGCAGCAACCTGGTACTTAAACACAAAGTAAATTGCCCATTAACAATCATTTTTATCTTTAGCATGAAAACTTTCCACAGGTCTAAAAATTGCTTCCATTTTTTAATTTGAGGTGTTGCATGGGAATTCTAAGCTGATCCATCATGATGTAAAGTTCACAATATGGTTCAAATGTAACAGTGCAGAATTGAATATGGAGGCATGCATAACCTTCCTCTTAGAAAATGGGAGGAGTTGTAATTTCAAATTTTTGTGCAATTAGATTAAATCATAATGCAACAGTCTTGTGGCTTAGTTTCCTTAAATATGCTCTTTCAAGATAGTTTTGGATTATGCTGTATTGACTGTCTTAAATATGAAAGATAAGTCATTGCATTAAGAGTTCAAGCTATATGAATATATTAAGATACATGGCCGAAATAATTATTAAATTATTTCCACGTTTTACACAAATCTCGCGGGGAGAATTGGTGTCAGGAAGATTCAGCCTTGAAGTTAAGCATGTTAACTTTAAGAGCTGAGATCTAGCTACTTCACTCCAGCCTGAGTGAAAGCATGTTCAAGAAAGACACTTTTCAGACTGCCTGTTGATTTACTGCGAACTCTAGCATTGGACATTTTGTCTTTCAGTATTCCCACATAGCCTAAAAACTGTTCCTGTTAGGAACAAGGCAAGATAGCTAAGAAGTTATGGAAGCCACGCAATATGTCAATTACATTGCTCTTATAAATGGAGAACTTACATGGGCATTTTTTGGAACTATATGCCCAAAATATGCGGGCTCTTAAATTGGAAGGGTTTCTGTAAAAAGGACAGTCAGTTATGGGTATAATATGGCTAAGAGGAATAATACAGAACCTGAAATAAAAGTGACTTTACCAGGGAGTTACCCTGACTTAAGTGACTTACAGTCCCAGTTTGCAGTTACTTTAACTAGCAGCCCTAGCACAACCTCAAGACTTAAACTTTAGAACATGGACATTGTTAAAGCTTTGAATTGCACATTTAGATTGTGGCTCTTTGGAAGTTTTAAAGTTCCTGTAATTTCCAAAATAACAGGTCACATTAACCAGTCTTGTCCATATTCTGGGTTGAGTGTAAAACTGAAAGAAATCACAAAACTGAACTCAGACCTGTGGTTTAAGGATTAAGGTGTTCACTAGAAATCACTATTATTAACACTTGATGGCAGTGTAAAGAAACATTAAGGATTATAGTTGGTTATGTTTTCAAAGATACTGGCTGAACGTGGTGGCTCATGCTTGTAATCCCTAGCACTTTGGGAGGCTAGGGCGGGTGGGAGTATCTCTTGAAGCCAGGAGTTTGAGGCCAGTCTGCCCAGCATGACAAGATTTACATTTCAATTTTTTTTCTTTTTTAAAGGAATATTTAGCTTGATCTGGTTCACAGTTTATTGTGGGTTGCTTCTGACCTCCATGTCTTTCACAGAAAGTTGAAAATAAGGAAGTTGTAGTTGACCAAGCACAGGTACCCTGTATCTACCGTATGAGTAGGTCTTAGAGATCCTTACAAACATGCGATCTGTCAATGTCCATGACACCCCCACCTTATTAGACTGCAGTCAGTCGCTCTCACTCAAACCCATATGTGAGTGGGAAATCCAGGGTATTACTATATTGATTTTAGTACAGTGCTGCTTAATTAGGAATTTTGTGGGATTGAAGAGGTATTTCAGAATAGTTACAGCCAGACTCCTGGCTGTAACTATTGACTTAGTTTTTCAGGGTGACCTAACCCTGTGTAATTTTGAGGAGTTCTACATGATAAATACTCATGGTGATGTGAGAACCACTAGTTTAGTATATTGTCCAAGTATGTTTTTTTCAGAGTTCTGAATGAGATTTAGTTGTCATATCTAGTTGGTGGTAATCTCTTATAGTTGTATATTTTTGTATTGCCAGATTGTTGCCTTCTGGTTTTCCATCTTTTCGAGAAAGATTTCTAATTAAAGTTACTGAAGAAAAACTGGGTTGGAAGTATATTTTTCTCTAAATAATCCAGTAGTGTTGAATTTGATTTTATATGTCCACACTAATTTTTTTCATCCTGTTTTATTAAGGATTCATTGGGTACCTGAAGAGAATGCAGCTGTAGACCCCTTAAGGTTCTGAGACCAAGATCATTGAAATTTGTTTTGACTGGGCACGATGGCTCATGCCTGTAATCACCATACTCTAGGAGGTTGAGGCAGGCGGATCACTTGTGGTCAGCAGTTAGAGACCAGCCTGGTCAACGTGGTGAAATCCTGTTTCTACTTACAAAAATTAGCCAGGCGTAGTGGCAGGCGCCTATAATCCCAGCCACTTGGGAGGTTGAGGCAGGAGAAGCGCTATTCCTGGTGGTTGGAGGTTGCCGTGAGCTGAGATCTAGCCACTTCACTCCAGCCTGAGTGAAAGCGAAACTCTGTCTCCAAAAAAAAAAAAAAAAGAAATTTGTTTTGGTTAGCCTAGTATAATTGCTTAGTTTTGTCCATGCAACTTTCCCCTTGTTGGACTGTAGTACTTCATAATACAGTATTTGGATTCTTATTTAGTATCGTATTTTCTATGGATTTGATGAAGGTACCAAAAATGATTCCTAAACTAACACATGAAATATATGTGCGAAACATTGGTGTATTTTTTTTTTTTTTTGGCTGTAAGTTTATTCAATGCAAAAGAATCCTCTCCAATTTTACTGAGGTGGCCAACCACGTGGTCCATGACCAAATCTGCCTCTAAACTGAAATTCGGTTGCTGACCCAGCCCCAGCCTCGGCTTTCTTGTCGGCACCAGGTGGCACAGCACTCCGTCTGTAGGTATCTCTGTCAGCTTCGCCTCTTGTGAGCTTTGCAGGTCGCTCACCCTCCAGACCTTTAGGCCGAGGCCTGCCAGTCTGGACAGCTACAGCATAGGGTGGCAGGCACAGTCTCCGGGGGCAGATGAAGGTAATCACGGAGATACCCTCATTGGTAAGGTACCAGTAGAAATGTCTCCAGGCAAACTTCCTTCACGTAGCCTCGGGACTTGAGAGACTGCATGGCCTTCATGACATGAAGACGAAGGTTGGACACATTCTTGTCTGCCAGCTCCGGGTGCTTAGGCATGTGGACATCCTCGGCCACCATGACTCTCTCCTTAAAAAGGAGTTCATAAATGGCAATCTGGTTCTTAGGCATCAACATCTGGCAGGTCTCTGCCACGCACTGGCTTCATCCTCTCACTCTCCCTCTGACAATCTTCGCCAACCAGCGGCCCCCTACCCCATAAAATAAGCCTCCAACCCCTGTTGCTACTCAGAAATGGGTGTGGGGGTAGTGGGAGAAAGGCCCTCTGCCCGCATCCTGGGGAGGAGCAGCGGATAAGGCGGCAGGATGGCCCGGATGGGAGCCGATGGAACTGGAACTCCACCAACATTGCTTTTTTAATCTTTAGGTCTTCCTCGTTTCTGATATAAGGCATTGTATGGTTGTTTTACTACAAAAGATGTAGAATATGGCCATGTAGTGCCTCACTGTAAGTTAGTACATGTGTCTTGAGCAAATGGAAATATCAAAACATTGATACTTCTCCCTAATCATTTGGAAGGTCCCGAGATGGAGACTGTTTACAGGGCAAAATTAAACCTTCCGGAAAAGTCTATAGGTTGGAGTCTGCTTTTGAAAGCCTTGATAATTTGTGGTTGGGCACCTTTGTTTCAGTATATGCCTCATTCAGATTTCATCTGGGGCAAGTTAGCATTCTTGTTTGTGTTTTGTTTTTTGAGACCAGTGTTGCCATGGCTTACTGCAGCCTTGGCCTCTTGGGCTCAAGCATTCCTCCCACCTCAGTCTCCCAAGCAGCTAGGACTACAGTCACACACCACAAAAATGTTTTTTAAGAGATGTGGTTATGTTTCCCAGGCTGGTCTGGAACTCCTCAAGGGATCCTTCTGCCTCAGCCTCCCAAAGTGCTGGAATTACAGGCCTGAGTCACCTTGCCCTGGCCAAGTTAGCATTGTTTACTGTTTTTTTATTTGCTCACAAAGCCCCAAAATGTCAACCTAAGGGGAATGCTATTGAAGTTGTTGCCTAATGCTGCCTGGAGCAGGGCAGCGGCGGGAGGGGGTGGGGTGGAGATGTGCAATTTATATTGGTCATTTGGAGAAGGAAATCTTCAAGTATTTAAAAAAAAAAAAAAAAGTTGTATAAGTCTTGAGACATAGAAATTTATTTTTTATTTAAATTTTTTTTTTGAGATGGAATCTGTTACCCAGGCTGGAGTGCAGTGGCTTGATCTCGGCTCACTGCCACCTTCGCCTTGTGGGTTCAAGTGATTCTCCTGCCTCAGCCTCCCGAGTAGCTGGGACTACAGGCACGTGCCACCACGCCCAGCTAATTTTTGTATTTTTAGTAGAGCCAGGGTTTCACCGTGTTGGCCAGGCTGGTCTTGAACTCCTGATCTCAAGTGATCTGCCTGCCTCGGCCTCCCAAAGTGCTGGGATTACAGGCATAAGCCACTGCGCCCAGCCTAGAAGTTTCATTTTTGAAAGAATAACTCCTTTGGGAAACAATTCTAAATCTTAAGCTCAGGCAGCTGGTAACTTTTAAACACCTCGTCCAGCTGGCTCTCTGCCACCAGAATCTCATAGTTACATTTATTTTTAGTTTAGATAAAACTACCTATGTTATGTTTTCAATGAAAGTATTTTATAAATACAAATTGGAATGTTGATTTGTCATTTAACTTTTTCATATTTTCCTCACATGTCAAAAGACCATGACACAAGCCACTTAGGAATGGGATATGGTGATAAATCATAACACCAGCTCAATATCTAGAAATAAAAATCTATATAATATTTGTGTTTGACTGGAGTGCAAGTTTAGGCTGTTGACCTTTAGCAATTCATTTTCACCCCAGTTGTCTTTTTTTTGTTGTTGGTTGGTTGGTTGGTTTTGAGACGGAGTCTCTCTGTCACCCAGGCTGGAGTGCAGTGGTGTGATGTCAGCCCACTGCAACCTCTGCTTCCCAGGTTCAAGTGATTATCCTGCCTCAGCCTCCCGAGTAGCTGGGATTACGGGTATGAGCCGCCATGCCTGGCTAGTTTTGTGTTTTTAGTAGAGAACGGTGTTTCAGCCTATTGGCCAGGCTGATCTGGAACACCTGACCTCAAGTTATCTGTCTGCCTTGGCCTCCCGAAGAACTGTGATTATAAGTATGAGCCACCATGCCTCGTCTCACCCCAGTTTTTAAATTTTCGTATTTTTGAAGCACATTCTTGCTCTGTCACCCAGGTTGGATGGAGTGCAGTGGCACCATCATATCTCACTACAACCTTGACCTCTTGGGCTCAAGTGATCCTCCAGCCTCAGCCTCCTGAGCAGTTGGGTGGCAGATGCTTGCCATTACACCCAGCTAGTTTTTTTTGAGATGGAGTCTCGCTCTGCCGCCAGGCAGTGCAGTGACATGATCTGGGCTTACTGTAATCTCCGCCTCCCGGGTTCAAGCAATTCCCCTGCCTCAGCCTCCCGAGTAGCTGGGACTACAGGTGCACGCCACCATGCCCGGCTAATTTTTTTGTATTTTAGTAGAGACAGGGTTTTACCATGTTGGCCAGGATGGTCTCGGTGTCTTGACCTCATGATCTGCCCACCTTGGCCTCTCAAAGTGCTGGGATTACAGGTGTGAGCCACTGCGCCCAGCCCCAGGCAGTTTTTTGTGAGATGGTATTTCACTGTTGCCCAGGCTACGCTCAAGGACCCCCCCAGCCTTGGCTTCCCAAAGTGTTGGGATTATAGGCATGAGCCACTGCAACTGGCCATCCCAATTCCGGAGCTCACATTCAAATGATAAGGAAAGACTAACGAATCTGAGGTGAAGAGGAAGAAATAAATGCCTTAATCCTGAAATACGGGTTTAGAGGCAGAAACAATTGAGAATGTAAACTGCACTAGGATTGAGGTAAAACGGTTTATTTAAGCCTTGAGTTTGAAGTGGGTCCAAATCTGATTGGTTTTTTACTTTCCTTCAGCCATGTACTTGAACAAGCATGTTTAAGACAACTTGTCCAGCTTTAATACTAACAGGAAAACCAAGAAGTTGGGAGTATTAGAGTGCATCGATGAAATAGCTGGCTCACTCATTCTAGCTGCTTGGAGTTTAATGAGGACAGGTTTATTGAGCTGGCAGTCTTGGTTAGATTTCAGTTGGCAATATATAGCAATCCATTTGACATGAAATTGGCCTCAAAGAGTGAGGTTTGAAGAGGTCACGTGCTTTGCAAGTTGGAGTATGAACACGTTGACAAGGAGAGGGCTAAGAACTGAATCATTGAAAGTATCTGCCTTAGGCCAGGCGCTGTGGCTCACACCTGTAATCTGAGCACTTTGGGAAGCCAAGGCGGGTGGATCACCAGAGGTCTGGAGTTTGAGACCAGCCTGACCAACATGGAGAAACCCCATCTCTACTTAAAAAAAAAAAAAAAAAAATTAGCCAGGCGTGTTGGCATATGCCTGTAATCTCAGCTACCGTGGGGAGGCTGAGCCAGGAGAATCGCTTGAACCTGGGAGGCGGAGGTTGCAGTGAGCTGAGATCGTGCCATTGCATTCCAGCCTGGGCAACAACTCCGTCTCAAAAAAAAAGTATCTGCCTTTTAGGTTGCTGGACATTTCAGTGAAGACAGTTGGAGTGGTCAGGAAAGAAACTATGTCGCACCATTTCTGCCAAATGAGAGCCATTTTCTTTATTTTTTGATGATAAAGGATTTTTTTTTTTTTTTTTTGGTAGAGCCATTTTCATATGTGCTGTTGAACCACTTGAGAGGTATCTGGTGTATTTTTAAGTAGAGACAGGGTTTTGCCATGTTGGCCAGGTTAGTCCTTGGACTCTTGGCCTCAAGCAATTCACCCGCCTTCCAAGGTGCTGGGATTATAGGCGTGAACCACCGCACCCAGCCCGAGGTTATTTGTTAAAAGGGCAGAAAATGTTCCATATGCCTTACGTGTCCTACTAAATATAAATAATGATTGTGTTTAGAACCCAAGGCAGCCTTGACTCCAAAACCCTTGTTTTCTGTTCCATTACATTTTAACTTTCTCATCCCAATCATAAAATGCCATTTTGTTGCCACTCGTTGATTGTCAGGATTTAGAGCATGTCTTCTCAATTATAAAGCATGCTTGTAGTAAAAAAATTGTACAAACACTGGAAAATAATTACCTCCTCCAGTCTTTTATAAAGGTAACTTAAGACTTTTATGTATTTTTCTCATGTCAACTCATCTGTAATTGTGTATTCTAAAAGTTACGCATTTATGATGAGCAAGTATTTATACAGATAGAAATGCTAATCATTGTATCAGCTTCCTTTTTATACATCTGAAGCATGTAAATCTAAGGTGTATATATAGTGTATAGACCTATAGTATATGCTATTATATGGGCAGGTACCATAATTGTTTAAGAAGTCAGTTAAGACGTTTCTTTTTTTTTTTTTTTTTTTTTTTGAGATGGAGTCTTGCTCTGTCGCCCTGGACTGGAGTGCAGTGGCCTGATCTCGGCTCACTGCAAGCTCCACCTCCCGGGTTCACGCCATTCTCCTGCCTCAGCCTCCAAGTAGCTGGGACTACAGGCGCGCACCACCACGCCCAGCTAATTTTTGTATTTTTAGTAGAGACGGGGTTTCACCGTGTTAGCCAGGATGGTCTCGATCTCCTGACCTCGTGATCCGCCTGCCTCGGCCTCCCAAAGTGCTGGGATTACAGGCGTGAGCCACCGCGCCCGGCTCTTTCTTTTTTTTTATTTTGCGATGGAGTCTTCCTCTGTTGCCAGGCTGAAGTGCAGTAGTGGCGATCCTGGCTCACTGCAGCCTCCATCTCCTGGGTTCAAGTGATTCTCCTGCCTCAGCCTCCCTAGTAGCTGGGACTACAGGCGCGTGCCACCACACCCAGCTAATTTTTTGTATTTTTTTAAGTAGAGACGGGGTTTCACCATGTTGGCCAGGATGATCTTGATCTCGTGATCCGCCTACCTCAGCCTCCCAACATGCTGGGATTACAGGCGTGAGCCACCGCACCTGGCGGTTTTTTTTTTGAGACGGAGTTTCACTCTTGTGCCCCAGGCTGGATGGAGTGCAATGGCAGGATCTTGGCTCCCTGCAACCTCCACCTCCTGGGTTCAAGCGATTCTCCTGCCTCAGCCTCCCGAGTAGGTGGAATTACAGGCACCCGGCTAACTTTGTGTGTGTGTGTGTGTGTGTGTGTGTGTGCGCGTGTGTGTTTTGAGATGGAGTCTCGCTCTGTCGCCCTGGCTGGAGTGAAGTCGTGTGATCTTAGCTCACTGCTACCTCTGCCTCCTGGGTTCAGGCAGTTCTGCCTCAGCCTCCCTAGTAGCTGGGACTACAGGCGAGTGCCACCACGCCCGGCTAATTTTTTTTAATGTTTTTATTGGAGACGGGGTTTCACCATATTGGCCAGGCTGGTCTTGAACTCCTGACCTCGCAATCTGCCCACCTCAGCCTCCCAAAGTACTGGGATTACTGGCATGAGCCACTGTACTCGGCCAACTTTTGTTTTTTTGAGATGGAGTTTTGCTCTTGTTGCCCAGGCTGGAGTGCAATGGCGCAATCTTGGCTTACTGCAACCTCCGCCTCCCAGCTTCAAGCGATTCTCCTGCCTTGGCCTCCCAAGTAGCTGGGATTACAGACATGCACCACCATGCCCGGCTAATTTTGTATTTTTAGTAGAGATGGAGTTTCTCCATCTTGGTCAGGCTGGTCTTGAACTCCCGATGACCTCAGGTGATCTGCCCACCTCAGCCTCCCAAAGTGCTGGGATTACAGGTGTGAGCCACTGCGCGCGACCAATTTTTTGTATTTTTAGTAGAGATGGGGTTTCACTATGTTGGCCAGGCTGGTCTCGAACTCCCAAGTTTATGATCCACCTGCCTTGGCCTCCTAAAGTGCTGGGATTACAGGTGTGAGCCACTGTGCCTGGCAAGACGTTTATTGACGGGCCTGCCTAACTTTGTCCTGAGGGATGCCAAAGGGCTGCACAATTTAATACAACAATGTTGCTGTTGTCAGGGAAGATGAAGCTGTGCTCGTGGAACGGTTGGCATTGTTTCAGTCTGTCCACATTACTAATCTTGTGGGCATGATTGAAAGCTGTAACTAGCTGCTGTTGCTACAGTAGACTGGGTTTCCACTCTAGTTTTAACTGTTAGACATGCTAGGACAACACATTGGTGAGTATTGAGTTTTGGATGAGAACTGGTAAACATCAAACAGGGAAGACTTTTAAATTAGCTTTCAGTCTTACAGAGAAAAGTATACAAACCTTTTCTCTCTCTCTCTTTTTTTTTTTTTTTTCCCCCAGAGATTCATGAGCTCTTTTGTTTCAAAATGATAGCCCAAGTTAGGAGACTGTTGTGTCTTATTTCTGAGTTGTTGGTGAAAAACTAGTGGTCAAAGTTAAGTAGACAAATTTAAGTGCTCACTTATTTGGTAATTAAAGCTGTTTTTCTTCCCAGCATTTTGGGAGCCTGAGGCAGGTGGATTGCCTGAGCTCAGGAGACCAACCTGGGCAACATGGCAAAACCCCGTCTCTACAAAAAATACAAAAATTAGCTGGGCATGGTGGCATGTGCTTGTAGTGCCAGCTACTCAGAAGGCTGAGGTGGGAGGATCGCTTTGAGCCCAGGAGGTACAGGTTGCAGTGAGCGCAGATTATGCCACTGCACTCCAGCCTGGGTGACAGAGTGAGGCCCTGTCTCAAAAACAACAAAAAACAAAAACAAAACCAAGCTCTCTACAGCAGCTGGCAAACTGTTGACCTGGAAGAAAGCTCCATTCCTTTCCTCGAATAATTTTGATTAATTCTCAACAGAAGTGGATGGAAGGAAAGGTTTTTACTTACTCTGTGTGTCATCCAAGACTGGTACCTGAACCAATGCCAGCTCTTGGGTATGACAGCAGTTGGCAGGAATAAAATGATTCAAAAGGGTGTCAGTAGTAAGGTTGATGTGAGCAACTCCATTTATTGAGGAAGAGATTTAAGTTCAGAGGGGCTTGGCAAGTTGTCTAACTTTGCAGCCCAGTGGTAATTGAGCTGGAACTGTAAATTTGGTTGCAGGACCAGGTGTAGATAAACTGGAAAGGGCTTCAGAATCGATAGTGCAAATTCTGTGTTTAGAGATGAGAAAGTGGATTTGTTCAAGGTCACACAGGGACACAGTGGCAGAGAAGGGCTCTGGTGCCTCAACAGCAAATCCAGGGCTTGTTATAGGGAGCAGTGTAATGTTAAGGCCATGAGGCTTGGAAACAGCAGCCCAGATTTGAATCCTTGCTTCCTTACAGCTCTGTGACTTTGGGCCAGTTGTGTAATCTCTGGGTTTTCATTTTTCTCATCTGTAAAATGGTTATAATAGGAAGCAACTATTCCCTATTGTTAATATCAAGAATATAGTGTAATGCAAGTAAACCAGTCAACACAGGGCATAGCACACCGCTCAGTAAATAATAGGTGTTCTGTGCAGGCTTGTGTTGGCATGCAGTAAGCACTCAGCTAATGGCTTAAGAATGGCTCCTTTGGGTGCTGGGCAGGCAGAAATGACCCTAATTTGCCTGCTGGGAGTGTGCTTCCACTGACCTTGCTCCTCCTTAACCACTTTTGAATCTGTCCAGTTTCGAAGAGTACGGAAGGGGGACTACTGAATCGAGTGGTCCAAGGTCAAGAGGGACATTTGTGGACAGACAAGTTTGGGCATATGTTAAGAAAGGGGATTCTGAAGGGATAGGCAGGTAGGAAAGATGGTGTGGGTTAAAACTGCTAAATAGCTGTTTTAAAACTGTGTTTCCAATGAGGCTGCCTTGAGTTCAAATTTTTGTTTTTTGGCTGTGTGCTGAGGGCAAATCACTTCCTTAGTTTCCTTGTTTGAAAAGTTGGGGGATAACAATATACTTCACAGGGTATTCATGCTGTCTTCTCTCCCCGTTGCTGCACATTGGAATCACTTGGAGCACGGTGGCTCATGCTCGTAATCCCAGCACTTTGGGAGGCCCAGGCGGGCAGATCATTTGAGGTCAGGAGTTCGAGACCAGCCTTACCAACATGGCAAAACCCCATCTCTACTAAAAAAAAAAAAAAAAAAAATTAGCTGGCCGTGGTGGAGCACGCCTGTAGTCCCAGCTACTGGGGAGGCTGAAGCAGGAGAATTGCTTGAACCTGGGAGGCGGAAGTTGCAGTGAGCTGAGATCGTGCCACTGCAATCCTGCCTGGGCAGTCAAGATTAAAGTCTGTTTCTGATGCCACAGAAGTGCAGTTGGTCACTTTGACCCAGTCTGTCGTAAGGAAGAAAAACACCCTTTAATCTGAAGAATGTGATTCCTTTTAAATTATTAGGACCAGAGAGGCATTTAACAGCAGTCCTGTCTTCACTCCCTCCTTGAGCTAAATAATTACCTCTTGAAGTCACTTGCCATGTGGATTCTAGACTGTGACGCCAAGTACCATAAAATGCCATCGTCCTAAAATTCAACAGTGGATAGCCAATCACTAACCAATGTTATTTCTGTAAACCAATGAGCATTCCTGACAAACAACTTTTGTAATCACCTGTCTTCTGATTCATCCTTTTTTCTGTAAAAACTTGAGCCTGTCCTTTGATGGAATATTCTCCAAGGCAACCTGGAAGTGTGTCTCAGGCTGCAATCTTCAACCTTGACCCAAATAAGCTACCTGGACCTGCTGTTTGCCTTTTTACCCTAATTCTCCCCAGGCATGCCTAGATAGGAAACAAGCCACATCTCTGCCCTCAGCCTGGGCCCCTGCTGCCTGATACCTGCCCATCCCTGTTTTTGCTCCATAAACTTGCTGGGAAAGGTGCCTAGTTCTGTTTCTCTAGAGGCTGTGGTGCCAGACTGGAAACTACCAGTTTCCCGGGCGTGTGCCTTGGTGTCACCGAACAGCCAGATGAGACTTGTCACCAGAAAATGCTTTCCTTTGCTCCTTTGTTAAACACACTCATATTGCCAGTACTGGGGATATCCCCTGAGCAAGGTGTAGGAGAGAAAAAGTAGCCAACCAGATAGGAAGAAAACTGAAGTAGAATTAATAGATGCCAAGCACATGAATGATGCTTTTTTTTCCATCAACCTTGTGACATTGGAATTATCTCCCAGTACTCAAGAAGCTCAGAGACGAAAAGTGGTCTTGACTTAATCAGACATGGGCCCCTTTTTTGTAAAAAAAAAAAAAAAAAAAAATTTGATAATGACCCTTGACACTTCTGAAGTGAAATCCATTTTCTATATGGATTATAGAAATGCAAAGCCTTAACAATAATATAAAAATACACAAAAAACAGTTTATAAAATAAACGTTCTGTATGTAAATATCAGATATGAGTGTGCCAGAAGATGTAAGTCAGGCCGGGGCATGGTGGCTCAGACCTGTAATCCCAGCACTTTGGGAGGCAAAGGCGGGTGGATCATCTGAGGTCAGTAGTTTGAGATCAGCCTGGCCAACATGGCAAAACCCCGTCTCTACTAAAAATACAAAAACTAGCCGGGCGTGGTGGCGGGTGCCTGTAATCCCAGCTACTCAGGAGGTTGAGGCAAGTGAATTGCTTGAACCCAGGAGGGGGAAGGAGGTTGCAATGAGCTGAGACTGTGCCACTGCACTCCAGCCTGGGCGACAGAGCGAGACTCCATCTCAAAAAAAAAAAAAAAAGATGTAAGTCAGACGCTTGAACCCACTTGAAGCCATTTTGTGCTTTCATGTGCCTACGGGAAAATTAAGAGTGTACGGGAAAAGAGTGGAGGCACATGTAGAAAACCACCGTGGAGACTCGAGTCAGAAAGTCATGATAGAAAAGTTATTTGACTGTAATAAGAGGAGAAAAAAGCCAGAGAAGTGGGGATAACATAGCAGGACAAACAGACTGCTGAACTGGAGAAAATGAGGAAGTGTGATATTTTTCACACATAAACTGGGCCTTAGAGTTGTTATGTCAGATAACTCCCGTTTTAACACGGGTGGTGTAATGATGTACCTATCTTGGAGTTAATGAGGATTAATACAGGCATTCCTTTTTTTGCACTTCAAAGATAATTGTGTTTTTCACAAATTGAAGATTTGTGGCAGCACTGCATCAAGCAAGTGTTTGGCATTATTTTTCCAACAGCACGTGCTCACTTTGTATCTCTGTGTCACATTTTGTTAATTCCTGGAATATTTCAGACTTTTTTTTTTGAGACAGAACCTCCACCTGTTGCCCAGGCCGGAGTGTAGTGATGCAATCTCTGCTCACTGCAACCTCAACCTCCCAGGTTCAATTGATCCTCCCACCTCAGCCTCCTGAGTAGCTGGGATATGGGTACAGACCACCACACCCAGCTGATTTTTCGTATTTATTTTAGAGACAGGGTTTCACCATGTTGCCCATGCTGGTCTCAAGTTCTTGACTCAAGCAGTCTGCCTGCCCTCGCCTCCCATTGGGATTATGTGTGTGAGCCATTATGCCTGACCTCAAACTTTTTCATGATTATTACTATACTTGTTATGATGATAAGTGATCTTTGATGTTACTATTGTGATTTGTGGGTGGCGGGGGGTTCTGTGAACCACACCAATACAAGATGGTCAACTGAATAGATAAATTTGTGTGTTATTACAAAAATTAGCTGGCCGTGGTGGCGGGTGCCTGTAGTCCCAGCTACTCTGGAGGCTGAAGCAGGAGAATTGCTTGAACCCTGGAGGCGGAGGCTGCAGTGAACTTAGATCATGCCACTGCACACCAGCCTCGGTGACAGAGTGAGACTCCACCTCAACAATAAAATAATAAAGATAAATGTGTGTTCTGCCTGCCTCACCAACCAGCCCTTACTCCTCTACTCTGTCGTCGGGCCTCCCTATTCCCTGAGAAACAATATTGAAATTAGGCTAATTAATAACCCTACAATGGCCTCTTAAGTATTCGGATGAAAGGAAGAGTGACACATCTCTCACACTAAATCAAAAGTTGAAAAGGAGTAAGCTTAGTGAGGAAAGCATGTCAAAAGCCTAGATACACCAAAAGCTAGGCCTCTTCTGCCAAACAGAGGAAAATTTCTTGAAGAAAATGAAAAGTGCTACTTCAGTGAATACATGAATAAGTGAAACAGCCTTATTGAAGAAAACTTTGGAGCTAGCAGAGGTTGGTTCATGAGGTTTAAGGAAAGAAGCCATTTCCATAACATAAAAAAGTACAAGGTGAGTTGGGCGCAGTGGCTCACGCCTGTAATTCCAGCACTTTGGAAGGCTGAGGTGGGTAGATCACCTGAGGTCAGGAGTTTGAGAGCAGCCTGGCCAACATGGCAAAACGCCGTCTCTACTAAAAATACAAAAATTAGCTGGACGTGGTGGTGCACACCTGCAATCCCAGCTACTTGGGAGGCCAAGGCAGGAGAATTGCTTGAACCCAGGAGGCAGAGGTTACAGTGAACCAAGATCATGCCATTGCACTCCAGTCTGGGTGGCAGAGCAGGACTCTGTCTCAAAAAAAAAGCAAACCAACAACAACAAAAAAAGTGCAAGGTGAAGCAGCAAGTGCTGATGTAGAAGCTGCAAGTTATCCAGAAGATCTACCTAAGATAATGAATGAAGGTGACTACACTAAACATCTTCATTGTAGAAAAAAGCCTTCCATTGGAACAAGATGCCATCTGGGACTTTCATAGCTAGAGAGGAGAAGCCAATGCCTGGTTTCAAAGCTTCAAAGGACAGTCTTAGCTCTTGGTTTTTGTTTTGTTTTTGGGACAGGGTCTTGCTCTGTGGCTCAGGCTGGAGTGCAGTGGCACAAACACGGCTCAACCTGGGCTCAAGCGATTCTCCTGACTCAGCTTCCCGAGTAGCTGGGACCATAGGTACATGCCACCATGCCCGGCTGATTTGTAAAAATTTTTTGTAGAGATGGGGTCTCACCATGTTGCCCAGGAGACCAGCCTGGTGAGACCCCATCTCTCCAAACTCCTGAACTCCTGGGTTCCCTGGCCTCCCAATGTGCTAGAATTGCAGGCATGGAGCTTCCATGCCCCACCCAGGCTAACTCTCGTTGAGGACTAATGCAGCTGGTGGAAGCCAATGCTCATTTATTGTCCTGAAATTCTCAAGACCCTCAATTGTGCTAAATTTACTCTGCCTATGCCCTATAAATGGAACGAAGCCTGGATGACAGCCCATCTGTTTATAGCATGGTTTACTGATTTTTTTTTTTTTTTCCCAGACGGAGTCTTGCTCTGTCACCCAGGCTGGAATGCAGTGGTGCTATCTCGGCTCACTGCAACCTCTGCCTCCCAGGTTCAAGTGATTCTCCTGCCTCAGCCTCCCAAGTAGCTGGGATTACAGGCGCTTGCCACCACGCCCGACTAATTTTTTGTATTTTTAGTAGAGCTGAGGTTTCACCATGTTGGCAAGGCTGGTCTTGAACTCCTAACCTCAAGTGATCCGCCTGCTTCAGCCTTCCAAAGTGCTAGGATTACAGGTGTCATCCACTGTGCCCAGCCAGGTTTACTGAATATTTTAAGCCTACTGTTGAGACCTGCCCATAAAAGATTTATTTCAAAGTATTACTGCTCATTGACAATACACCTGGTTATGCAAGAGCTCTGCTGGAGATGTACAAGATTAGTGGTTTCATACCTGCAAACACAACATCCACTCTGCAGCCTATGGATCAAGGAGTCATTTCAGCTTTCACATCTTATTAAGAAACACATTTCATAAGGCTATACTGCTATAGATATTTATTCCTCTGATAGATCTGGGCAAAGTAAACTGAAAATCTTTTGGAAAGGATTCCCTGCTCTACATGTCATTAACAACACTTGCGATTCATGGGAGGTGGTCAAAATATCAACATTAGCAATTTGGAAGAAGTTGATTCCAACCCAGATGGATGACTGAGGAGTTCGAGACTTCAGTGGAGGAAGTAATGACAGATGTGATGGAAAAAATAGCAAGAGAACTAAAAACGGAGCCTACAGATGTGACGGAATTGCTGTAATCTCTGATAAAACTCGAACGGATGAAGACTTGTTTCAGTGGATGAGCAAAGAGTGGTTTCTTGAGATGGAATCTATTGCTGAAGGTGCTGTGCACATTGTTGAAATGACAACAAAAGGTTTAGAATATTGCATAAACTTAGTTGAAAGAGCAATGGCAGAGTTTCAGAGCATTGACTCCAACTTTGAAAGAAGTTCTACTGTGGGTAAGATGCATATAGTATCAGATGCTATAGAGACATCTTGTGAAAAGAAGAGTCAGTTAATGTGGCAAACCTCATTATTGTCTTATTTTAAGAAATTGCCACAGCCACCCCAGCCTTCAGCAACCGAAATCCTGGTCAGCAGCCATCAACACTGAGGGAAGACCCTCCACCAGCAAGGTTATGACTGGCTGAAGGCTTATACGATTGTAAGCATTCCTGGGCTTAAGTGATCCTCCTGCCTCACCTCCTGAATAGCTGGGACTACAGGCCCACACAACTATGCCTAGCAATTTTTTTTTTTTTTTTTTGAGACGGAGTCTTGCTCTATCGCCCAGGCTGGAGTGCAGTGGCGCGATTTCCGCTTGCTGCAAGCTCTGCCACCCGAGTTCATGCCATTCTCCTGCCTCAGCCTACTGAGTAGCTGGGACTGCAGGCGCCCGCCGCCACACCCGGCTAATTTTTTGTATTTTTAGTAGAGATGGGGTTTCACCAGGATGGTCTTGATCTCCTGACCTTGTGGTCTGCCCGCGTCGGCCTCCAAAAGTGCTGGGATTACAGGTGTGAGCCACCGCACCTGGCTTTTTTTTTTTTCTTTTTTGCGACAGAGTCTCATTCTGTCACGCAGGCTGGAGTGCAGTGTGCGATCTTGGCTCACTGCAACCTCTGCCTCCTGGATTCAAGTGATTCTCCTGCCTCAGCCTCCCAGGTAGCTGGGATTATAGGCAGCCACCACCATGTCCTGCTAATTGTTGTATCTTTAGTAGAAATGGGGTTTCACCATGTTGGCCAGGCTGGTCTTGAACTCCTGACTTCAGGTAATCCACCCGCCTCGGCCTCCCAAAACGTTGGGATTACAGGCGTGAGCCACTGTGTCTGGCCTGTATTTTTTTTAGAGACAAGGTCTTACCATGTTGCCCAGGCTGGTCTTAAACTCTTGGGCTCAAGCCATCCACTTGTTTCGGCCTCTCAAAGTGCTGGGATTACAGGCATGAGCCACCATGCCCAGCTCCTGTACATTTTAAAATATATAATGCTTTTGCACACTTATGGTACAGTGTAAACATAACTTTTATATACACTGGGAAACAAATTGTGTGACCTGCTTTATTGAAGTGGTCTGGAACTGAACCCATGTATATCTGAGGTATGTCTGTATGTGAAGTGTGCACATAATGTTTCCTTGCACTAAGTTCTCCAGCTTTTGGATTTTTTTTTTTTTTTTAATTTGGAGTCTCCCTCCATCACCCGGGCTGGAGTGCAATGGCGCGATCTTGGCTCGCTGCAACCTCTGCCTCCTGGGATCCAGCGATTCTCTAGCCTCAGCCTCCTGAGTAGCTGAGATTATAGGCACCTGCCACTATGCCTAGCTAATTTTTTTGTATTTTTAGTAGAGACGGGGTTTCACCATGTTGGCCAGGCTGGTCTTGAACTCCTGACCTCAGGTGATCCACCTGCCTCGGCCTCCCAAAGTGCTGGGATTACAGGCGTGAGCCACCACGCCCAGCCAGGTTTTGAAAAATTTAAAGCACTTCTTATATTTTATACCTGTAACGGATTCAGTCTTGTGGGCATGGGCAATTCTTTGTGTGCCAGACATTTAATATCTTTGTCCTCTTCACCCTACAGCCAGTTAAGCTTCCTAGCCAGTGTGACAATCATTTAAAAAAAAAAAATTGGCTGGGGACACTGGCTCATGCCTGAAATCTCAGCACGTTAAGAGGCGGAGGTGGGAGGATTGCTTGAGCTCAGGAGTCAGTCTCGGCAACATAGCAAGACCTTGTCTCTATTAAAAATAAAAAATCAGCCGGGTGTGGTAGCACGTGCCTGTTATCCCAGCTACTCTGGAGGCTGATGTGGGAGGACCGCTTGAGTCTGGGAAATCAAGGTTGCAGTGAGCTGTGATTGCATCACTGCACTCCAGCCTGGGTGACAGAGTGAGACCCAGTCTCAAAAAAAAAAATGCTCAGCCACCCACTAGGAGGCAGTACTACCCCATCAAGAATGGGCCAGACTTTTTGCCTGAGGTTGCACATCTCTTCAGGAATTGAGTCTGCATTGACTTTTCCACCATGACAATAATAACACATTAACAAAGATAATGGTAACGATAATTACTGATACTTGAGCTGTATGTATCAGCATTTTGCTAAGCATTTTACATACCACCCACTCACTTGAACCTAACCACTTGAGGGAGGCTCTGTTACAAACTATTTTGAAACCAAGGCTTAGATCCAAGACCCATGTTAAGTGCTTTGTGAGGAAGGGGTTGTACTGAAGTGCTCGAAGAATGGGATTTGGATAGGAAGTTGGATATATGAAGAGCCAGGTGCATAAAAACACAAAGGCAGGAAACTAAAAGATTCCATGTTGACAGGTGTAAAGCCCTATGAATTTGTTCAGAGCTTTAGAATGGTAGGTAGACTAGTAGAATGTCAGAGCTACAGGGACCTTAGAGATCATCAGGGATGGTGATTTCCTTTTTCTTTTCTTTTTTTTTTTTTTTTGAGACTGAGTCTTACTTTATTGCCCAGGCTGGAGTAGAGTGACATGATCTCAGCTCACTGCAACCTCTGCCTCCTGGGTTCAAGCAATTCTCATACCTCAGCCTCTTGAGTAACTGGGATTACAGGTGCCCACCACCACATCTGGCTAATTTTTTTTTTTTGAGACCAAGTCTTGCTCTGTCACCTAGGCTGTAGTGCAGTGGTGCAGTCTCAGCTCACTACAAGCTCCACCTCCTGGGTTCATGCCGTTCTCCTGCCTCAGCCTCCCTAGTAGCTGGGACTACAGGCACCCGCCACCACGCCCGGCTAATTTTTTGTATTTTCAGTAGAGATGGGCAGATGGGTTTTCACCATGTTAGCCAGGATGGTCTCGATCTCCTGACCATGTGATCTGCCCGCCTTGGCCTCCCAAAGTGCTGGGATTACAGGCGTGAGCCACTGCACCTGGCCAATTTTTGTTTTTTTAGTACAGATGGTGTTTCACCATGTTGACCAGGCTGGTCTGGAACTCCTGACCTCAGGTGATCTGCCCACCTCGGTCTCCCAAAGTGTTGGGATTACAGGCGTGAGCCACCACACCCAGCCAGGGATGGTGATTTTCAAACTTTAAATATAGTTAAAATTTTTGGAATGAAATCTTATGTAGCATACATAAAACAGCTTAAAAATGGTACAACTATAAAAAGTATAGGTTCTAATAGATAGTATTGGCTTATAAAGACAGGAAAAATCCAATTTCCTTTTGTTATTTTGGTTGTACAGAGAAGTACAAATGGTAACATTTTTTAACACTTTATTTTGCAATCCCCAAGGTGACAGGATAGGAAGGTCCACCCCACAAACAACCTAGAAGCACAAACAACCTAGAAGCACAAACAACAGAAGAACATCACCCCAACATGTTTATAGGCATTTGGTTGAATAGGCTTTATGTGGGGAAAAAACCCAGAAAACTTAAAAATTGTTAGATGTGTATATATTTTTAACTCAATCAAGTGCCTGTGGGCCCTCTGCAGCCATAGTGGGAGAAGTCCTTATACTGCCCACACCTTCATGCTACAGATGAAGAGCCTGAGGCCCAGGGAGGAGGAGGGGGTGGCTGAGACTCAGGGAGCGTAGGGGGGCCATCTCCAGGGGCTCGGCCTCCTGCCACCCCATCCAGTGCTCTTTCTGAGTGACCAGTCATGACATCTGGTATGGCAGTGTGCCAGAGCCTGGCTGTTCAACCCCTCACCCTGAGAGGGCTCTGGCCACTTGCCCATCTCCCTGGCAGATAAAGCCTCAGACAGATGGCAAACAGTACTTGGCTCCAGGAATCAATTCAGGTCTGATTCACCAGCGGTTTGTGCCCGAGCCAGCCCTACAGGCTGTCTGCTTTCCACTCTTCTCTCACTCACTACCCTCACTGTGGCAAGGTTGGGAGTCTTGAGCAACAGGCAGATACCTGTGATCCTGAGAATTGCACTGGCTTTTTTTGAGACTTTTTTGAGGCAGAACTTGTCTGCCTCATTCCTCTGGGTGGCTCAGAGCGTTACCCCATCAGCTGCAGTTTCAGTATCAGGGTGGGGCAGTGGTGTAGGGTGGGGCACCGTGCTACTAGGGCTAGCCCTGTTGGCTGCAGACACATTGGCAACAGGTGGTGGTTCAGGGGCACAGAACAGGTGGATTACACACCTCCAGGATAAAATGCCATTTAATGGCATTTGCCTTTTGAAAGAAGCAATCTACTTACAAATGGCAGGACCCTTTTTATTTTCTTTTTTGAGAAAAGCATTTTATTAAAGCATTTATTAAAATTTTATTAAGTCCATATTTGGAGATATGTTTTAGCAAAGTATAATTAGCATTTTTTGTTTAGAGGATGAATTGTGTTGCTACTCAATAGAAGGAGAATATGACATGCAAACAGTGCTTTTATGCAGAAACATGTGTTTTCGTTTTTGTTTTTGTTTTGAGACAGAGTCTTGCTCTGTTGCCCAGGCTGGAGTGCAGTGGTGCAATCTCGGCTCACCTCTGCCTCCTGGGTTCAAGTGATTCTCCTGCCTCAATTTCTCAAGTAGCTGGGGCTACAGACATGTGCCACCATGCCCAATTTTTGTATTTTTAGTAGAGACAGGGTTTCGATATGTTGCCTGGACTGGTCTCAAACTCCTGACTTCAAGTGATCCACCCACCTTGGCCTCCCAAAGGGCTGAGATTACAGGCGTAAGTCACCGCGCCTGGCAGCAGAAATATGTTTTAAAAGTACGTTCAGGCCAGGCGCAGTGGCTCTCGCCTGTAATTCCAGCACTTTGGGAGGCCGAGGCGGGCAGATCACAAGGTCAGGAGATCGAGACCACCTTGGCTAACACGGGGAAAACCTGTCTTTACTAAAAATACAAAAAACTAGCTGGGCGTGGTGGCGGGTGCCTGTAGTCCCAGCTACTCAGGAGGCTGAGGCAGGAGAATGGCATTAACCCGGGAGCAGAGCTTGCAGTGAGCCGAGATCCCACCACTACACTCCAGCCTGAGAGAGAGCCTGGGAGATTCCGTCTCAAAAAAAAAAAAAAAAAAAGTACGTTCATACACTGAAACTTTTCCGACTGGACACAATGCTGCTATTTAATAATACATTTTCTTGATCTTAGAAGAACCCAGAGCAGGTCCCCCGGGAGCAGGTTCCTAGCGGATCACCAGTGGGAAGGCTTTTCTCAGAGGCTCTGAGTTAGTGTCTCAGCAGAGAGAGGAAGCTCTGCTGTCTCGGAGTGGCAGTGCTCACCTTGCTGCTGCCGCCACACATCTGTGTGCTCCTTCCTGGTACAGCACCATCACCTCGGGCTCTCGTAATAGTGAGGGCTTGACTCCTTCGAGAACCTCAGTCTCCCCAGCTGGAAGTGGCAGCCATATGCCTCCCTTTCAGGCTTGTTGGGACAAAAAGATGAAGTCACATAGGTAAGCATCAACAACTGTGCCTGGCACAGAGGAGGGCCCTGAAAGTTGCCAGGCTCAGCGTTTTCCTTCACATTATCAGCTCTGCTCCACCCCCTTTAATTACTCACTTTTATAATAATTCAAAGGTAACCCATGACCATGGTAGAAAAATTGGAGAGCACATATAAGCAGAAAAAGGAAAAAAGTGACCCGATAGCTTCTGGTTTTTCTAGCCTGTTTTCTTTATTCTGGGTGCTTGGTATGGGAAGTTTCTTCATTTGTGTTTAGAGGGTGTTGTAGAGATGATATCATGGTCCCACTTTGCAAACGAGACAACTGAATTCCAGAAAGAGGAAGTGCCTTCCCCAAGGTCATGCAGATAAGGTTAAGCTGGGTTGAAACCCACAGCTTGAGTCCAAGCCCAGCACCAGAATATCAGGACTACAGAGGCGTTGTACACGGGTGGGTCACAGATACCTGTCCCTGAAAAGCCCATGATACGGTATTTCCCCTGAAGTACTTAAACATTCGCCACTGAAGACATCCTGCTTTGTGGCTTGCCCCATCCTGAAGTCCTGGGAGTGAACAGTTTGTGAATAAACCACCTGATTAGGTAAGGGGTGTTGGCCCCTGAGTTTTGCTCCCCCAGGGACATTGAGTATGCACCGTCCGTGGATTTGCCAGCATGTAAGTGCTATCATTCTGGGCTTTCCCTTCACTTTTTTTAATTTTTTTTTATTTTTTGAGACAAGGTCTTGCCCTGTCACCCAGGCTGGAGTGCAGTGGTGTGATCTTGGCTCACTACAACCTCTACCTCCTGGGTTCAAGTGATTCTCCCGCCTCAGCTTCCCAATGAACTGAGATTATGGGTGTGTGCCACCATGCCCAACTAATTTTTGCATTTTTATTAGATACAGGGTTTGGCTATGTTGCTAAGGCTGGTCTCGAACTCCTGGCCTCAAGTGATCTGCCCACCTTGGCCCCCCAAAGTGCTGGGATTATAGGCATGAGCTCGGCCTCCCCTCACTTTAAAGGATGCTCCTTACCCTGTTTTTGTTTTTGCTTTCTTCTGGTCTTTCCTGTGGCAACTGTCTTGGGGTTCCCAGCAAATATTTCCATTTTTTCCTAAAAGAAGTAAGCATGCACATTTCACTAGCTAAAGTACACTCCAGTGTTAAAATTATGCATGGAAAATGGGTGAAGTCACCCTGGCAACATGGCAAAATTGCATTTTTACAAAAAATACAAAAATCAAGGCCATGTGCTGTGGCTCACGTCTGTAATCCCAGCACTTTGGGAGGCCGAGGCAGGCAGATCACTTGAGGCCAGACATTCGAGATCAGCCTGGCCAACATGGTGAAACCCTGTCTCTACTAAAAATACAAAAAGGAGCCAGGCATGGCCGGGTGCAGTGGCTCATGCCTGTAATCCCAGTACTTTGGGAGGCCGAGGCCAGTGGATCACGAGGTCAGGAGTTCAAGACCAGCCCAACTAATATGGTGAAACCCCGTCTCTACTAAAAATATAAAAATTAGCTGGGCATGGTTGGGGGACACCTGTAGTCTCAGGTACTTGGGAGGCTGAGGCAGAAGAATCACTTGAACCCGGGAGGCAGAGGTTGTCTTGAGCCGAGATTGCGCCACTGCACTCCTGCCTGGGCAACAGAGCAAGACTCTGTCTCAAAAAAAAAAAAAAAGAAAAAAAGAAAAAAAACCATGCGTGGTGGTGCACGCTTGTAATCTCAGCTGCTTGGAAGGCTGAGGCACATGAATCACTTGAGCCTGGAAGGTCAAGGCTGCAGTGAGCTGTGATGGCGCCACTGTACTCCAACCTGAGTGAAGAGCAAGACCCTGTCTCAAAAACAAAAACAAAAACAAAGGATGAAGTCACGTAGATTTTGGGCAAAGAGCAAGACCCTGTCTCAAAAAACAAAACAAAACAACAACAACAAAAAACAAAGGATGAAGTCACGGAGATTGTGGGCAAATTGTTTCCCAAAATCTGTTAGCATAATTCTACAGAATGTCAAAAAGACAAAGACATCCTCCAGTAAACCCTAACTGTTTGATGGTTGTAAGTAATCACTTGAGATGTGACCCCCATAGGGCTCTCCCCAAGGGGAAGGTGGCATACCCACCCATCTCCTGTGCCAACATGGGGTTCATATCTCCCGGTAGCCCTGAAGCGAGGGTCAGGTGAAGGAAGTTGGGATCATCATTTACTCAGTTTACCCATCTGTAGAAAGGGGGTATTTGGGCTGAAGGTGGCCCGTAACTCACAGGATGATCTGTCCCCTCTTCACGCTGCACCCTGCAGTGAGGGGAGCAATGACTGAGTCTCAACCACTGCTTTAGGCAGCGGGGGTCCTTGATAAGGAGATAAGTCTGCCACACTGGGACTAGATGGTCCTTGAGGTCTTTTCCAGCACTGATATTTTAGGATTCGGTGACTCCAGAAGAGCAATAAGGCCGTTGTGAGGAGGGCAGATCCAGAGGATGATCTTCCTGGAGGGGAGAGGAAAATGTTCAGTGCGTACAGTGGGTGATGGTTCATCTGAAGTGGCATCAGGCTGTACAACAAGCAGGGATTGTTCTGCAGGGGTCAGGCGAATGTTAGTATTTGATCAAGATTGGAATATTCTCCTAAAACCTACTTGATCCTCATAGAAAAGTTCCTATCCCCATTGTGCAGATGTGGAAACTGAAGCTTAGAGATAGAAAATGAGACCCCAGGGTGAGGCAATGGATGGCTAGGACTAGAACCCAAGGCAGGCTCCTAGGGCTCCTGCTTTTCCAGCACGTATCTACCATGCATATGTGCTACTAACAGGCCTGGCGCTAGGATTCACATCACTTGAGAGGCTGCTTGGTGAACATGGACACCCACGAAAGCCCTGGAGAAGGCAGGTTCTTTCTCAGAAATGGCCAGTGGGTGTCAAGGTCACAGTGCGGGAGAAGGACCAAGGAGGACTGAAGGCCACCCAGGCCGGGATTCATCTCCAGCAGCCTGTGGGTGACCGCTCGTCACCCAGATCGGGATCAGGAAGGTTCTGAACAACACCTCTAGGGAACACATGGGGATCGAGGTCCTATGACCGTCTCGGGATCTGAAGATCTAGATTTGGCTTCTGGCAGTATCATGATGCAAGCCTGGGCAAGTTACTTTGTTCCCTGGACCTTGTTCTCTTCATCTGTAAAATGGAACTAATTATATTACCTCATTGGGCTATTAAAAGGCCTGAAAAAAAAAAAAAAGCATCCAAAAACAATGTTTACTGAGCACTAGTAGTGCCAGGCACTCTTCACTTGTATTAACTCATTTGATATTCATAAATTTTTTTTTTTTTTTTTTTTTTTTGGAGACAGAGTCTTCCCTCTATCGCCTAGGCTGGAGTGCAGTGGCATGATCTTGGCTCACTGCAACCTCCACCTCCCAGGTTCAAGTGATTCTCCTGCCTCAGCCTCCCAAGTAACTGGGACGACAGGCACATGCCACCACACCCAGCTAATTTTTTGTATTTTTAGTAGAGACGGGGTTTCATTGTGTTAGCTAGGATGGTCTCGATCTCCTGACCTCGTGGTCCTCCCACTTTGGCTTCCCAAAGTGTTAGGATTACAGGCGTGAGCCACCGCACCCGGCCCACAAAAATTTTAGAGAGTAGGTGCTATTGCTATCCCCATTTTAGGAAACACAGAAGTTAGTTCCAGCCACAAGGAAGTGGCTTCATCCATCATCAAGAAGTTGATTCCAGCCCACATGGATGGCTTTGAGAGTTCAACTACTTTAGTGGAGGAAGTAATGAAAGATGTGGTGGAAATAGCAAGAGAACTAAAAGTGGAGTCTGGAGATGTGACAAGCTCTAATTTTAGTTCTCTTGCTATTCCCACATGTCCGTGGTCCAGGATCTTGAGTTTATGTTCAGGAAATAAGAGTCAGTGAAAACGTGCAGTCACTTTCATAATCATTAATGCAGAGATTCTCAATAAACTCTTAAGGTGCCACCACACTCCAACATGTTTTATCCGTTAACCCTGTCCCCAAAAACATAAAGTAACACATTCAGTTTGTTACAGAAATAGTAATAAGGCAACACTATGCAATACTATGTGTACTATGCAACACTTTGCAATACCAAAATCCATGCCTACAAAGCACTGCACAAGAACACACACAAATAAAGGATATACTAGAATGGCTGCCTGTGGGGTGGGGGCGTGGAAATGACAATGGAGTGAGGGAGGAATACATGAAGCAAGAGGTGACTAGCCAGGACCAATGATGACAGCCAGCCATCACCTGGGGAATAGGAGGGACTCATCCCACTGCACCTGAGGACTAAAAATAAAATGGAATGGAAACAAGACCCCGGATGAAATCACTTGGCCTGAAATACACTGGCCCTGGGCTCAAAGAGGAAAAGTGGGGACACATCCTGGGCTGCCTCATCAAACCAGGAGTCTGCAAGAGCGTCCCTGTGTGTGTGTGGAGGGGGTGAGGACAAAGGGAGGGTCAACCACACCCAGTTCTGTGAGCTCAAACAGCAGACCAAAGGCCACAGGCAGAGCCTCCAAGGCCTTAGGGAAGGAGTGAAGAGAAAGGCCTGGGTGGTCAGTGTCAGAGGTTGCACAGTCACCTGCTGTCACGCCTAGTTCACCAAGGTTTAGCCAAATGCACTATTAGGATGTCAAGAAAATATGGATATAGGGCAACAATCCTATGATTGTATGATGACTGTAGGCTTGATCATCTTAAGGGTTCTGCCATACGCTGGTCCAGTTGGCGCGCCCACCCGTCTCCCGTGCCAGTGGAGTGTGCCTGTGAAACAGCAGTCAGCTCTTCTGGTGGCCCTGAGGATCAGGGTGAAGGAAGAGAGGATCTTCATTTAGTTAGTTTGCCCCTCTGCAGGAGGAGAGGAGTTGGATACAAACCTCTCCTAACAACCCGCCTGGCTACTGGAACCTTCCTGAGAAATGCGGTTAACCTCTGGGCACAGAGCCCGCAGTTCTGGGCTCCCGTCACAAGGGGGCAGGATGGGGTAGAAAACAGGTTCTCAATTCCAGGCCTTGGACCCGTCAGGTTTGCTGGCAGGGGCAGGAAGCATGGTGGGGTCGGGAGTGTGTGGTGGTTGATGAGGGAACCAACCATCGTCCTGCAAGAGTGGCTTGTTTATTAAACATGAAATGAGGGAAAAGCCTAGTAGCTCCATTGGATTGGAAAGAACAGCAGAGACAGGCGTCATTTTCTAGAAAGCAATCTTCACACCTGTTGGTCCTCACCCATTGAATGTCCTCAACCAATCTCTAACACAGAAATAAGTGACCATGTGTGCACGCGTGTGTGCATGTGTGAAGGTAGGAGTGCAAATGTGTCTATATGGGAACATATGTGATTGTATGTGTGTAATTATGTGTGACTGGCAGCGTGGGGAGTGCTGGTTGGAGTGTGGTGTGATGTGAGTACGCATGAGTGGCTGTGTGTATGACTGTGAGGGGAGGCGGAAGGGGAGAAGTAGCAGGCTCAGGTGTCGCCAGAGAGGCTGGGAGGAAACTATAAACCTGGGCAATTTCCTCCTCATCAGCGAGCCCTTCTGGGGCAATAGGGGCAGAGCTCAAAGTTCACAGAGATAGCGCCTGGGAGGCATGAGGCAAGGCGGAGGTATTGCGAGGGGGGGGCAGAGGGTCTGACACTTGAGGGGCTCTGATGGGAAAGGAAAGGCCCACACTGAATTCCACTTAGCCCCAGACCCTGGACCCGGCGGTACTGGCTTCCAACCATACCAACCAGTTCCAAGTGGTGCCGGCAGAAGTTAACCTCTCAGCCTCAGTTTCCCCACCTGTAAAATGGCAGAAGTAACCAAGCTTACCTTCCCGGCAGTGTGTGAGGATGAAAAGAGCTATGTACATGATGCACTTAGAAGAAGGTCTAGAGTGTGAGTGGTACTCGTCTGGTGAATGTGGAGAAGACATTCTAGGCAATGAGGCCTGGGGAGAGCCTGGCCCATGGCTTCCACTCAGCAAGGTCAGTCTCCTGTCCTCTGCACTCCCAGCCTTCCAGAGAGGACCTTCCCAATGGCAAAATGGGCTTTCTCAAGAAGTGGTGAGAGTCCCATCCCTCGGGTGGGGGCAGGGATGGCAGTGGACAAGCCTGCCTGGAGGGAACTGTCAGGCTGATTCCCAATCCAACTTCAGCTTCCAACACCTCATCCTCCAGGCAGTCTTCGTTCTTGGCTCTAATTTCGCTCTTGTTTTCTTTTTTCTTTTTTATGGAGAACTGGGTGGGGAGCTTTTGGTGTCATTGGGGATTGCTTTGAAATCCCTCTCTGCCTCACACTGGGAGCTGGCTTGAGTCAACTGGTCTCCATGGAATTTCTTTTTTTAGTGTGTAAACAGCTAAGTTTTAGGCAGCTGTTGTGCCGTCCAGGGTGGAAAGCAGCCTGTTGATGTGGAACTGCCTGGCTCAGATTTCTTGGGCAAACAGATGTCGTGTCTCTCAACTCACCAATTAGGAAGCCCAGAAAATGTGGCTTGGAGACCACATGTCTGGTTATGTCTAGTAATTCAGATGGCTTCACCTGGGAAGCCCTTTCTGAATGTCATAGCCACAAGATAAAGGACGTATATATAGTAGCTAGTGTGCTCCACTTCTTAGGGGCCATCCCTGGAGGTGGTGAGCACTAAGTGCCAGGAAGAGAGGAAACTCTGTTTTGGAGCCAAAGCATAAAAAAAAAACCCTTAGCCACAGACCACTGAACATTTGTTTTGTGCAGGTTCTGAGCCCAGGGAGGGCTTCTGAGGGGAGGGGCCGCTGGAGCTGGTAGGAGTTATGTGAGATGGGACAAGGGCCCTTTAAGAGGTGGGGGCGGCATGAGCAAAGGCAGAGAGGTGGCAATGTACAAGGTATGTCATGGGAAAGAGTTTGGCTGGAACAGAGTTCACAGAATAGAAAAAATCAACACTATTAATTGAGCCTCTGCTACACGCTCAACATTGTTCTAGTCACCAAGATAGGTTTGGTATACAAAGCAAAATCCATCCTCTATGGACATTTTAGTGACTAACGACAATATAAACAATAAAAATGAACAATTATTGGGAGCTCAAAACATGTCAGGCACTATTTTAAGTATATATTTATTCATTTAATCCTCAAAGCACCCACATGAAGTAGTGGCATTATTATTCCCATTTCACGGATGAGGAAGTAAAGGCATTGAATGGTGGAGGCAGAATTCAAACCCAGAGCCCATGTGGTGACCATAATGCTCCCCTACTCCACGACCCTCAATAAGAAAGTGGCCAAAAGTCCAGTTGGCCAGGAAATAAGGGCAGGTCTGGAGAGTGGTGAACGCTGGGCAGGGGGAGTGGGGAGCTGGTGGTTTTGGAAGATTAATCTGGAAATGTGTGGAGTTGATGGGAGGACAGGTAGCTGGAGGGATATGGGCCCTCGTTCGGGAGCAGAAAAAGAGTGAAGACAGAGAATAATCAGTATAGGGCTTGGAACATTTCTCAGGCCATATCTTAACAGGAATTAGTGAACTTGGCAGAAATCATTCCCTCCCTGGTCAAAGTGGACTGATTACCAGTTCACCGTGGATTATGTTTTTATTTTTATTCACTGAAATTCATGAAGAGAGAGAGGGCCTTTCTGGGGCTCCCAGGCTTGGCCAGATGATGTGATGATTCTTTGCATAATGTCCAGCCTCAGGCCTTCTCTCCGGATTCTCTCAGCCGATCCCCAAACTTGGTGTTTAGGTGAGTCATACACGCACTCCCATTCCCCACTCTAACCCACCCCCATCCCCTCTTCCCTTCTGTGCATGGCTGGGCCTTTCACATTTCTTTTTTCTTTGAGATGGAGTCTTGCTCTGTCACCCAGGCTGGAGTGCAGTGGCGCGATCTCGGCTCACTGCAACCTCCGCCTCCTGGATTCAAGCGATTCTCCTGCCTCAGCCTCCCGAGTAGCTGGGATTACAGGTGTGCCACCACACCTGGCTAATTTTGTATTTTTGGTAGAGAGAGGGTTTCATCATGTTGGCCAGGCTGGCCTTGAACTCCTGACCTCAAGTGATCTGCCTGCTTTGGTTTCTGAAGGTGCTGGGATTACGGGCATGAGCCACTGTGCCTGGCCCACATTTCTTTTTGAGAAATCCGGACACCAGCCCCTTGGTGGCCAGTCTGCAGACCCCTTGCATGGCCAGAGCCACACTTTTACGCAGGTGACACCACTGCTCTTGTCTCCTTGTCTGCCCATCACTGCCACACCTGATCCAGACTCCCACAAGCACAAGCCCGACCCCTGTTCCAGCCTCTTCCAGTTTTCCTCCGTGTTTCCTGAATGGATATAGGATCTCACTGTGCCTTAGGCAAGAGCAGCCAACTTTATTTTTGGCTGCTGTCAGTTCAGCCTCTTAGAGTGCCCCTCCCCACACCTTCACACGTACCACTGGGCACATGGCTTTGCCAAACCTCCTTTTCACTGTGCACTGCCCGGAAGCTCAGAAGGGCCTGGACCCTCAGGCACCTGGTGACCCTACCCACCAGGGTCCATTCTTCCCTGGAGTCCCCCCTGCCCTCCCCTCTCCCTCCCACCCTAGCTCTGCTCTGTCCCTCAAAACTCAACTCCAACTTCAGGAACATACCTCCCTCCGGGCCAGGGCAGGGACAAGGGGTTAGGTGCTCCCATGAGCTGGGAACGACGTCAAGAGCTGATTTCAAGATTGTTCTTTAAGAACTTCCTCAGCCTGGCTGGCATAGGCCTTGAGGGCTGGGAATTCCCGCCTGGGAATCTTTCCAATATTCTGCCAGCTGTTTCTTCTCTTTCAGTGGTTTTATTATTTTTTTCTTTCTGTTCCAACTCCTCCTTTCGCTTTCAGTACGGGAGCTCACGCAGAATGGTGGAGGAGGGTGGGGACCTGGCATTTGCTGAGTTAGGAGCTGTGGCCAAGGCCAGCTGTGCCAAGGGAGAGGACAGGATACAGGAGGAAACGGGGCTGGGTGCAGCGGCTCGCGCCTGTAATCTCAGCACTTTGGGAGGCCGAGGCGGGCGGATCACCTGAGGTCAGGAGTTTGAGACCAGCCTGACCAACATGGAGAAACCCCGTCTCCACTAAAAATGAAAAGTTAGGCCAGACACAGTGGCTCACACCTGTAATCCCAATACTTTGGGAGGCCAAGGTGGGCGGATCATGAGGTCAGGAGTTCAAGACCAGCCTGGCCAACATTGTGAAACCCTGTCTCTACTAAAAATGCAAAAATTAGCCGGGCATGGTGGCACGTGCCTGTAGTCTCAGCTACTCGGGAGGCTGAGACAGGAGAATCGCTTGAATCCAGAAGGTAGAGGCTGCAGCGAGCTGAGGTGGTACCACTGCACTCCAGCTTGGGCAACGGAGTGAGATTTTGTCTCAAAAAGGAAAACAACCACCACCACCACAACAACAGCAAAATTAGCCGGACATGGTGGCATATGCCTGTAATCCCGGCTACTTGGGAGGCTGAGGCAAGAGAATCACTTGAACCTGGGAGGTGGAGGCTGCAGTGAGCCAAGATTGTGCCACTGCACTCCAGCTTGGGCAACAGAGTGAGACTTCATCTCAAAAAACAAAACAAAACAACAACAAAAAACACATACAAACAAACAAAAAAACAAAATTAGCCGGGTGTGGTGGTGCATGCCTGTAATCCCAGCTACTCGGGAGACTGAGGCAGGAGAATCACTTGAACCCGGGAGATGAAGGTTACAGTGAGCCAAGGTCATGCCACTGCATTCCAGCCTAGGTGACAGAGCAAGACTCTGTCTCAAAAAAAAAAAAAAAAAAAAAAAAAAAAAAAAAAAAAAAAGGAGGAAACAGGAGTGGAACAGAGGAAGTGAGACCAGCACCAGGGCGGCCTCTTGTTTTTCTGGGGATTTTTACGTCATTCAGCTCTGGGCATAAGGCCTTGTTTCCAGAAGGGCCCTGTCAAAAATGCACATCTATTACTTGGGAGAATGACACATTAACCCAGTAACTCCAATTCACATGTCAGATGTGCTAGCTGTTGCCTACAAGCAGAGATCAAATAGAAGGGCAGAGGGAACAGCTACGTTTCGAGGGAGAGTGTGGGAAGGGTTGGGGGCGTGTGGAGTACTTGCTTGGGGAGGTGCCACAGAGCTCTGAGCAGCTAGAGGACAGTGAGGAGGTAACAGACACCTGGGAATTTGGGCCAAAAGGATAAATCCCTACCTGGGAAGCCTTTTTTTCACTGCATAATAAGGCTCCAAGAGGGAGTAGCGTCTCTTGGTGAGATCATCTCCTTGGTGTGATATTGGGCATCATAGCACCTGACCATGACACTGGGTCTCCAAGGTGGGTGGGTCCCTTGGACAACTTCCTGGTGAGACAGCCACTGGTCTCCAGCATCAGATAAAGATTAAATTCAGCCACATGTAACCGAAAAGGCAAGTCAGTCGCTTAAACCAGAGAAAGTTTGATTTTTGTTTCACATAAAATAATTCTGGAGGCAGACAAAGCTAGGACTTATGCCGGGGCATGGTAGCTCACTCACACCTGTAATCCTGGCATTTTGGGAGGTCAAGGAGAGAGAATCGCTTGAGCCCAGGAGTTTGAGACTAGTCTGGGCAACAAAGCGACACTCCATCTCTACAAAAAGTAAAAACAAAAAAAATTAGCTAAGGCGTGGCGACATGCACTTGTAATCCCAGCTACTCTGGAGACAGAGGTGGGAGGAATTCTTGAGCCCACGAGGTCAAGGCTCCAGTGAGTGGTGATTCCACCACAGCACTCCAGCCTGGGCAACAGAGCAAGACCTTATCTCAAAAAACAAAACAAGGTCAAACGCAGTGGCTCATGCCTGTAATCCCAGCACTTTGGAAGGCCGAGGCAGGTGGATCACGAGGTCTGGAGTTCGAGACCAGCTTGGCCAACATGGTGAAACTGGACTTCCTTTCGTCCTGGTCTTAATTCCCCACATTACCACTTGTGCTTCCTGGGCTTACCTCCAAAATCCTTGCCTTGGGGTTGGCCTCCGGAGGATCCCAAACCAAGATGCTTATATTATTGAGCACTTACTGTGTCCCAGGTGCCTCACAGGCAGGCAGTGTCTCAGTTTTTCCTCAAACCTGTGTGGTGGAATGCCATGAAGTCCCATTTTAGGGATGAAGCTAAAAAGTCACCCATCACTAGAGCCAAGACTCAAACCAGGCTGATCATTTTGGTTGTTCGGTTGTTCGTATGTTTGCTTTTGGAGGGAGGGTCTCACTCTCACTCTGTTGCCCAGGCTGGAGTGCAGTGGCACCATCTCAGCTCACTGCAACCTCCGCCTTCCAGGTTCAAGTGATTCTCGTGCCTCAGCCTCCCAAGTAGCCACCACACCCGGCTAATTTTTAAAGTTTTAGTAGAGACCGGGTTTCACCATGTTGGCCAGGCTGGTCTCGAACTCCTAAACTCAGGTGATCTGCCTGCCTCAGCCTCCCAAAGTATTGGGATTACAGGCATGGGCCACCTTGCCCAGCAGGCTGATCATTTTGTGATATCTCCTTAGAGCAGATACCTAGACCTGGATCCCTGGGTCATAGCAAGTACATTTCTAGACTTTTGACCTGTTCTGCCAAACTGCCCCTGAATTAAGTCAAACCCACTTGTTTCCCTGTCCCCACTGGCAGTGTGGGGGCCCCTCACTTCTCATGTCCTTACAGCCAAGGGCTCTCAGCTCTTTCCAACTCAGGCCCTGTGAGGACATTCCTCTGGAATACATATTTTAGAAAATACAGAGCATTAATATTAACTAGCTGTATACTAGCAGACGTGCAATATCTGTCTGCAAGTTGAACTGAAAGGCTGTGAAACCAAGTGGATGAGCTCCTGACCTGAGAACGGTTGTCTCCTCGCTGCCCTCCTGCCTTGGCTGGGGGTGCAGCTTCTGCCCATCTCCCCTCCCTGGAGCCAGGTGGACAGAGGGGCATGGGTGGGCAGATGGAAAGGGAGGTGAAGGGTGGAGGAGGAAGGGCACGGGGATGGGAACTGTGTGGTGCGGGCCTGCGGAGGGAATCTTCGATGGAACAGCTTCGGTCCCTTCCAGCACATTCCCTTTCCTGGCAGAAATACTGCTGGGATAGGGAGTGAGCTGGGAGTGTGACAACGCCCCCATCTCTTCCCCTTAGATGTCTGAAGAGCCAACCTGCCACTCCCGCATTCCAGGCATGTCAAGTTGGCATTCCAAATGCTAGGGGTGGCAGGGAAGGCATATGAGCAGCTGGAGAGGGGCATCGGAACCTGCTTCACAAGCATGTGCAACTGCTACTTCAGTGTCCCTAGAGAGCAGAGAACCCTACACGATGGCTGCAGGACGGGGCGTTCCCACCTTACCCCGTCTTATCAGACCCCCTCACTGGGCTTTCCAGCTTTCCAAACACTTTCACATCTGGGAACGGCTTTGATCCTTTCACAGCCTGTAGGAGGGCTGAGCCACAGGATATTATTACCACATTTTACAGATAAGGAAGCTGAGGCTCTGATTAAAACGATAGTTCGAAGTCACATGCTATAGCTCAAGAATTCTGCAGCCTCTCCTACTAATAACCATATCATGGTGAAAACACATTCCCTGAACATGATTACATGCCGGGCACCGTATAAGGCTCTTTATCCAAGTTATGCCCTTCAGTCCTCCCAAAACCCTCTCGGGTGGAGAGTCAACTGCATCTGACAGAGCTGGGATTTGAACCTGGGCTGTTGGACTCCGTACCCAGGCAATCTCAAAGTACAGTCCCCAGACCGGGAACATCAGCTGAGAACTTTTGAGAAATGCACATTCTCAGACCCCACCCTAGACCTGCTAAGAAACTTGGGGCGAGGCTCTACAGCCCCTGGTTTAATATGCCCTCTAGCTGATTCTGATGCACTCTGAAATTTGAGAATTGCCATCAAAATACATTCTTTAATTGGTGGATTTTTTTTTTTGAGATGGAGTCTTGTTCTGTCACCAGGCTGGAGTGCAGTGGCGCAATCTCAGCTTACTGCAACCTCTGCCTCCTGGGTTCAAGTGATTCTCCTGCCTCAGCCTCCCAAGTAGCTGGGATTACAGGCGACCACCATCACGCCCAACTAATTTTTGTATATTTAGTAGAGACAGGGTTTCACCATGTTGGCCAGGGTGGTCTCGAACATCTGACCTCAGGTGATCCACCTGCCTTGGCCTCCCAAAGTGCTGGGATTACAGGCGTGAGCCACCGCGCCCAGCCAAATTTCAATCTTGACTACACAGTAGAATTACCTGGGGAACTTTAGTGACATAATGACTAGTGCTGTCCAGGATGAGATTAGCAGCTCCCCAGATGAATGTAATGAGCACGTCACTCCATTGACATGCACTGAGGACAATAACCACTGAAGGCTCCCTGTTTGGCCAGAATGTTCTAGAGGAGCAGAACAGGGCAGCCTGATTCATTTGGCTGTTCCTCGGTCCTGGTGGGAATGAGAGAAGACTTGGAGTCCAGAAAGGAGAGACTTTGAGGCCCCTCTTCTTCATTATTATTATTATTATTATTTTTTTTTGAGACGGAGTCTTGCCCTGTTTCCCAGGCTGGAGTGCAGTGTTGGGATCATGGCTCACTACAGCTTCGACCTCCTGGGGCTCAAGTGATCCTCCTGTCTCAGCCTCCTGAGTAGCTGGGACTAAAGGAACAAGCCACTATGCCTGGCTATTTGCCTGCTATTTTTTTAATTTTGTAGACATGGGGAATCTTGCTTTGTTTCCCAGTTTGGTCTTGAACTCCTGGGCTCAAGTATCCTCCCGCTTCAGCCTTCCAAAGTGATAGGATTACAGGCATGAGCCACTGCACTCGGCCTTAGCCCCTACTTCTTGAGAGGCCTCCGTGAGGGCCCAGGAAGCCTGCAGCCCTGATGAGGCCCAGAGACCATGGCCGTTTGTTTTGGCATTTGCCCAGCAGACAGTTCTGTGTGGAGCTGTGGCTCTTTTGTTTGTGTGGTTTAACTGTTGGCCCAGTTTTTCCAGAGCTGATTAGATATCCCCGTGAGCAGCACATCCATTTCTAGTCCACAGGATTCCTGAAAAAAGGGCTGAAACCACTGTTTCTCTTAGCCATGAGGCAAGTCAGAGGTAGAGGGGGCCTGGCTCCTGCTTCTGGTGTAACACTCTGAGCCTTGAGTTTGAGGATTCAGTGAGTCTATTAGTCAGGGTCCAGTCAGGAGACAGAAACCACACCAGTGTTTTGTTTGTTTGCTTGTTTTTGAGACAAGATCTTGCTCTGTTGCCCAGGCTGGAGTGCAGTGGCACGATCTGGGCTCACTGTAGCCTCAGCTTCCTCAGCTCAAGCCATTCTCCCACCTCAGCCTCCCAAGTAGCCTGTGAACATGATTACATGCCGGGCACCGTATGAGGCTAATTTTTGTATTTTTTGTAGAGACTGGGTTTCACCATGTTGCCCAGGCTGGTCTCAAACTCCTGGGCTTAAGGGATCCACCTGCCTTGGCCTCCCAAAGTGCTGGGATTATAGGCGTAAGCCACTGCGCCCCGGCCCACACCAGTTATTTTAACAGCGAGAATCGAATGTGCAGAATTGTTCATTAGGTACTGAAGAACTGAAAAGGCAAAAAGAGAACGCTGAAGCATTATGGAAGTCACAGCCGCAGGAAGCAGCCAGGGCTTCCCTAGGGCTGGAGGAACAAAGGGAAACAGTGAGAATTGTTAAAACTTAGAAGCTTGCAGGAGTACCCATAGTGCTGAAACTCAGACCTTTGGGGATGGGTTGCCTGCTGGTGGTGCTGGTGTCTCTGAGGGGAAACCATGAGGCTGGTTCTGTGAGTATTGGAAAAAACACAAACCGCAATCAACTGCTGCTCCTTGAGTGAATTGCTGCTGTCAGATGGAAAAAACGTTTCTAGGGTGGGGGCATGTCGGGGGACAGCTGGGTTTCCAGCTGTCTCATTCCTCCCTGCTCTTAGGGTCTACCCCTTTTCACCTGCAGGCTCACACTCCCCTCTCAGTATTCTTTTTTTTTCCAGGACCTACCCCAAACTTTGCTGGTTCAATCAATAATGTGCTTTACCGAGCACCTATTAGGCTGCACCCGCCCTGGGGTCTGGGTGGCTCAGCTATAGATATGGTAACAGCATCCACATTCATTGGAAAACGTAGTGCCCCACCCTGCTGTAAGCATGTCATATGCATGAATACACTGACTATTACCCTTATTTTACAGATGGGGAGGCCGAGGCACAGAGACGTTTAGCAGCTTGCCCAAGGTTATTCTTTAGCTAGTAATGGGCAGAGCCCGAATATGAACCCAGGCAGAGTGGCTCCACGACCTACATTCTCACTAAGCCCCCTCATTGCCTCAAGACCTGGAAAGGCAGAACTGTACACAGCTGACCACAGCACGGGGTGGAGAATGCCACTGGGATGGAGCGGAGGGCCTCACAGAAGTGGTAGCTCATTTCATGCATTCATTCAACAAGTCTTTTTTATTTTTTTGAGACGGAGTCTCTGTTGCCCAGGCTGGAGTGCAGTGCTGTGATCATCATGGCTCACTGCAACTCCACCTCCCAGGTTCAATCGATTCTCTTGCCTCAGCCTCCCTAGTAGCTGGGATTACAGGCACGCACCCCCATGCCTGGCTAATTTTTAAATTTTCAGTAGACACAGGGTTTCGCCATGTTGGCCAGGTTGGTCTCAAACTCCTGGCCTCAGGTGGTCCGCCCGCCTCGGCCTTGGGTGGTGGCGGGCTGGGGGCATCTTTCACCCCAAGTAGGCAGGTCTGGGACAATAGGCATGAGCCACCGTGCCCAGTTTCATTCAATAAGTCTTTAGACTGGGGTGTGATGGTAAACAAAAGCAGACATTCTACCTGCTCTCAGGAAGCTTCTAGTGGAGACACAGATATTATTCAAATTTTCATATCCAAAAAAAGCAAGCTCCAACCAGTCTCAAATCTGATTAGGAGGAACATCGCTGAATGGGCCCCTCTGATTTCCAATGGGAAGTGAGCCCCTCCCTGCCTGACCCCTATGCCTGAGGTAGGCCTTTCAGCAGAACCACCCGACCAGAGGCTCCGAACAAAGATGATTTGGATTCCCTGAGCCTCCTTTCCAGGGCAAGGGTGAGGGTGTGTGCACAAATCCCTGTTGTGCCCTGTTGGGTTGGGGGGCCTGCAGNGTGTGCACAAATCCCTGTTGTGCCCTGTTGGGTTGGGGGGCCTGCAGGATGCCACCACCCATCTGCCATGCTGATTAGGTCCTGGGGCTATTAGAGAGGAGAACCGCTGAGGGGCGGGATGACGTGACCCAGGGGCCAGGGGCTCAGGCAGGGACTCAGCGCCTGACAGGGGAGGTGACCCCCACTGATTTGTTTGGAGCCCCAGCAGCACCACTCACCGCCATCTCTTCTGGTGGAAGAGATGTACCGCTTGGGTGGCAGGGGGCTGGGGGCATCTTTCACCCCAAGTGGGCAGGTCTGGGAGTGTGTTGGAGCCAGCTCACATAGGCTTGCAAGAGCAGATGGTTAAATATTCAGGAATTTAGTGAGCTGGTTGTTAAACACAGCCATCATTAAAATTAAATTAAATTATATGAACAGTGTTTCTCAACCTTTTGTTCATCATTGCCTCCTGAGAAGACTTTCAAGACATTTTTCTCCTCCAATCTCCTACCATCACTCTCTCATAAACATTTAATATCACAGATACTACATATCTGCTGAAGTACTGGATATATATCTGTGCTTTATACATAAAAGGATTAAGTTTTTTGCTTTTTTTTTTTTTTTTTGAGACAGAGTCTCATTCTGTTGCCCAGGCTGGAGTGCAGTGGTGCGATCACGGCTCACTGCAACCTCCACCTCCCAGGTTCAGGTGATCCTCCCACCTCAACCTCCAGAGTAGCTGAGACTAAGGCATGTACCACCATACCTGGCTGATTTTTGTATTTGTTTGGTAGAGGCAGGGTTTCATTATGTTGCCCAGGCTGTTCTCAAACTCCTGGACTCCAACGATTTGCTCTCCTCAGACTCCCAAAGTGTTGGGATTACAAGTGTGAGCCACTGCACCCAGCAAGATTTTTTGTTTTGTTTCCCTACCAAGAATCAGTTTTTGCCCCCGTTGAGAATGCATGCTATAAACTCAGAATTAAATAAATTATGTTCAAAACAAAGGTAACATATACTCACAGCACAGCACTTCCTAGTTACTTTGCTGCACTTTACTATTATTGATTCTTTTGGGGTAATGGATATGCCTTTTTTCCTCTGGAGAGCTGGATGTGCAACACTTACCAGCACACCACTGAGCGGGTCTTTTGGTGAAATAGTAGGCAGCATGAGAGGTGACTGATTTTAGTCAAAGAAAGATGGGTTTGTCTAGCAAAAACCTCACTCAAAGAAACATGGGAGGACCTGGCGAATTCCAGTGGATGCAGGGAAGAAAGGAAGACGAGCCGGAAGACAGAAAGGACCCTCTGATGCTGACTCCACACTGGCGGAAGGGTGTCTCTCGTGGAAAGTTAAAAACAGCGGGAAAAATATACCGTGCCCTCATGCACTAGGAGTGTTTGTAACTAGCAATTGCTTGTTTATTCCTCAGGTACACACCTTATACACCTTTAAAGGTCAGGGGCATAAGACTGAGACCCACTGCCCCACTTCCTCCCACGGTCTCGTGTCTAGAGGGTTCTATGGATACCCAGAGATCTTCATTCTGAACGGCACGCTAGGCCGGATGGGGAACACAGAGGAATGAATGGCACTGCCTGGCCTTGAGAAGAGTGAGAAGACAAGCCTTCACATGAGATAAACATGCGAGCACTGCATCACTTCCTCCTCTCCAGGCCTCAGTCCCCTGGCCAGGCACCCCAATGACATGGGAGGAGTTCTCAGTGGGCCCTTTCAGCTCCCACTGTCCCAGCCTGGAAAGCTCTCCTCTTCCTTCCATCTGGACAAAGCTATGAGGCCTGGCCTAGGCACTTCCTCCTGCCACTCCTCCAGCTTCATCCATCTCCTGTCTGCATAGCAGGATGGCCTTTTACTTTCTTTGAATTTTTTTTCATTTGGGGAAATCGCAGGGGTCAGCACATCCAGGGTGTGATGGATAAGCCTCGCCCTGGGAAAACCACTTTTGTGATCATAGTATCTCCCCTGCCAGGTAAGTATAGGATGGCCTTTTAAAACTTAGCCCACCTGCTTCAACCACCGCAAGGCGACATGTGAGGGGCAAAGTGTGAACCCAAATGCTGCGACATTCCTCCTCAGCTGGGAGACCACTGGCCATTACCAGCTGATCCCAACACCAGCCTAATTTTTTTTTTTTTTTTTTTTTGAGACAGAGTTTCGCTCTGTCACCCAGGCTGCAGTGCAGTGGCATACTCTTGACTCACTGCAACCTCCGCCTCCCAGGTCCCAGCAATTCTCCTGCCTCAGCCTCCCAAGGAGTGGGGACTACAGGCATGCACCACCATGCCTAATTTTTGTATTTTTAGATCAGGCTGGTCTCGAGCTCCTGACCTCAGATGATCCACCCGCCTTGGCCTCCCAAAATGCTAGGATTATAGGTGTGAATCACTGGCCCCGGCCCTCCTCATTTTTTTTTTCTTTTTTTATTTGAGACAGAGTTTTGCTCTTGTTGCCTAGGCTGGAGTGGAGTGGTGCGATCTCAGCTCACCGCAACCTCCGCCTCCCTGGTTCAAGTGATTCTTGTGCCTCAGCCTCCCGAGTAGCTGGGACTACAGGCATGCACCACCACACCCAACTATTTTTTTTTTTTTTTTTTTATTTTTAGGACAAAGAGGGTTTCACCATGTTGGCCAGGCTGGTCTCGAACTCCTGGTCTCAGGTGATCCACCCAAGTCAGCCTCCCAAAGTGTGGAATTACAGGCGTGAGCCACCGTGCCCAGCCTCTCTCTCTCTTTCTCTCTTTCTCTCTCTCCTTCCTTCCTTCCTTCCTTTCTTCTTTCTTTCTTTTCTTTCTCTCTCTCTCTCTTTCTTTCTTTCTCTCTCTCTCTCTTTCTTTCTCTCTCTCTCTTTCTTTCTTTTCTTTCTCTCTCTCTCTTTTTTTTTTTTTTTCCCGGAATCTCACTCTGTTGCCAGGCTGGAGTACAGTGGCTCGATCTCGGCTCACTGCAACCTTTGCCTCCTGGGCTCAAGTGATTCTCCTGCCTCAGCCTCCCGAACAGGTGGAACTACAGGTGCCTGCCACCACACCCAGCAAATTTTTGTATTTTTAGTAGAAACGGGGTTTCACCATGTTGGCCAGGATGGTCTCGATCTCTTGACCTGGTGATCCACCCGCCTTGGCCTCCCAAAGTGCTGGAATTACAGGCGTGACCCACTGTGCCTGGCCTTTTTTTTTTCTTTATTTTCCAAAACCGTTATCTTAGACTCTTCATCTTTTTTTTTCTTTTTTTTTTGAGACGGAGTCTCGCTCTGTCGCCCAGGCTGGAGTGCAGTGGCGTGATCTCAGCTCACTGCAAGCTCCGCCTCCCGGGTTCACGCCATTCTCCCGCCTCAGCCTCCCAAGTAGCTGGGACTACAGGCGCCCGCCACCACACCCGGCTAGTTTTTTGTATTTTTAGTAGAGACGGGGTTTCACCATGTTAGCCAGGATAGTCTCGATCTCCTGACCTCGTGATCCACCCGCCTCGGCCTCCCAAAGTGCTGGGATTACAGGCTTGAGCCACCGCGCCCGGCCAGACTCTTCATCTTTAAAATAGGAATAAGGCTGGGTGTGGCGGCTCACACTAGTACTCCCAGCACTTTGGGAGGCCAAGGCAGGCGGACCGCCTGAGGTCAGGAGTTCAAGACCAGCCTGGCGAACATGGTGAAAACCTGTCTCTACTAAAAATACAAAAATTAGCCGGATGTGGTGGTGGGCGCCTGTAATCCCAGCTACTTGGGAGGCTGAGGTAGGAGAATTGCTTGAACCTGGGAGGCAGATGTTGCAGTGAGCCGAGACCACACCATTGCACTCCAGCCTGGGCAACAGAGCGAAACTCTGTCTCAAAAAAAAACTCCAAAACAGTAGGAATAAGGCCTGCAGCACCCAGGTTAGGGTGAAAACACATGAGCTAATGTGCTGCACACATAGTAGGACACTAAACTGTGTCCCCCAAATTCATATGTTGAAGTCTTAATTCCCACTACCTTTGAATGTGACTATTTGGAGATAGTGCCTTTAAAGAGGCAATTAAGTAAAATGAGGCCGTCAGGGTGGGTCCTAATCCAATATGGCTGGTGTCCTTCTAAGAAAAGGAAGTGTGGACATGCAAGGAGACCCCAGGGGTGCACGTGCACAGAGGGATGACTGTGAGGAGTAGGAGGACAGCCGTCTGCAAGCAGGGACAGAAGCCTCAGGAGAAACCAACCCTGCTGGCACCTCGATCTTAGACACCCAGATTCCAGAACTGTTAGAAAATAAATTTCTATTGTTGAAACCACCCAGCCTGTGGTATTTTGCAATGACAGTCCTGGCAAAATAATACAGTCCTTCAGAGGCACCTATTCTTTCTGCCTTTAACTTGCTTTGGCTTTGTTTTATGTGTGGCCTTTTTTCATTTGCTTGTAAATGACTTGAGGGCGACATCCAGGAAGGAGTATTTTTCCTGTGTCCCCACAGGGTGCAGTTCAATGCCAGGCACTAAGTACACAGAATCAGACCTTTGTCCTCACTGCCAGCTTTGCCCTCCTGCTGACAAGGGTCGGGCGGGGGGACCCAAACTCCTATCTACCAGGGTGCTTTTCAAAATTCAAATCATGGAAATAATTTAGGGAGCCACTTGAGTACTTTTTAGAAATAATGAGACAGAACAGCAGATAATAGAAAATGCCAGGGTGTTTCACGGGCAGTAAAAGTGTTACTTCATGCAACTTTGTTTGATTTTACATATTTATAAATAAACAGAATAATTACAAATTATCGTAAGAGCTATGATCATGTTTGTGTGTCTGGTTACTGCATTGTGGTGTTAAATACATTTCTTTAAAAAAAAAATAGAGACAGGGTCTCGCTATGTTGCCCAAGCTGGTCTTGAACTCCTGGGCTCTGGTGATCTTCCTGCCTCAGCCTCCCAAAGTGTTGGGATTACAGGGGAGAGCCACTGCACCTGGCCTAAATGCATTTCTTACTGTGAGTTTCAGCCCCCAAATTTTGAAAACACTGACCTACCAGTGTTTTCCAGTTTCCTTTAGAGTGAGTTTGTGGTTAGAAAGCCAGTCAGGGCTGGGTGCGGTGGCTCACACCTGTAATCCCAGCACTTTGGGAGGCCGAGGCAGGTGGATCACCAGGTCAGGAGATCGAGACCATCCTGGCCAACATGGTGAAACCCCGTCTCTACTAAAAATACAAAAATTAGCTGGGCGTGGTGGTGCATGCCTGTAATCCCAGCTACTCGGGAGGCTGAGGCAGGAAAATCGCTTGAACTAGGGAGTCAGAGGTTGCGGTGAGCTGCAAGAAATTGTGCCACTGCACTCCAGCCTGGTGACAGAGCGAGATCCCGTCTCAAAAAATAAAATAAAATAAAATTTGAAAATAAAGCTAGTCAGCTCTTGGGGAGGCTTGGAGTCTCTGGGAGTGAGGGCTGGGCCTCCAGGACAACGACTTGAAATGGATCTAAGTCACTCTGTCCAGGCAAAGAGCTATGGAGCCCTGTCCTTGGGTTCTTTCCTCTTTGTGTCCTGGGGCAAGTGACATGACTTCTCTGTGCCTCAATGTCCCTACCTGTAGAAGGGATTTAAAAAATCTATCGTAGGGGTGCTGTGAGGATTACCAGGAGCTGAAGTACCTGAAGGCCCTTGCTGATGTCAGAGGTGGTTTGTCATTTCACCATTTCATGCACGTCTGTCTGCTGTAGGAGGGAAGTTGTTTTCTTGTTCTTCCACCTCAGGAGAAAGGAAGACACATGTCCCTCACCCCTTGGAATCCCTGGCTGGGGCTAGGCCAGGGGCTCAAGAGTACCCAGAAAAGTATTTCAAAAGCTCAATTCCAAGGTGAGACTCTCCTAAGGATTTAATGCAGGTAAAATCAAGTTCTGGAAAACTTTCAAAGCAGCTTCCAAAGGGGAGTCAACGTTCTAAGAGACCAGGAGGAGATGTCCACCAGCCTTTGTCCAGGGAACAGGAGATCCGGGCTGGCTGCCACCCCTTTCTACTCTGTTCCCAGGAACACTGACCATGAGCCCTGAGTCACTACTAGAAGCCACCCTGGGCCCATGGGGAGCACAGAGCTGGGACAGCTCTCCCTCAAGGCGATCCTTGGGCTTGGTTGCCCAGCAACCCCAGCCCACAGCAGGCTGCTTTTCCCCACACCATGCCTCCCTTCTCAGGGCTGACAACACTCTGAAACCCACGCTGGCAAACCTGCTTCCAAGCAGGGAACTTGGACATAAGTGGAATATCAGGAATTCCTGAAGGATTTACAATCCAGAAACTGGGACAGGTGTAGGTAGATGACTCCCACCCACGACGCCAGCTCTGAACCTGCCTCCAGCTCTGGCACAGTTCTCTTCTCTTTGGCTTCCCATAGCCACATCTAGATCACCATCCCCACCCCAACCCCCTCATTCAGAGCAGAGAGCACTGGGTACAGAGCCAGGAGCCCTGTTTCCAGATCTTGCTCGGCCTCTTACCCTCTGTGTGACCTCAGGCAGCCCACTTCACCTCTCTGGGACTGAGTTTCCTTATCTGTAAAACAGGGGTGGATTTGATTGGTTTTTGATTTTTTTTTGGTAAGCATTATATATTTTACCGTTCTATCTAAAATTCTAGGACATGAACCGGAGGAGCTGAAACTATGCTGGTTTCCTTCCCCAAATAGAGAAATGGGTACCTGCATTCCTGGGGATGCAGCTGGAGTTTCCAAACTGTCAGATCAATTTCCGAGACTTGGAATCTGGTTGGTAGGGCAGGGGATGGGCACCCTTTCCATAGCTCACACCAGGAGGGTGCGGACTCTGGACTGCAAAGGGTGTGCCCTAGTTTGCAGCGGGCAGGGAGAATGGTTGTTTCCCACACAGCAGCTGCATTCCACCCCAGAGTGGGGAAATGGGGAACTTCTCTTGGGCAGCTCGCACTAGTATCCTCCCTTCTTCACCTCTGTCTCAACTCAGAGGTCCTCTGGCTTATTTGGTGGAGATGCCCATTGTCCAGGGTTAATCAGAGGACCTCCCAAACTCCACTCACTCAGATCTGCCTCCAGATCATTCCTGACCTTCACACCTCCTCACCAATCAAACTGATTTTTAATTAATTAATTTTTATTTTTTTTGAGATGGAGTCTGTCTCTGTCGTCCAGGCTGGAGTGCAATGGCGTGATCTCGGCTTACTGCAACCTCTGCCTTCTGGGTTCAAGCAATTCTCTTGCCTCAGTCTCCCGACTAGCTGGGATTACAGGCACCAGCCATCATGCCCAGCTAATTTTTGTATTTTGTAGAGACAGGGTTTCACCACGTTGCTGGTCCTGAAATCCTAATTCGCCTACTTTGGCCTCCTAAAGAGTTGGAATTACAGGCATGAGCCACTGCGCCTGGTCTCAAACTGACCTTCGTGAGTCAGGAAGCCAGCAGACATTTAGCTCCTCTGACTCAGAATTTCATATGATGAAATTCATCCTCAAGAAAAGTCGCTTACACCTGTAATCCCAACACTGTGGGAGGCCGTGTTTGGAGGATCACTTGAGCCCAGGAGTTTGAGATCAACCTGGCCAACATGATGAGATCCCATCTCTACAAAAAATACAAAAAATTAGCTGGGCATGGTGGTATGTGCCTGTAGTCCCAGCTACTGAGGAAGCTGAGATGGGAGGATTGCTTGAGCCCAGGAGGTCAGGGCTGCAGTGAGCTGTGATTGCGTCACTGCACTCCAGCCTGGACGACAGAGCGAGACTCTCAGTGGATGCTCCAATCTGCTGCCTTTCCCTGTTTCCTCCACACCAGACATTCAGTGATTTAACCTTTCACCCCTTCGGTGTGTACTGGGCACCTGATCCACGCCCTGCTCTGCTGGGTGATGGGATAAGGAGGTCCATTCCTCTGCGCGTGTTTAGGGCCTGATGGACAGTAGTAGGAACTCTTCTTGCACATCCCTTCCTTCTCACCTTTCCTCCCCCCAGCTTCCAGACTCACTTCCAAGGACAGCACCTGTGTCTTGTGCATCTTTGTTTCTCAGCACCCAGCAAGTGTCTGTCACCTAAGAGGCCTTTGACATATTGCAGATTACATTTGAGTGGACAAACAGAGGAGGTGGTTTATGCCTGAAGCTAAGTCCTAACTTTGTTATTTATGGACAACAAAAGATGGAGAGAGTACTTAAGGCTAGATGCTGGGTTAAAGAATACGTGCTGCCATCCGACAGAAGACGATTTGGCCATGTCTATCAAAATTATAAATGCGTGCACTTTCTGACTCAGCAGTTCCACTTTTATTTTATTTATTTGACAGATGGATGCTCAAACATGTGAAATGATAAACATGCCATGGTAGTCACCGTAGTATTGTTTGCATCAGATTGGAAATAATGTAGCCTGAGCAACATAAACCCTGTCTCCACAAAAAAAATTTAAAAATTAGTTGGGTTATAAAAACACCTGTAGTTATAAAAAACACCTGTAGTCCTAGCTACTCAGGAGGCTGAGGTGACAGGATTGTTTGAACCCAGGAGTTGGAGGCTGCAGTGAGTGATGATCGTGCCATTGTACTTGAGCCTGGGTGACAGAGTGAGACCCTGTTTCTTAAAAAAAAAAAAAATTGGAAGTACCTTAAATGTTCATCTATGGGGCCTACTTTAATAAATCATGGTACACCTATCTATATAGAACAGATCCCAATACTATTGTAAAAAAAAATAAGAAAGCTGTCTTGAATGTAAATAGGAAGACATTCAAGATATACTTTTGAGTTTAAGAGTTTAAAAGGAAGGTAAAGCCAGGCACAATGGCCTTCACCTGTAGTCCCAGCTACCTGGAAGGCTGAGGTGGGAAGATTGCTTGAGCCCGGGAGTTTGAAACTATCCTGGGCAACATAGTGAGACCCCAGCTCAAACTAATTTTAAAAAGGAAAAGGTGAGGACAGTGTATATAACTCATTATTCTTTGTGTAAAAAATGGGGAGATGGGCTGGGTGTGCTGGCTCACACCTGCAATCCCAGCACTTTGGGAGGCCGAGGCGGGCGGATCACGGGTTAGGATTTTGAGACCAGCCTGGCCAGCATGGTGAAACCCCGTCTCTACTAAAAATACAAAAATTAGCCAGGCATGGTGGCGTGCACCTGTAGTCCCAGCTACTTGGGAGGCTGAGGCAAGAGAATCGCTTGAACTTGGGAGGCAGAGGTTGCAGTGAGCCGAGATCACGCCACTGCACTCCAACCTGGATGACAGAGCGAGACTCTGTCGCAAAAAAAAAAAAAAAAAAACAAAAACAAAAAAAAAAAGGAGTGGGGGAGATGAGGAAGGAATACACTTAAATACACCTGCATTTGTTTAGGTAAAGCATAGAAGGAAGAAGGATCTTTCACGGAGGACATAGAAGAAACAGGTAACAGTGGGCACTTTAGGGATGAAAAATGGGCTAGTGGGAGAATGGGGTGAAAAGAAATCTTTCCACTGAATCGCATTTGAATCTTTTGAATATTGTATCATGTAAATGTGTTATCTATTACAAATAAAAAAATTATAAAGACTCTGAGGCAATATGGAAAAATGCTTATAAGTTGGAAATGGATTAAAAAATGATGTGCTATATATTCAGTAGGATTACAACCATATATAATAAATGCATGTTAAAATTTCTGTCTGTAGAAGAAACATTCTAGGGAATTTTTCTTTCTTTCTTGTAATTTTTTCCATAAATTTCAATAATATACATATGTTGTTCTCATTATTAGAAAAAAATTAGTGACATAGGAAATACTAAGAGAATTGTCCATTCTGCATAATCTTCATTATTATTATTATTATTTTATTTTTATTATTTTTTTTGAGACAGAGTCTCGCTCTGTCGCCCAGGCTGGAGTGCAGTGGTGCAATCTCTGCTCACTGCAAGCTCCGCCTCCCGGGTTCACATCATTCTCCTGCCTCAGCTGGGATTCCCATGTAGCTGGGACTACAGGCGCCCGCTACCACGCTCGGCTAGTTTTTTGTATTTTTTTTAGTAGACACGGAGTTTCACCGTGTTCGCCAGGATGGTCTCGATCTCCTGACCTCGTAATCCGCTCGCCTCAGCCTCCCAAAGTGCTGGGATTACAGGCGTGAGCCACCGCCCCGGCCTATTATTATTATTTTTTGAGATGGAGTCTCACTCTGTTGCCCAGGCTGGAGTGCAGTGGCGTGATCTTGGCTCACTAAAACCTCTGCCTCCCAGGTTCCAGCAATTCTCCTGCCTCAGCCTCCCCAGTAACTGGGATTACAGACACGAGCCACCATGCCCAGCTAATTTTTTGTATTTTTAGTAGAGATGAGGTTTCACCATGCTGTCCAGGCTGGTCTCGAACTCCTGATCTCGTGATCCACCTACCTCGGCCTCCCAAAATGCTGGAATTACAGGCGTGAGCCACCTCGCCCGGCCTGCATTATCTCAATTATTAAACAAGGTATTGGAAAAGAATGGAAGGAAATGTGCAAGATGTTCCCAGTGATTGACTCTGGGTATCAGATAATAGGTGATTTTAAGAATATTGCAGTGATCTTGTGCTACTTTCATCACGGACGGACAGAAGGACTGAAGAAAGGGAAAAAGGAAGAGAGGGAGAAAGAAAAGGGGGGAATTAGTAAAGGAAATTCTTGAAAATAACAGTTGTGTTAGGGTAGTAAGATTATGGTTATTTTTGTTGCTTTGTTCAGTTTTCCAAACTTTTCATTATGTGGTTTTGTTGTTATTTTAGCAGGAACAAAACCCTCACTGTTGCAGAGCGGGATTCCACTCCCCCAAGTCCTGCTGATTTGTGTTAAAGAGTTAGAGCTCCTAATTGCTTGTTATTCACTCCAAGTAAAGAGGCTCAGGAGTTACTTGGGTGATAGGAAATTGCTACCAGTAACATGTTGCTGGGGAAAGAAAGCAAAATATCAGAACACCCTTAAACCCTTAAAATGTCTTAGCAAACACTTCATGGAGCCCCGGTTGCCCGGCTTGGTGCCGGGGGAGTACAAAGATAGGAAGACCCAGTTCCTGCCCAACCTGAGCGCCAGCCTTCTATGGCATCCTAGGGCAAGGGGCATCCTCAAGGTCTGAGCAGAGGCTGCAAGACCAAGCCCTGTAGGAAGTGGCCAACTTTACCAATGGACAAAATTAGGCCTGTCCAGGGGTCAAAGCCTCATTGGTCCTCACCTGCCTTGCCATTGTGAGCACATGTCCACCCAGAATCTTCTTGGTGGAAAAACCCCACTAATGATTACAAAGCAAACTGCCCAACGGTTTTGGTCATCCAAACTCAAGAGACTTGGATTCTGGTTCTGAATCTGCCATTAACCAACTGTGAGATGTTCGAAAAATCATTTCACCTTGTGAGTCTCAGTCTCCTCAATCTGTAAAATGCAGAGAATCATAATAATAATGAATCATATCTGTTCTTTCCACCTCACAGAGTGTCTGTGACAATCAGGTGATGCAGTGTACATAGAAGCACTGTTTTTTGTTTTTTTGTTGTTTTTTTTTTTGAGACAGAGTCTCCTGTTGCCCAGACTGGAGTGCAGTGGTGTGATATCAGCTCACTGTGACCTCTGCCTCCTGGGTTCAAGCAACTCTTCTGCCTCAGCCCCCCGAGTAGCTGGGATTATAGGCATTCACCACCACACCTGACTAAGTTTTTTCTTTGTATTTTTAGTAGAGGCAGGTTTCACCATATTGGCCAGGCTGGCATCGAACTCCTGACCTCAAGTAATCCACCTGCCTTGGCCTCCCAAAGTGCTAGGATTACAGGCATGAGCTACCACACCCGGCCATGAAGCACTTTAAAAGTGTAAAGGGGCCGAGGCAGGCGGATCACCTGAGGTCAGGAGTTCGAGACCATACTGGCCAACATGGTGAAACCCCGGCTCCACCAAAAATACAAAAATTAGCTGGGTGTGGTCGTGGGTGCCTGTAGTCCCAGCTACTTGGGAGATTGAGGCAGGAGAATTGCTTGAACCCGCGAGGCAGAGATTGCAGTGAGCCGAGATCATGACACTGCACTCCAGACGGGGCAGTAAGAGCAAAACTCTGCCTCAAAAAAAAAAAAAAAAAAAAAGTGTAAAGAATGTCAAATGATGAATAGATAAGTAAAATGTGGTATATCCATACAACAGAATATTATAAAAAGTCATAAAAAGGAATGCTGTCCTGATATATGCTACAACATGGATGGACCTTGAAAACGTCACACTAAGAGAAAGAAGCCGGACACAAAAGACCACATATGTATGATTCCATTTATATGAAATATTCAGAATAGACAAATCCGTAGAGGCAGAAAGCAGATTTGTGGTTGCCAGGGGCTGGGTAGGGGAAGGAATGGAGAGTGACTGCTTAATGGGTACAGGATTTCCTTTTGAGGTGATGAAAATATTCAGAAACTAGACAGTGGTGATGATTGCAAGACACTGTGAATATACTAAATGTCACTGGATTGTATACTTTTTTCTTTTTGCTTGTTTTCTTTGTATGAACTGCACACTTTAAATGTTAAAATGGTAAATCTTGTGTCATGTGTCTTTTGCCAGTTTTTAAAAACTGAAAAAAAGTATAAAAGATGGCTCAAATCTGAGTTTATTATGATTATTATTTCCACAATTAATAATCAAAAGAATAAGTGTCCAGAATTTCAGAGTTCTTCCTCTGTTTTAGGGCAGAGAAAGAAATGACTAGAAAAACAAAGCAAAAGGCAATCCCACCCTGAAAGTGTGCAGAGCTCCAGAGACAGGCACTGTGCAGGCTCAGCCCAGGAGAAGTGTGGCCAGAGGGGAAACCCGGAGTGACGAGGCCGGGGAGGCACACTGACCTGGGAATTTCAACTTCCATCTGCGTGGGCTCACCCTTTAATTTGGTGGCTGTGTGATCCCTTGGGAGAGATTTCATCCCCAGCTTCCTGCGCCCACACTGTTTCCCAGCCAGACTGGAAGACCGTGCTTCCTGGTTCCTGCCTGAGGGCAAAGGGGCAGCTTCCTGAACCAAAAGGGGCACACACCTGGCTTAGCTCCTGAGTGACCCCAGGGCTGGAGGCACTCTTGGGTGAAGACTTTTTGGTGACAATGATGATGCAACATTTTTATGATGATGAAGTGACATAACAAGAGCAATTTACCCACAGGACGCTCAGATGCACAAAGAAGATATTCTCTCTTCCTGTTACTGATTCGATCTCTCCCACGAGCCGCACTTCTGGGTGTTGGAGCTGGGAAGGGAAGGGGACAACTTGCCAAGTAGGTGCCTTGATCTACTCCCATTTGAAGTGTATCTAACGGGTAAACACTCAGTCGCCACATGAATAGGGACATTTCTCCCTTCCCTACCCCCTTGTCCCCATGCCACTTTGGAGAGCGGTCACACATGGAATCTACCGCTTCCCTGCCTTTTTCCCTTCTCCCCCTACAATGCACCGGGACCTGAGGAGCAGACCCTTTGTCTCTGCCTAAGACACTTTGTCTCTTCCTAGGCTTCTCTGACCAGAAGCAGCAACTGGGGCACTGGTTTAAAATATTCATTCCCAGATGGGCGCAGTGGCTCATGCCTGTAATCCCAGCATTTTGGGAGGCCGAGGTGGGCTGATCATTTGAGGTCAGGAATTCAAGATCAGCCTGACCAACATGGTAAAACCGTCTCGACTAAAAATACAAAAAAATTAGCAGGGCATGGTAGCACGTGCCTGTAGCCCCAGCTAGCTACTCAGGAGGCTGAGGCAGGAGAATCACTTGAACCCGGGAGATGTAGGTTGCAGGGAGCCGAGAGACAGAGCGAGACTCTGTCTCGGAACAAAGCAAAACAAAACATAAAATAAAACATTCATTCTCTGTGCCTCCCCCAGAGAGTCTGATTAAGTAGATTTGAGGAGAGACCCAGGAATCCATGTTTTTTAGTTCTCTCCCAGAAAGTTAGAGACACACGCTCCGTGCCAGATACTGAGTTCTCTCTAGCAAGGCTTTCAGTAACCTCAGTGGCTAAATCCTTCAGGCTGACTTGTTAAGGGAACAGGAACTTCAAACACTGTAAGACAATTCCCTTTGCCTCAAAGCCTGGCTTTCAAGATTATTGTTTACAAAGAGCTCCCACCCCACCCCGCTGCCAGATAAAGGAAACTTGCTAGTTGAGGGAAAGCAATGACTTTGTCTTTCAAACTGGTATCTGTTCCTCTTTTAACGCAGGGAACCTGTTGATTTTGGGCTGGGGAACCCCGGAGGCCAAGGTGACTAAAGGAGATATGCTTTCAAAAAGGTATTTCAAAATATCCCTTCACTAACAATAATATCTAATATTCATTGAGAACTTACTATGTGCAAAGTATTGTGTTACATGCACTCATGGATTCTCTCCTTTAATCCCTACAACTTTACCCTGCTATTACCCCCAGTTTACAGATAAGGAAAGTGTGAAGCATGTAGAGGTTAAACAACTTGCCTGGGATCACTGTCCTTCCGGGAAAAGCCAGGATTTGAGCTGAATCTGTGTAACTCTAAAAGTTTTCTGAGATCCCCTTACCTACTTGATCCTACTTGATCCTCCCGCCTCAGCCTCCCAAAGTACTGGGATTGCAGGTGTGAGACTATGCCCGACGTTAGCCTTTAATTTTCAATTCCTACAAATCTGCAGGGACCGGGCACGGTAGCTCATGCCTGTAATCCTAGCACTTTGGGAGGCTGAGGTGGGCAGATCACTTGAGGTCTGGAGTTCGTAGGATCTTAGAATCACTAAGATTCCCTTACCTACTTGAGTTTGAGGCCTCTTGGAAATCATCTGGCCCAGCTTTCATATTTTATAGCTGTGGAGATACAGGCTTGTACCCAGTAGGAAAATGACTTGCCCAGGGACACACAGCTAGTCAGCAGCAAGGCTGGAAATGGAACCCAGGCCTGGACTCCTGATCTAGTGCCCCTCCCTTCAGCCTTGGTGACTCCATTCTGCATTTGATGTGCCATCCTGGACATTTAGGAATTGCCACTCTTCTGAGCCGCTGAACTCCCTGAGGAATGTGGAGGTCTTCAGGGGACTGAGGTCTGCCCCACAGGTTTCACAATTTCACTGAGTTCTTAAGACGAGTGGGGCCCATCCAGGGCATTGCTTCAATGTCATTGCACCATAAACTCTACGCCTTGATTTCTAACGTGCACATTTCTTGGTTATGACTCTGTAAACTCTTTATAATCTAATTCTTTGTTTTGCAGATTTTTTTTTTTTTTTTCACAGAGTCTCGCTGTCTCACCCAGGCTGGAGTGCAGTAGAGTCATCTCGGCTCCTTGCAACATCTGTTTCCCGCGTTCAAGCGATTCTCATTCCTCAGCCTCCCAAGTAGCTGGATTACAGGTGCCCGCCACCACACCCAGATAATTTTTGTCTTTTTAGTAGAGATGGGGTTTTGCCATGTTGGCTAGGCTGGCATCGAATGGCAGACCTCAAGTGATCCACCTGCCTTGGCCTCCCAAAGTGCTGGGATTACAGGCATGAGCCACTGTGCCCAGCCCCTGAAGATTTTTAGGAATTGAAAATTGAAATTTTGACCTCCAGTCAAAAGACTTCTGGGATCTTTGTCCCATCCCATTTCACAACCTGAAAGGGGGAACTCTGACTCCCCAGTAGAAGAAGAAAGGGAGTTCACAAATGTTTAGTGAGTAGCTGTGATAAACTTGAGCCTGTGTTAAACCTTTGGACAGAGTTACTGCATTTAATTCTCACCCTTGCCCTGCAAGGTTGGTACTTTTTATTTTTTTATTTTTTTTGAGACAGAGTTTCACTCTGTCACTCAGGCTGAAGTGCAGTGGCACAATCTCAACTCACTGCAACCTCCACCTCCCGGGTTCAAGCAATTCTCCTGCCTCAGCCTCCCAAGTAGCTGGAACTATAGGTGCCCACCACCACACCTGGCTAATTTTTGTATTTTTAGAGACGGGGTTTCACCATGTTGATCAGGCTGGTCCCGAACTCCTGACCTCAGATGATCCACTCGCCTCGGCCTTTCTAAGTGCTGGGATTACAGGCGTGAGCCACCACACCCAGTCGGTCGGTACTATTATCTTCATTTTACAGATGAAGAAATCAAGGCTCATATAGCTTTGCCTCAGGTCTTACAGTTTTTAAATGAGGTGACCTGGTACTTGAGTTCAGAGCCTGTTGGACTCCAGCGATTCTGTATCTAGGACATCATGAAGCCTTAAAGAGTGAAAGGTTATCTGCGAGTCTTAGTAACGTTCTCTCTAAATCAACTGCAGGGGTTGCTTGGGGGACTTTTTGCCTTTAGGCTCATTTCCTTACCTACTGGTCCCAACATCTGCCACCAGACATGGTTCCCCTTCATCCACCCTTGCTCCAGATCCTTCCCTGGGTTGGCAGTTCGTGATTATGTCCTGCTGTTATCTGGAGGTCACACTTGTGCCCATCTCAGCTTTCATTTTCTGGTATGGAGGAGTAAACAACCTTAATGGGGAGGTGTCCTGAAAATGTCAATCACTGCATGTCCCACCCAAATCCCTTCTAGGGGACTTCTCGCTTCCAAACAGGCCCTCCAGGGCCCCAGCTGGTGGCTCTGTGATGGACACCTGACCAAGGTCAGTTGAGATGTAATGAGTCCAGCTACTTGTGCTTTATGGGACCTTGCTTAGCAAAGAGGAGCTGTGTTAATTAGACATCTTTTTGGGAATTTTGGAACTGGGCACTGATCAGTAGTGGCACCTGTATCATAGGCTGTGATGTACATAGGGAACTAGAAAGTGGAAAAGGGCCTAATGAACCAGTGAATTGATGAATTAGAAAACCAAGCCTATGCCTATGAAATGAGAAAAGAATAGAGTATATGTGCAGAGGGTAACAGAAAAGTTATAAATACTTGTATATATGTGTGTGTATATATGTGCATGTGTGTGTATGCATATATACATATATGTGTGTGTGTATAGTGTGTGTGTATATACATACACAACAATTGCCATGAGGCCATGCTGTGCAGAAGTTGCTGTTCTTCGATTTCCGTAAGCCCCTCTGAATCCTTCCATAAAGCCTAAAACCCCCTTTTCCTGAGATAATGGATGGGTTTCTTTTTTTTTCCTTTTTTTATTTTTTGAGATGGAGTCTCGCTCTGTCACCTAGGCTGGAGTGCAGTGGCATGATCTCAGCTACTGCAATCTCTACCTCCTGGGTCCCAGTGATTCTCCTGCCTCAGTCTCCCAAGTAACTGGGATTACAGGGATGCACCACCAAAGCAGGCTAATTTTTTTTTTTCCTTTTCTTCTTTCTTTATTTCCTTGAAACCGAAGAGGCTTCGTCTAGAGTAGGAGGAAACTTGAAATAATTTACAAGGCTTGAACTGCTTTACAATTGACAAAGGAACCTCTGGGTTAAGGGTTCCCAAAGGACTCCAACCAAACCAACACGTCACATGGAGCAGCTTTTTTTTTTTTTGAGACAGAGTGTCGCCCAGGCTGGAGTGCAGTGGCATGATCTCGGCTCACTGCAACCTCCGCCTCCCAGGTTCAAGCAATTATCCTGCCTTAGCCTTCCAAGTGGCTGGGACTACAGGTGCCTGCCACCACGCCCGGCTAATTTTTGTATTTTTAGTAGAGATGGGGTTTCACTATGTTGGCCAGGCTGGTCTCAAACTCCTGACCTCAAGTGATCCTCCCACTTCGGCCTCCCAAAGTGCTGGGATTACAGGCATAAGCCACCACTCCCGACCCTGGAGCAGCTTTTAAGCACAGTAAAAAGTGGTGTCATATAGTTATCTATTGCCGTGAATGATACCACCCCAAACTTGGAGGCTCAGATAACAACCATCACTTCTTTTGCTCATAAATACTTGGGGCAAGACTTGGTAGAGACAGCTTGTTTCTACCACTTGGCATCAGCAGGGAAATTCAAAGGCTAGGGTGGAATCATGGAAGCCTCAATCACTCACTCACTTGCTCCCATTTGAGGATTAGTGCTGGCTGAAAGGGGCCCTGGCTGGGGCTGTCCGCCAGACACCTACACATGGTCTCTCCATGTGGTTTCTCCCCTTCCTTGTGGCATGGTAATTGGGTTCCAAGAACAAGCATTCCTAGAGGACTGGGTGGAAACCATATCACCTTTTATGACCCAGCCTTGGAAGACACCCGACTTAAGAGGAGAGAGCATAAATAATGGGTGGAGTGTTAACATTACATTGCATGTTGGATGGGAGATATTGCAGTGCTTGTTTTTGGAAAATATAATCTGCCACATATAGCTAATGAGCTACAGATGTTAGGAGGATGGAGAGCATGGAGAAAGCCCCTGGCCCACATGCAGACAACTGCATATGAAATGTCGCAGCAGATTAAGAGGCTGATAAAGTGCAGAGAGGAGACAGAACTCTAAAAAGGATGTGTGACACACTCAGTGCAGGTGCAAGCTGCCTAGCAGACCTCAGTAACGCCTGAAACTCTCACTATTCAACAACATAGAATGTTGAACCTGAGCCCTCTGTTAGGAAGGTAAACATGGGGTGATATATTTTGGAATGATTTACATCAGAAATTATTAAAATAATGTTTTGGGTTTTAAATGGATGACCTCAATGACATGAGATTAATTTTCCCTTATAATGATAGATAAACATTACTACAATATCCAATAATTATTTTATGTTTTACCTTCCAGTGAGAAAGAGCAACCTACTTTATAGACCTTTTTTTTTGTTTTTTTGAGACGGAGTCTCGCTCTGTTGCCCAGGCTGGAGTGCAATGGTGCGATCTTGGCTCACTGCAAGCTCCGCCTCCCGGGTTCATGTCATTCTCCTGCCTCAGCCTCCCAAGTACCTGGGACTACAGGCACCCACCACCATGCCCGGCAAATTTTTTGTATTTTTAGTAGAGATGGGGTTTCCCTGTGTTAGCCAGGATGGTCTCGATCTCCTGACCTCATGATCCGCCTGCTTCGGCCTCCCAAAGTGCTGGGATTACAGGCGTGAGCCACCGTGCCCGGCCTATAGACCTTTTTAAGACATAATTCCAGGCCAGGCTTGGTGGCTCACACCTGAAATCCCAGCACTTTGGGAGTCCAAGGCAGGCAGGTCACCTGAGGTCAGGAGTTCGAGACCAGCCTGACCAACATGGTGAAACTAAAATTTTAATCTCTACTAAAAATACAAAATTAGTTGGGCATGGTAGCACACATCTGTAATAACAGCTACTCGGAGGCTGAGGCAGGAGAATCACTGGAACCCAGGAGGTGGAGGTTGCAGTGAGCTGAGATCACACACTGCACTCCAGCCTGGGTGACAGAGCAAGACTCTGTCTCAAAAATAAAAAAAGATATCATTCCATCATCTTCCAGCCTCTACTGATATCGAGGATAAGTCTGTTGTTACACTATTTGAGTTCCTTTGTAGGTTATCATCTTATTTCCCCAGAGGCATGTAAGATTTTTCTTTTTGTCTTTGGTGTACCTTATTTGCTCGTGTATGTGTATCTACCTGTGGAATTAGAAAAATGATTCTGCTCAGGGCTCAATATGATTCTTCATTCTGATGATACATGTTCTATAATAAAGAATGTGTCCGGTATTTCCTGGGAAGGAGCTTCTAAACCCTTGGAATTTCTGAAGAAATAGAAATGTCTTGGCTAATAATGGTGGTGCCCTCAGACCACAGCTGGATTTATGCTAATGAGATGACTCAGGGTAAGGGCTGGTCACACCAGAATGACCAACTGTGTGATTACAGGGTTGGAGATTTGAGCCATGTGATATCAGCCCAACCTCCTTCAGGGAAAGGAGATTGAGTTCAATCTCATGACTAATGATTTAATCAATTATGCATATGTAATGAAACCTCAAAACCCTGGACACCCAAAGCTCAGGTGAATCTCCTGGTTGGTGAACACATCAATGTGCTAGAAAAGCAACATGTTGGCTGGGTGCAGTGGCTCACGCCTGGAATCCCAGCACTTTGGGAGGCCGAGGCGGGCAGATCACCTGAGGTCAGGAGTTTGAGACCAGCCTGGCCAAGATGGTGAACCCTGTCTCTACTAAAAAAATACAAAAAATTAACCAGGCGTAGTGTCGCAAACCTGTAGTCCCGGCTGCTCAGCAGGCTGAGGCAGGAGAATTGCTTGAACCCAGGAGGCGGAGGTTGCAGTGAGCCAAGATTGTGACACTGTACTCTAGCCTGAGCGACAGAGTGAGACTGTCTCACAACAACAACAACAACAGAAAAAAAGGAGAGAGAGAGAGAAAGAAAAGCAACATGTCTTGATTTTACAGGGAGAGGGCATGGAAGCTCCGTGTTTGGGATGCTCCCAGACCTCACCCTATGTTTCTCTTCATTTAGCTGACCCTGATTTGTATTCTTATAATAAAACTGCAATTGTAAATATAGCACTTTTGTGAATTCTGTGAATTATCTCAGCAAATTATGGAAGCTGAGAGGGTCGTGGGAATCCCTGAATTGGTAGCCAGTTCATGAGAAGTGTGATTGGCCTGAGGATGCCTGATCTTGCAGCTGGCATCTTTGTAGAGCAGTCTTATTGGGGACTGTGCGCTTAACCAGTGGAGTCTGCATTAACTCCAGGTGGTTACTGCCAGAATTGCACAGGAGTAGGGCTTGCGTCTTTCTTCACTTTGGAAAGATTTGTGTTAGACACATCTGCCCAGTATTACAATACTGGGTTACTGAAAAACTTGTAATGACTCTTTGTTGCCTCCTGTTCCAATGGGAGCGCACCCTGGCCCCTCTGCCTAGCATCAAAGACATGCCATTAACTATGGGAGAAATAATGTCTTACCTTTAATGCTAAAATAAGACAGTATAAAAAGAGGCATTATTGGTGCTCTGCCCAGATCTTCTCAGATCTCTCAGGTTCCATTCTCTCTCCCAGTTTCTGTGTGATTTTGTTTCTAAGAGCCATGCACCTATGACTCTTTTTGGAGGATTCCTCCAGGGCTGCTGGAACTGCTTCACCCAGGTTCAGAAACTAGTTGCTTATGTCCCCTTGGAGCAGTACTTAGCCCATCTTAAGTACTTAACCAATTTGACAGCTGTGGAAACATGAAAGCCCAGCTTCCTTGCCTTGAGATAAACTCTGAGGTGTAATTTAAACTCCAGGCAGGCTGAGCCCAGGACTTTGCCTGAAATTATAGCCTTTCTTGGCTTTGTCTTCTCCTCTGTCCTGCTCTCCAAACTCCTTTTATGGATTCTCCTAGGAACACTTCCTTAATAAATCACTTGTCCACAGTCCTTAACTCAGGGTCCACTTCTGGGGAACCTATCCTGAAACAGTTCCCAATTATTCACTACCAAACAGGTTGCCATGTGACTTGCAGCGCCTGGGAGGAGGAGGAATCTATTCCTCAGCCCCCACTGAGTCAAGCTCAGCCATGTGATGTGGTGCTTTGAACAATGGAATGTGATTAAAAAAAAAAATACTGTATGCCATACATTACTTGACTCTTCAGATTCATCACATGCTACTGGAATTGGTCTTTTCTTTCTTTCTTTCTTTCTTTTTTGAGATGGAGTCTCGCTCTGTGGCCCAGGCTGGAGTGCAGTGGCGCAATCTCAGCTCACTGCAACCTCCGCCTCCTGGGTTCATGCCATTCTCCTGCCTCAGCCTCCCGAGTAGCTGGGACTACAGGTGCCTGCCACCACGCCTGGCTAATTTTTTGTATTTTTAGTAGAGACAGGGTTTCACCATGTTGGCCAGGATGGTCTCAATCTCCTGACCTCATGATCTGCACACCTCAGCCTCGCAAAGTGCTGGGATTACAGGCGTGAGCCGCTGCACCCAGCCCTGGAATTGGTCTTTTCTCTGGGGAAATACCACGACAGGGGCTGTTCCTTCAGCCTGGGTCTCAGAACAAGACAGGTCAAGCAGAACCACAGCTGACAGACAGCTAACATGTAATATGAACAAGGACAAACCTTTATTATTTTAGGACACAGAGTTTGGGATTGCTTCTGCAACCTAACCTAAAAGATAGAATACAGGCAGCATAGCACAGCAGTCAAGAGCATGCACCCTGGAGTTACACAGCTTGGGGTCAAAGCCAAGCCCTACTACTTACTAGCCCTATAACCTTGGCCAAGTTACCCAAGCCTCAGTTTCTCCATTTGTAAAATGGGGATATTAATGATATCCACCTCATAAGGTTATTGTGGTGATCAAATGAATTAACATATGTAAAGTGCTTCAAATAGTGCCTGGCATATGTTTAATAAATATTATCCAAAGTGCTACAGTTATGAACTGACATGGTTCATTCCCAAATTTCCAATGTTTTCTCCTACAACCACTGAACTTGTGGGTTCCCTCCTATAACGGGTTGAATATTTGTGTCCTCCCAAACACTCATATGTTGAAATCCTAACCCCTAATGTGATAGTATAAGGAGGTGGGGAAGTTGGGCCTTTGGGAGGTACTAAAGTCACGAGGAAGGAGCTCTCATGAATGGGATTAATGCCATTATAAAAAGGATCCCAGGGAACTCTTTGACTCTCTCTTTCTTTCATATAAGGACATAACAAGATCACAACCCAGAAGAGGGCCCTCGCCAGAACCCAACCACTCTGGCACCCCCATCTTGGACTTGCAGTCCCCAGAACTATGAGAAATACGTTTCTGTTGCTTATAAGTCACTCAATCTATGGTACTTTGTTACAGCAGCCTGAATCGATGAAGACACCTCCCCAGCATGCCTTCCACTCTTCCCACAACTCTCAATTTGTATTTGGGGATTTATATGGTTCTGAGGAAACTGATTTCATTGAGACTTAATGTGGCCTCATATGAGCCAAACAACCAGTAGTGTGTTGGTAAACCAGCTCCCAGGAGGTTGGGGAGGGAAGCCCAAGTTTCCATGCTGTAAATTCTCCCTCATGGACAATGTCGAGCTACCAGTGGTTTACCAACTGGCTGGGCAAAGGTTCCAAATATTTAACAATTGCCTGGTGAGCCAGTACCAGCAGGCTCCAGCACACCACATGCCACCTCTCCAGCCGTGAGTAAGCGCAAACTGCTCCAATCAGTGTGATGCTCAGGACTTTAGCAACTCTCATCAGACACAAACAATTCTCCTGCATGTTTCATTTGCATGCAGATGCGTTTGTGCTGTGCTTTATGCATGCTCCGTGTGCGGCCAGCAAGATGTGATGGGGTGTGTAGTGGTGTGTGCGCTTTGCTGGGCATGGAGAGATGAGTGTCATTTGTGTGATGCATGTGGAGGTGAGTGCTAGTGTATCTAAAAAGAGCTTTCCATATGTATTAGGTTGGACGTATGAAATTTCAAGTATTTGATCAGTTTTGATCTACATCAAGGGCAATTTCATATGATTCAACCTAATAGATCAAATACACATGAAAATATGTCAGGAGGAGGAAGGATGGAAGGAAGAAGGTGGAGGTGGAGGAGGAGGTAGATCCTACCAGAAGCAAATCCGAAGTATGAGCATTTCGAGTTTTTAAAGCGATGTTAATCCCTCAATCCAAAAAAGTATTAATTTTGGATAATTCACAACTTTACTGTCCAAACTCAACTATATACCCTCTTGGAAGCATCATATTATACCATACAAGCTTACCTAACACCCTCATTCTTCCAGCCTTGGGGAGAAATTCAGAAAGGTGTCTGGGGAAAGATTTTGGCGAGCACCTGACCGGTTTTGCCGGGACCCTCAGGGTCCCGCTATCCAGGGAGTTCAGTTTCCCCGCGGTGTTTTTCTCCTGTCAATTCGCTGGCAACCAGCGGGGCGTTTGAGACCTGGGTGGGGCAGTCTCCCTCACCTCCAGGACCCCCAGGGAACTCAGCGGTGCGGGGAGAGGGGGATAACGACTCCCATCTAGGCGGTTGGGAGGATGAAACAAGGAAATACACGGACGACAGGAGCCACAATCTTTTTTTTTTTTTTTTGAGACTGAGTTTCATTCTTGTTGCCCAGGCTGGGGCAATGGCATGGTCTCAGCTCACTGCAACCTCTGCCTCCCAGGTTCAAGCGATTTTTCTGCCTCAGCCTCCCGAGTAGCTGGGATTACAGACGGCTGCCAATACACCCGGCTACTTTTTTGTATTTTTAGTAGAGACAAGGGTTCTCCATGTTGGCCAGGCTGGTCTCGAACTCCTGACCTCGTGATTTACCCGCCTCGGCCTCCTAAAGTCCTGGGATAACAGGCGTGAGCCTCCGCGTCCGGCCTCATGTCTTCATTTTTATTCCCAATAGTTCCCTGGTTGGTTAGGAGTCACTGTTAAGTAGTAAGAGGTAAACAGCTGCCGGAGCTCAGGAGGCAAGCAGCGACTACAGCGTCGCCACGGAGGGGTCCCCGGGCCCTCCGCCTCCCCCCGCGGTGGGCGTGGCCGCTTCCCAGAATGCCCCGCCTCCCGCGGCGCGGTAGCTCCGGCACTGGACTCCCGCCAGGTCACACCGCCTGAGGTCACACTGTCTGGGCCCCCGCTGCGCCTCCGCCCTCAGCGCTTCGCTGCAACCCACAGATGTGCGTAGCGTGCAGACTCGGACACCCCACGCCCGGCACAGATACACTAGCACTCACCTCCACACACAACACGCAAATGACACACGTCTCTCTGAGCCCAACAAAGGCCACGCACCACTGCACACCCGATATCTTGCTGGCCGCACAAACGCATCTGCATGCAGATGACACACACATCTCAGCCTCTGCACCAAACACAACTCACAATACATACACAACACTCAACTCTGCTCACCAGTGACACGAATATGTCCCTTGACATACCAAACACAGCATACACAATACACATATTAGTGCTTATATATGCACACACTACAAACACCTGCATTTAGGCAAGAGACTACACGAGTCACTAGCACCCACATACTGAGTTTCACACCAGACACATATACACCACGGGTATTATTCCGTCCTCACACAAATGACACGTACATTCCACACTATACCAAATACAAAACATACATTTACACCACTGCTGAAAAAACACGTTCATCGCACACAGATGGCATGCGTATGAAGGTTACCCACGTACACCAAATCCAACACACCATATATACAAGCCCTAACATACGCATGCATCTTACAAACAACATGGACACATACATAGCAAAGTAAATCCAACACACAAATCCAAATGTGCCACCAGATCCACACTAAACCCTCTATGCCAAACATAAATAATCACACGTGTAACCACACCTCAGCATACACTACTTATATGTACCACGCCAAACAAAATCACACCCACATCTGACCTACACCTCCCTACCTACACCTAGAATGACCAGCCATCCCTGTGTGCCCAGCACTGGCACGGTTTTAGCACTGAAAGTCCTGTGCCCTTGGAAGCCCCTCAATTCTGTGCAATCCCGAACAGTTAGTCACCCTATACATTGTTTAGATGAATTATGCCTGGGACCCCAGTAAACACCAGTTATAAAACCTGAGCTGCTGCCAGGTGCAGGGCTCACACCTGTAATCCCAGCACTTTGGGAGGCTGAGGCGGGTGAATCACCTGAGGTCAGGAGTTTGAGACCAGCCTGGCCAACATAGTAAAACCCCATCTCTACCAAAATACAAAAAGTCAGCTGGGCATGGTGGTGCACGCCTGGAATCCCAGCTACTTGGGAGGCTGAGGCAGGAGAATCGCTTGAACATGGGAGGGGGAGGTTGCAGTGAGCTGAGATCGCGCCACTGCACTACAGCCTGTGCCACAGAACAGGACTCTGTCTCAAAAAACACAAAACCTGAGCTGCTGTGCGGGAATAGAGATGGGAGCTGCAGTGGCCTGGAGCTAAGGGAACCCAGGTGTGCCTCCCTGAGTACCAAGTCCCCCACCTCCTGTCTAGAGGGTAAAATGTGTTTCAGGGAGGAAACGCCTTAAGAACAATGAGGAGCTGTCAACACCTTCCAAAAAAAGGAAAGAAGCAGAAAGGCCTAACCACACCTGACTTTGGGGTTTTACCCTTGGCAAAGCACTTTTACTGTACTTACCTCATCTGATCCTTACAAAAACATATGAGCATAGGTGCTGTTATGGCAGCGATGCCAGAGAAGTCCAGGTCAGACAGATCAGGTCTGGGAGGAGTCCTATCCCCCTGCTTCCCCTACCCAGACTCCTCCTCTCTTGTCAGCTGTCTGCACACCCTGCTTTATTTCCCATCCTGGCTGAGACACCGTGGTTGGAATCAAGAAGCCACCCGTTCTGAGCTACAACCTTCAAAAGCCTTTCATTCCCTCCTAATAGGGCAAGGCGCCAAGGCTGCCCCACCCTAGGGGTGGATTAGGCCTCCGCCTCCCTGTTGGGGTTGAAGGTACATCAAAAGAGCTCCCTGCACCAAAATAGCACTTGCAGGCCCTGCCTGGTAGCCTGAAATGATACCAGGAGAGTCCCCTTTTAGGTTAAGGCTTTGTACCTCAAAGACCCATGTTCAAAATGCACCTGTGTCCCTGGGAAGGACTCCCACGCTGCAGCCTCCAGCACCTTCACTGGCATTGTCTTGCCTGTCACTCTGTGCATTGCAACAGACATTGCCTAATGCCAGCTTGCTGACAGAATTAGATTGTCTCTAGCAAGACCTGTGGGAATGGGGCACAGGATAGAATAGTTCTGATCCTGGGTGGAGGGTGTGAGAAGGGTCAGTGACTTAGTGAGGGGGAAACATGATAGAAGAGGTAGAGGGTGCTGGGAAGGATGGGACATGTCCTTGGCAGAAGTGGAGGAGACCTTGACTCTAAGAAGGAGGGTAGAGGGATTACACGAGCTTTCCAGAGATGACAGGAAGTAAAAAAGGTCTCAGTGTATAGGATGGGCATATTTTGGGGAGTATGAGTCTGTGCCTGAGGAGGGGGCTATTTGTGGGGGGGCGTTCTGGTTCATAGGCAATCACAGAGCACTACTCTGTGGAAGTTGAGGGAAAAAAATGTAATGGCATGGGAAAATGTTTGTGATCTGTTGATAAGTGAATAAAAAACAGAACATAGAGTAAGATCCCTATTTTGTAACAATAGCTGGAAAGACATCAAAACATTAGTGGTGCTTATCCCTGCTGTATCAAGGGTGACTTGCATTTCTTCTTGGAGCCTTTCTATAGTCTTCAGATGTTCTTCAATGAACTTGGAATATGATTTTTTTTTAATATCATGAAAAGGGTTGTTTCAGAGGAAGATTCATTGATTATTTATTGAGTGCTTATTAAATTCTCCAGTGATGACACCACATGTGATGTGGAGGCTGGAAGCCATAGTCATTGTTGCTCTTAGCTCTAGACATGGCACAGAGGTACAGTTCAGTGCAGAAGGACATGGACTCTGGAACTACACTGCCTGGTTTCAAATCCTTTTTCTGCGCCTGTGTGACCTGGGCAAATGGCTTGACCTTTCTGTGTCTTAGTTGCCTCATCCGTAAAATGGAGATAATAACAGTACCTGTAACAATTAGTTGAGCTGATACATGTGAACACTCAGAAGAACAACCGATACAGGATAATCACAACCTGAGTGTCAGTGGTTATTGTCGTTAGTGGTTATTGTCGTTAGTGGTTAAGAGCTTTGCCTCTGGAGCCAGCCTGTCTGGGTTCAAATCCTTGTTCTGTTTCTGTCTGGTTTGGGAAGTGGTTTCATCTCTATCTCTACCTCAGTTTCCTAATCTGTAAAATGGGGATAAAAGTAATGGTGCCTCATTCCCGAAATGCGTAATGGTGAAAATTAACCAAGTAACTATGGATGAAGTACTTAGAACCAGTCCTCAGTAAGTGTGAACTACTTTAATTTTTATTATTACTCTTTATTTATTTATTTATTTATTTATTTATTTATTTATTTTGGATACAGAGTCTTGCTCTGTCGCCAAGACTGGAGTGTAGTGGCACGATCTCAGCTCACTGCAACCTCTGCCTCCTGGGTCCAAGCGATTGTCCTGTCTCAGCCTCCCAAGTAGCTGGGATTGCAGATGCCCACCACTACACCCAGCTAGTTTTTGTATTTTTCGTAGAGACAGGGTTTCGCCTTGTTGGCCAGGCTGGTTCTTGGACTCCTGACCTCAAGTGATCCGCCCACCTCGGCCTCCCAAAGTGCTGGGATTACAGGCGTGAGCCACCATGCCCAGCCTGTTACTCTTGGTGGAGGCAGAGAATGAGGGTGAGGAATCGCACAGTACCCTGTGTAGTGCCAGCCTGGGGTCCAGGATGCATAGATGGTTGTGGTGGGCACTGCAGGATGACCCCATTCTCTCTCTCTTGCCTCTCCTCTGTCCTCCTTCAGCCCGGGCTCTTCTGGTCCTTCAAGTTTTAGAACTGTGGCCCCCCAGGTGTTACCCACGCCCCTCAGAGACCGCTACTTCCCTGATCTTTATTCAGCCACACGCAGAGGTGGGTTAATGGTGAAACTGATGAAACAAAGCTTCTAGGACTCTCATTTGGATGGAGGCGCCCAGTATAATTGCCTTCTTTTTCGTGAAGAAGGCCTCTATCATTGCATAAACTTCAGCCCCACCACACATGGATGAATCTTCTCTTGGTTTTAGGAAGAGGGCTCCCAATTCATATTTCCACAGCCCCATCAGCTGAAATCTAGCCCCTTTCATTAACTGGACCTGGTCAACCAGAGACCCTCCCTGGGTGGTATTTTTGCCCATGTGAGCCTATATATAGATGGATAGTCTCTGACTTATGATGGTTTGGCTTATGAATTTTTTACTTTATCATAAAATTGAGGAACATTATCTATCTATCTATCTATCTATCTATCTATCTATCTATCTATGTCTATATCTACCCGAATATATTCTTGTATTGGTTCTGTTTCTCTGGAGAACCCTGACTAATACAGTAGGTCTGAATGTAAGTTGTCTTCTTGTTTGGAAAAATCATTCTGAATGGGAGTGACTGTGATGTAGGTGCATGGGCGGGGCAACTGGTCTGGGAGACCTCAGTAGGTCTTGTTTCTGCCCTCCAACTTCTGAGCAAGCTTGGACTTAAACTTTCAGTCATAAACAAGCATTAGGAATGAAGATCCCTGCCTAGGCGCGGTGGCTCACGCTTGTAATCCCAGCACTTTGGGAGACTGAGGCTGGTGGATCACCTGAGGTCAGGAGTTCGAGACCAGCCTGTCCAACATGGTGAAACTCCGTTTCTACTAAAAATACGAAAACTTTAGCTCGGTGTGGTGGCGGACACTTGTAATCCCAGCTATGCAGGAGGCTGAGGCACGAGAATCACTTGAACCCGTGAGGCGGTGGCTGCAGTGAGCCAAGATTGTGCCACTACACTCCAGCCTGAGTGACAGAGTGAGACTCCGTCTCCAAAAAAAAAAAAAAAAGATCCCATTCCTCCTCTGCCCATGTTGTTAGCAGCATGTAAAACTATATGTGTTTGTAACAACAAAAAACTGGAGACATCCTAAATGTTCACCCATGTGATGAAGTCCAACGCAGCAACAAAAAGGAAAGGGCAGGATTTCTATGTACTGATGTGGAAAGCCACTAAGATAAATTGAGTGAAAAAACTATGTGCCCAACACTGTGTTTCCATTCAAGCAGATTAAAAATATATGTATATTGCCTATAGTTCCCCAGTCCCTCATCCACAATTCCCAAATCCAAAAGACTCTGGAAACCAAAACTTTTTTTCTTTGGTTTGTGGCAAATTTATCTGGTAGCAAAACCAGAGCTAAAAGAATGTGAAGCCATTTGCAGTTTTTAATGATCCCTGTTAGTATGAACACATTACAGCCCACACCTAATGGGACCTACTGCCTTGGTTTGCCTAGGACTGAAGGGGTTCCCCGGACGTGGAACTGCAACAGTCTGGGGCAAACTGGGATGACTGGTCTCCCTAGGCGGAGCCTGCTGGTGTTGTGGAATACAGGCTGTATGCACTTTATTACCTGTCTAAAATGGGAAAAGTTCTAGATTCTGCAACCCATCTGTGCCCAAGGGTTTTAGCTGAAGGACCTGGATGTTCTTAGACTATCTCTGGGAAGGGGACACAAGCCAGCAGCCACAGTCTCTGGGAAGACAACGGGTAGCTGGAGGGTAGGGGTAGGAGGGAGAGTTTTCACTGAATAGCCTTTTGCATCTTTTGACTGTGGACCATGGAATGTATTATCTACTCAAAAAATAAATACAGGAAACTATGGGCAAACAAAACGCTCTGCACTTTTGACTAAACTACAAATAGAATTGTAAAGTTTTTGGAAAAATAAATTACTGTGATGCTGTCAAAGCAATGCTTGTCTTTCGGATTCTGCTGATTCCAATGTATCCTGTTCTCAGAGCCGCTTGTCTACTGAACCCTAGTCTGGGAGTCTGGCTTTTGGTTTTCTGAGCTCAGAGGGCTGTGTAGGTCTCTCCTAGAGTAGCAGGTAGACTAAAGCTCTTACTTCAGCAGCACGCTCCACAGTCAGGGGTGATTTTTTTTTCCTGGTTGGTAGTTATTGTTATTTTGAAAAATTCAGAACAATCGTGAAAAGCAAGTAGAAACAGGCTGGGCCAGCTGAGAGTGACCATATGCCCTGGGTCTCTTGGTGATATAATTAGCTGTTTTCTTCCAGCGTTGAGTGGGTGGCTCACTCTTCTGGCACCCGGCAAGGCCGCACGATGATGCAATAATGCAACAAAAGGCAAGCCCGGGCAAGGCCAGCGGGAGATCTGCCGGCCAGAGCTGCTGATTCGAGGCGATGCACGGGTGTGGGGAGGGCGTTTCAGGGCTGCAGGGAAGTGGGAGGCCCCGACTCCCCAGGAGGCAAAACTGGCCTCCTGCTCACTCAGCCCTGAGCCTTTCCACCCCAAACCCTGACTCCTTCCTTCCTTCCCTCCTCCCTGCTCAGTGGCACAATCTATTCCTAGTTCACTCACTCTCCCAGGGGTGAAAGGGTCCACTGAGACTTCTAGAAGTGAGATAGAGGGGCCTGTGCAAGGAGAGACTAAATCAGGTTTCCCAAGCCTTGAGGATGGAGGGTGGGGAGCTTTCAATCACCTGGGGAGATTTTTTCAAAATATCTGTACACTTGTGCAGCCGGCAGTCCCTCATCCAATATTAATTCAGTGGGTTCAGATAGGGCTGGCACGTGGAATATATATTTTAATTGTGTTAATTATTATCTACGATGTTATTAACAATTTTAAAATATATATTAAGAGGAATAAGCCTACTTTACACCCCAAGATAGATAGGCTGTGCACAGCACAACCCCAGGGAGTGCTGTCCACCCAGACTTCCTAATGGTGCCCTGGAGGGGGTAACACAGTGGACCTGCTGCTCTCTCCAGAGGCAGCCATTGCCACCGTTTCTTGTCCCTCTCCCTCTCTCTTTTTTTTTTTTTTTTTTTGAGACAGGGTCTCACTCTGCTGCCCAGACTGGAGTGCAGTGGTACAATCTTGGCTCACCACAGTATTGACCTCCTGAGCTCCTACCTCAGCCTCCCCAGTAGCTGGGACCACAGGCATGTACCACCACACCTGGCTAATTTGTGCATTTTTTTGTAGAGACGGGTCTTCATCATGTTGCCCAGGCTGGTCTCTAACTCTTGGGCTCAAGTGATCTACTTGCCTTGGCCTCTCAAAGTGCTGGGATTACAGGAGTGATGCAGTATGCAGCCCCTCTTGTGTCTTCTTGCAGAGAGAATCTATATGTATACAGGACCTGAGCATTTGGCACAAGGGGTTCTCCCACCCCTATGTTGAGAATCACTGAGCTAGAGGGAGGAAGGTCCAATGGGGGTGATTTCAGGCATATTCAAAAGGGTGAAAGGAGAATTGGGCTTGCCCTGAAGTCTCACTGCAGCAAGCCCCCACCCTCCCGGAGTCCCACACACCCCATTAAGAAACTGTCAGGCCGGGCGCGGTGGCTCACACCTGTAATCCTAGCACTTTGGAAGGCTGAGGTGGGTGGATCACGAGGTCAGGAGTTCGAGACCAGCCTGGCCAATATGGTGAAACCCTGTCTGTACTAAAAATGCAAAAATTAGCTGGGCATGGTGGCACGTGCCTATAGTCCCAGCTGCTGGGAAGGCTGAGGCAGGAGAATCGCTTGATCCCAGGAGGCGGAGGTTACAGTGAGCTGCGATTACACCACTGCACTCCAGCCTGGGCAACAGAGCAAGACTTCGTCTCAAAAGAGAAAAAAAAGAAAGAAAGAAAAAGAAAAGAAACTGTCAGGGTCTATGTACCTGCATTTCTGGCAGTAAAAGAACTTTTCTTCTTAATAATCCTTCTCCCAGGCCTTCAGGGGATTTTCAGGTGGATTTGCTGACTAAGGGATTTTCTTGCATTTAAGTCAATTTGATGTTGACTAGTTTAGAAAGAAAAAGGAAAAGCTGCGTACCAGAAGGAGGAAATGGGTCCTGCTGTGTAACTGTAGTCTCACTGTCTCTTTGTGGCCTGGTTTCCTCCTTTGTGAACTGAAGAGGATCATGCCTACCTCATTTTTCTCAATCTCTCTGGGGAATGGTAAGATTATAGCTATGAAAGCACCCATTTTAGACATGAAGATATTGAGGTCCAAGTTCATGTTCTGCCCAGGTGGCATTCTTCTTATTCTTGTGGCCGCGTCCAGAGACTCAGCAGGAAAAGACCCTCTTACCGGCAGACAGGGGAGAGGAAGGAGTCCCGTCTGCCGTGCTCCCAGCTGTGATGGAGATGGCTAGTGGTCCTCACAAATCTGTGCGGACCTCCGGGGACTACATTGACCTGTGCATCCGGTGCATCCGGGGTGCATCCAAGTTCTCACCAATGGAACGTAGGTGGGAGATGATGCCAGTCCCTTCTGAGCCTGGTGTGAAGAAATGCACATGGCTTCTCTGGCACTTTCCCCTACCTGCAGCTGGAATCAGAGATCACGAGTCCCCAGGGAATGGTGGAGCCACATGGTGGAAAGAACCTAAGAGCCTGAATCACCACACGGAGGGCAGCCACCTGCCCACCTGAATACCTCTATTGGATTCATATGTGAGTGAGAAATAAACTTGTATTGGCTTGTCACTGAAATGTGAGAGTTTGTTTATTACAGGAGCTAATGTCATTCTATCACACACCCTGACTTTTCTTCATAAGTCCAATCCTAAGCTGCTAGGATGGACGTTGGAGGAGACATCAGCAATGATTCCTCCCAGCAGGTACAGGGTTGTTAGAAACCACTGAGGATAGGGAAGAGGGAATAATACCTCCTTCCTGGCTCTGAGCTTGGCTCCAGTGTGACCACTAGCATTTGGGGCGTGGGGGTTGCAGCTGTCACATTCCACAGTGGCCCCAGTGGCATTACGATTACAGATGACACTTAGAGCCACTCTAGGGAAGCAGAGGCAAGGACAAGCAGCTGATGGGATGGGGAGCAGAAGGGTGGGGCCACAGCCAGAGCCCTGGATCTGCCCTGACCCTGGTCTGTGTCCCCTCAGCCGAAGCCAGCACTTCCTAGGGGCTCCATTTCTCTGTCTGTATAAGAGTCTAATACACCTGTCCTGGATGGGGGAGGGAGGAGTGTATGGATGGTGAGGAGTGAGAGAATGGATCTGAAACCTGACATCACTGAGATTCCACACTACTGTGCAATCAGAGGCCCTGAACCCAAGCCCCTCAGCCTATGCTGAGGCTTTTTCTTGGGAGGGGCTTAAAAAATATGTTAGAGAAGAAAAAAATCAAAGTGCACAGTTCCTATTATTTTGGGATCATCCAGAAGGCCGTTGTGTGCTAAGGGGCCTGGAGGGGGTGTCTTGGGAGCTTTGAAGGCAGCTCAAAGGACTGAATTCAGAATCTGTGAGCAGCTCCCTTTGCTGCCAAATGTCTATTCTCAGGTGTCACAATCGTTGAAATTCCTCCATTAGGGCTTCATTTCTTTGAATTACTTTTTGTTCTACACAAAAATGCAAGCAATGATAATCCCCAATGTGTTCAGGGTTTTAGACTTGTTCCAATAATCCTAAAAGGCACAGATAGACAGTGAGGCCCAGATACCTGGTGTGGCTACTTCTTCAATCATGCTTCTTCTGACAGAGTGATTATGGGGCAATTCGACTCCTAGGTGTATATCCAGAAACTCTTACATATGTGCCCTAGAGACCTGAATAAAAATACTTATAGTAGCCCTATGTATAATAACAAAAACTGGCGATAACCCAAATGCCCATTGATAGGAGAACGAATCATTGGATATTTAAAAAACTGAAAATGGGTCGGGCATTGTGGCTCATGCCTGTAATCCCAAGACTTTGGGAGGCTGAGGCTGAAGTTTGAGCCCAGGAGTTTGAGACCAGCCTGGGTAACATGGGGAGACACCATCTCTATTGAAAAAAAAAATTAGCCAGGCACCATGGTGTGTACCTGTGGTTCTAGCTACTTGGGAGGCTGAAGTGCAAGGATTGCTTGAGGCTGAGAGATTAAGGCTGCAGTGAGCCATGATCACACCACTGTACTCCAGCCTGGGCGGCAAAGTGAGGCCCTGTCTCAAAACAAATAGGTAAATAAAAATAAAAATCGGAAAATGATTGAACCATGTTTAAATTATATATTGCTGCCTAACAAATCATGTTAAAACACAGTGACAACCACGATCATTTGTTTGCTCACATTATATAATTCAGTCAGGGGTTTGTCTCCACCTGTGGAGGTTCAACTGGAGCTGGGGGTCGACTCTCAAGATGGTCCTCTTATGGCTGGCAAGTTGATGATGACTGTTTGCTCGGAGATCTGCTGGAACTCTTAGCTAGTGGGCCTTGGTTATGCTGCATGTGACCTCTCCACAAGACTTCTCACAGCATGATGGTCTCAGAGTAATCGAACTTCTTACATGGTGGGTTAAGGTCCCTAAGAATCCAAAAGCAACAGAAATTATTATACCTTCTTAAGACTTAGGTCTGGAATGGGCACAGGGTTACTTCTGTCCCATTCTATTGGCTAAAAGAGTCACAAGCCAGAAATGTTCAAGGGGAGGCAACTACAAAAGAGTGTGAATACCCAGAGGTATACCTCACTGGGTGACACTGACTTCCACAAACCACAACCATCCACAACCATATGCATAAATATTAGGTTAGGTTATGTTTCAGTATCAAATAACCTCTACATTTCAGTGACTTCACACACAAATGGTTACTTTTTTCTTATATACATATCCCATAGAAGTTGCTGGGGCACTCTGCTCCACACATTCACTCAGGGATCCAGGCTGATGGAGGCTCCACCATGTTGTAGTGGCACCATTGCACCATCTGAGACACGAGACCTCACTTTTGCCACAACTGTGAAGGACAGAAAGGCTTGAGAATTTCACCTGGCCTTAGCTCTAAAAAGACAAATGTCACTTATGTTCACATTTCATCAGCTAGGACCAGTCACATGACCCCATCTACACTGTAAGTGGGGCTGGGAAATGTTGGAGAACATCTGGAAAAATGGCTGAGCATTACTGTCTTGGCCACATGTGATAGAACTATTTAAAACAAAAGAAAGTTGTAGATAAAATGCAAGGTAGTGCTCACTTTGGGGTAGGGGTGGAACACACAAGAAAGTGTCAGTGATTTGTAATATTCTAGTTTTTGGTTTGAGCAGTGAGTGTTAATTATTTGTTAAAACAAATGAATGAATGAATAGACAAATGAATAAATAAAAGACAGGGTTCGGAAGCAGCAGCACTGAAGCCTAACCTCAGAGTACAGGCCAAAAATGACCCTTCAATAAACATTCACTGAGTTCCCAGCTGAAGCTGGTAGACCTCTCCAAGGTACAAAGATGAATAAAATATGGGCTCAGCCCCTCCAGGTGCCCAGCTGAGAGGATTCAGTAGACACATAAACCAAGCAGGTGGGCAAAGCACAGTGGAGAGTCTTGCTCAGTGGGAGCTCTGGGAATTAGAGGGAGCCTGGAGAAGGCCTCACCCCAAGTCACATGTGTTGGGTCATGAAGAATCAATAGGAATTCAAAAGGTGGAGAATGCAGTGGAGATGGGGCAAGTTGGTCAGGGACACTCAGAGAGGAAGATTTGTGCAAAGGCACAAAGAGGCCTTCACCCCTCAGGTGGCCTGTGTTCACAGCATTTCCTCACTGCCTTCTAGTCCCTAAATGATCTGATCAACTTACTCCCTCTGCACTGCACCACCCAGAACCTTCTGCAAGAGACAGGCACTTGTCCTCCACAGTGGCTGCCATGAGTGTTGGCTGCTGATGCTTACAGCCAAGTCCTTCCCTGGCCTTAGAGGAGGAAGCTCTCTTGCCTGAGGTCATGCACTTCCCTTCTGCAGGGGCAGCCACATCCACATCCAGATGACTGTTTGGAAACCCATGGTGTAAGGATCTAGCTCTCATGCTTCAACTCAGTGAACTCTGCAAGACCATCCCAGCTTCAGGAGTCCTGGTGGGATCAGCCAAGGCCTCTCTGGGCCTCCAGCCTCCAGCAGACCCCAGTTCTTCTCTCTGCCCAATTCTGTTTCTTTTATATCCAGACAAGTGTTGATTGTGAATGCACTCCCCAATAAACTTCCTTCAAGCAAAACTCTTATGTGTTTTCTGGGAAACCTACCTAAGATATCCACTAAAATACAGATAATTACTAAATTCCAAGGGATGCCTTTCCTGGGGATGTTTGCACAGCAATTATCATTATAACTAATATTCATGGAGTGATTTCTATGTGCCAGGCTAAGCACTTTGCTTTTAAGATCACATTTAATGAGGAACAGAGCCTCACAGTAAGAATACACGTCTTTTCTTTTCTTTTATTTATTTATTTTTTTGAGACAGTGTTTTGCTCTTGTTGCCCAGGCTGGAGTGCAATGGCACAATCTCGGCTCACTGCAACCTCCGCCTCCCGAGTTCAAGCGATTCTCCTGCCTCAGCCTCCCAAGTAGCTGAGATTATAGGCATGTACCACCATACTTGGCTAATTTTTGAATTTTTAGCAGAGACGGGGGTTTCATCATGTTTCATCATGTTGGTCAAGCTGGTCTCGAACTCCTGACCTCAAATTATCTGCCTGCCTCAGCCTCCCAACGTGCTGGAATTACAGGTGTGAGCCACCATGCCAGGCCTATTTATTTATTTATTTATTTATTTTTGAGATGGAGTTTCGCTCTGTCACCCAGGCTGGAGTGCAATGGCGCAATCTTGGCTCACTGCAACCTCCGCCTCCCAGGTTCAAGCAATTCTCCTGCCCTAGTCTCCCAAGTAGCTGGGATTACAGGTGCCTGCCACTATGCCTGGCTAATTTTTTGTAGTTTTTAGTAGAGACGGGTTTCACCATGTTGGCCAGGCTGGTCTCAAAGTCCTGAACTCAGGTGATCCACCTGCCTTGGCCTCTCAAGTGCTGGGATTACAGGCATGAGCCACCATGCCTGGCCAGGCCTATTTATTTTTATTTTCAATTTTTTTTCAGGCTAGTCAAATAAAGCAGTGGGAGTGGAGAAGGAGCAAATAAACCTGTAACTGGTTGTGATCAATTAGTTGTAAACACCACTGCACTCAGACCAACCTAAAGAAATGAATTTCTAATGGTGAAATTTCAGGCTTAGGCAGTAGTAGGCTTGGGAATCTGGAAGTGTTTGTGTTGCACAAATTCTGTCACAAATTTCCCTGCCTTAATGTATGCTCAGTCCTGATCCTTATGTTGACTGGGTAAAGCTCCCAGCAGGTCAGGGTGTTAGTTCTCAAAGTTATTCTTCTAAAAAAAAAAAAAAAAAAAAAGCCAGGCGTGGTGGCTCACGCCTGTAATCTCAGCACTTTGGAGCACTTTGGGAGGCAGAGGCAGGTGAATCACCTGAGGTCAGGAGTTGGAGACCAGCCTGGCCAACATGGTGAAATCCTGTCTCTACTAAAATACAAACATTAGGCGGGGTGAGTCGTCATCCGACGTCTGGCCGTGAGATGTTTCGGGAGCTGGGGTCTCTCCGCCGCAGACATGACGAAGGGCCTTGTTTTAGGAATCTATTCCCAAGAAAAAGAAGACGGTGTGCCAACGTTCACAAGTGCAGGAGAGAATTTTGATAAATTGATAGCTGGAAAGCTGAGAGGAACTTTGAACATATCTGGACCACCTCTGAAGGCAGGCAAGACTTGAACCTTTTATGGTCTGCATCAGGACTTCCCCAGCGTGGTGCTAGTTGGCCTCAGCATAAAGGCAGCCAGAATCGACAAACAGGGAAACTGGCGTAAAGGCAAAGAAAACATCAGCGCTGCTCTTGCAGCGGGATGCAGGCAGATTCAAGACCTGGAGCTCTCTTCCGTGGAGGTGGATCCCTGTGGAGACACTCAGGCTGCTGAGGAGGGAGCGGTGCTTGGTCTCTATGAATACGATGACCTAAAGCAAAAGAAGAAGATGGCCATGTCGGCGAAGCTCTATGGAAGTGGGGCTCAGGAGGCAGAAAGGAGTCCTGTTTGCTTGTGGGCAGAACTTGGCACGCCACTTGATGGAGACACAAGCCAATGAGATGATGCCAACCAGATTTGCTGAAATTATTGAGAAGAATCTCAAAAGTGCTAATAGTAAAACTGAGGTTCATATCAGATGCAGGTCTTGGATTGAGGAACAGGCAATGGGACCATTCCTCAGTGTGGCCAAAGGATCTGACGAGCCCCCAGTCTTCTTGGAAATTCACTACAAAGGCAGCCCCAATGCAAACGAACCACCCCTGGTGTTTGTTGGGAAAGGAATTACCTTTGACAGTGGTGGTATCTTCATCAAGGCTTCTGCAAATATGGACCTCATGAGGGCTGACATGGGAGGAGCTGCAACTATATGCTCAGGCATCGTGTCTGCTGCAAAGCTCAATTTGCCCATTAATATTACAGGTCTGGCCCCTCTTTGTGAAAATATGCCTAGCAGCAAGGTCAACAAGCTGGGGGATGTTGTTAGAGCCAGAAACGGGAAGACTATCCAGGTTGATAACACTGATGCCGAGGAGAGGCTCATACTGGCTGATGCGCTCTGTTACGTGCACATGTTTAACCCGAAGATCATCCTTAATGCCACCACCTTAACATTAAGGTGTAGCTTTGGGGTCAGGTGCCACTGGGGTCTTTACCAATTTATCCTGGCTCTGGAACAAGCTCTTTGAGGCCAGCATTGAAACAGGGGACTGCATCTGGAGGATGCCTCTCTTCAAACATTATACAAGACAGATTGTAGATTGCCAGCTGGCGGATGTTAACAACATTGGAAAATATAGATCTGCGGGGGCATGTACAGCTGCGGCATTCCTGAAAGAATTCGTGACTCATCCTAAGTGGGCACATTTAGACACAGCAGGCATGATGACCAACAAAGATGAGGTTCCCTATCTACGGAAAGGCATGACCGGGAGGCCCACAGAACTCTCATAGAGTTCTTACTTAGTTTCAGTCAAGACAATGCTTAGTTCAGATACTCAAAAATGTCTTCATTCTGTCTTAAATTGGACAGTTGAACTTAAAAGGTTTTTGAATGAATGGATGAAAATCTTTTAAAGGAGACAAAGGATGGTATTTAAAAATGTAGAACACAATGAAATTTTTATGCCTTGATTTTTTTTTTCATTTTACACAAAGATTTATGTGTTTTTTTTTTTTTTTTTTTTTTTGTTTTTTTTTTGAGATGGAGTCTCGCTCTGTCGCCCAGGCTGGAGTGCAGTGGCGCCATCTCGGCTCACTGAAACCTCTGCCTCCTAGGTTCAAGTGATTCTCCCCTCTCAGCCTCCTGCATAGCTGGGACTACAGACACCCACCACCATGCCCAGCTGATTTTTGCATTTTTAGCAAAGATGGGGTTTCACCGTGTTGGCCAGGCTGGTCTCAAACTCCTGACCTTGTGATCCACCCGCCTCGACCTCCCAAAGTGCTGGGATTACAGGTATGAGCCACCAAGCCCAGCCAGTATGTTTTTAATTGAGAAGCAAAATTGTACTTCAGATTTGTGATGCTAGGAACATGAGCAAACTGAAAATTACTATGCACTTGTCAGAAACAACAAATCCAACATTTTGTGCAAAAAAAAAAACAAAAAAAAAAAACAAGCATTAGCTGGGCACGGTGGCGCATGCCTGTAATCCCAGCTACTTGGGAGGCTGAGGCAGAAGAATTGCTTGAACCCGGGAGGCAGAGACTGCAATGAGCTGAGATTGCACCACTGCTGACTTGGTCTCAAAAAACAAAACAAAACAGAAAACTAAAATGAAAACAAAAAGCCAAGGCTGCTTCTGCTCAATAATGTTCTATCTTAGTTCCGCCTCTTCTCTGGGGTCTCACTTCTTGGGAGCCTGTGTGGAGGTGAATTCCTCTGAAAGCTGACTGCCCCTATTTGGGACTCCCCAGTCTCTTTCTGAGAAATGGTGACATTGTTCCCAGCACTTCCTCTCCCTTCCTAGGCAGCTCCTGCAGCCACCACTGAGCCTTCCTCACATCCTCCTTCTTCAGGTTTGGGCTTTCCACCTTTCACCATTCCCCTACCCCACGCTGCTCCACCGCAGTCTGGGGAGGGGGCTGGTCTGGGTGCTCTTGTCCCCCATGCTGAGCCTCCCTCCATCCCTATGCTGCCGGCTTCCTGGGAACATGCTTGGGCAGCAGGCTGTGGCTCTGATTGGCTTTCTGACCATCAGGAACATGTCCCAACATGTTGAGCTCTGGCATAGAAGAGGCTGGTGGCTATTTTGTCCTTGGACTGCCTGTTTTCAGGTGAGGAAGGGGATGGTAGGAGACAGGAGACCTCTAGAGACCCCAGGTAGACCTTGGCCTGTTACTCTCAATAGGGTATGTGATCTGCCGGCAGATCCTTGGGACAGGGCTGGGATCTGGTGCATGTGTGCTTGTGTGAATGTGTGCTGGGAGTCAGATTTTGTGTGTGACTTCTAACAACCTGCTCCCTTGCCTTCCTCAGGGCAGAGGTCCTCCCTTAGAGTGTGTCTGTGTACACATTCAAGTGCATGGTTGCAAATTTTTTTTTTAAAGCACTGAATAGTACTAGACACTTAGTAGGTACTTAAGAAATATTGAATGTGGTGGTGGTGGTGAGCTAGAAATTATAAAAAAAAAATTATTTCCCAAAAACAACAACAAAAAGAATTATTTCATTGTGAAGCTCAGTACCACAAAACTGTAAATAATTCATTATAAGCCTTTATTAAAAAAATTTTTTTCCCCCAAAGTAAACAGACAATGTCTAGTCTATTTGAAATGCCTGAAAGCAGAGGGGCTTCAAGGCAGTGGGAGGAGATGCCTATCCTCTGCTGGACATTTGACAACCCACCCTTTGGATGGTTTGGATGTATAGGAGGGAACGTGCAGATAGCAGTGGGGCTTAGAGTGGGGTCCTGAGGCCGTGCTGTGGCCTTTCTGGGGTTTAGCCACAATCCTGGCCTGACTCTAGGACCAGGCAGGCCGAGGGGGTCTGCTGCTGTGTCCTCCCACCCCTATGGGCTCCCATTCCCACAGCAGAGGAGAAAGAAGCCTGTCCTCCCCGAGGTCAGCTGCGTTAAAGGAAGAAGACTGGGCATGTCTGGGCAGAGATTTCCAGACTCTGAGCAGCCTGAGATGTAAGTAATTGTAGCTGCTCCAAGCCTGGGTTCTGTTTTTTAGTGGGATTTCTGTTCAGATGAACAATCCACCCTCTGCAATTTTTTAAAAGCAAAACTGCAAATGTTTCAGGCTCAGAAAGGAGGCAAAGGTGAAGTCCAAGGGAGGGCAGGGGTGTGCGGTAGATGGGAGCAGATAGACTTGTCATTCATCTCTGTGTCTGTCAGAAGCACCAGTAGACACTTCCAGAGTTGTCCTTTATTTATGTCATCTCCATAAACCATCTGCAAATGAGGGTTATTTGGCATTTTTGTCATTCTGGAGCCACAGAAATAAAGGATGACAAGCAGAGAGTCCTGGGCAGGAGGCAAAAGGCCTGTGTTCCAACTATAGTCATTTCTTTGCTGCATGATCTGAGTTAGGTCACTAGACTTCTCTGAGCCCCAGTTTCCCCAGAAGCGTACAGGGGCCATGTGGGGAGTATTCAGGAGACAGACAGCTCACTCGTCAAATCCTCCCCTTCCTGGCCAACAAAGCTGCTGCAACCACAGGGGTTTCGTCTGTTGAGGTGAGTGTAGGGTGTACAGAGATTGGTTCAATGTCCAATTCTTCGGTTTCCCTGGAGATCAGGTTGCCCTTTTCTGGTAGTGTCTCCAATTCCCTCCTTCCTGGAAGCATGTGACAATCAACAACTTTGTATACTTAAGTTCAGTGGACCTCAATTTCCTCATCTGTGAAATAAACGGGACAGGAAAAGCATTCCGGCCTCAGGATGCTTTGTTGGGGTGTCTAGGTGCTCCAGATGCTTCTGGGAGAGGTGACCTAGTGAGGGATCAGTGGGAATAGAGGTGATATTATAGAACTTTTCTGGAAATTGCAGAGAGGTGCATCGTTTTTATTATTTATGAATTTTTATTTATTAATGTCATCCTCCTGATCTTTTCAGCTGCATTGGGTAAATCCTTGCCTGCCAGGTCGGACTCCCCGACCCCCAGAGTGGGTCAACGGTGGGCCAGAAAGAGGGCTCATTCTAACAGTGCTGTGTCCTCCTGGGGAGTGCCAACTCATTCTCCAAGTAAAAAAGCCAGATTTGTGGCTCACTTCGTGGGGAAATATGTCCAGCGCACCAACGCAGGCGAGGGACTGGGGGAGGAGGGAAGTGCCCTCCTGCAGCACGCGAGGTTCCGGACCGGCTGGCCTGCTGGAACTCGGCCAGGCTCAGCTGGCTCGGCGCTGGGCAGCCAGGAGCCTGGGCCCCGGGGAGGGCGGTCCCGGGCGGCGCGGTGGGCCGAGCGCGGGTCCCGCCTCCTTGAGGCGGGCCCGGGCGGGGCGGTGGTATATCAGGGCCGCGCTGAGCTGCGCCAGCTGAGGTGTGAGCGGCTGCCGAAGTCAGTTCCTTGTGGGGCCAGAGCTGGGCGCGGATTCGCCGAGGCACCGAGGCACTCAGAGGAGGTGAGAGAGCGGCGGCAGACAACAGGGGACCCCGGGCCGGCGGCCCAGAGCCGAGCCGAGCGTGCCCGCGTGTGTCCGTGCGTGTCCACGAGGATGCGTGTTCGCGGGTGTGCGCTGCGTTCACAGGTGTTTCTGTGGCAGGTGAATGACGGGCGTGGATCGGTGCGCGCTCGGCTTGCGCACACGGTATCTGTAAGTGCGCTGGTGACGGGGGTCGGGATGTGCCGGAGACCCCGGGCAGAGAGCGGGATTACCAGTACAGGGATCCCCGGTCACGCTCCCCGCCCCTGGAAACCCAGCTGGGGCGAGGGAGGGCGTGGACCGGACTGCTCTGAGAGCTCGCCTTTGGCTGCGGTTGGCTGCGGGCCCCAGGCGCAGTTTGCTCGCGGCCTGGGGATGAAGTCCGTGTCCCTGGAGGGGCCCAGGAGGGGCGAGGAAAGCGGAGTGGAGTAAATTCGTCTAGGATCGGTCCTAGGCGGCTCTCGGATCCAACTGGCGCCGCCCTGGCCCAGGTCCCAGGTTCAGGTCCTCTACGCCACTGTGTCCACCACCTGGCTGGGCACTGAGGTCAGCGCGGGCTGTTTCCCGGCCCTTGGGAGTGTGCCAGGACACGTCCCCTAAGGACAAGCGAGGAGGTGACTCATTGTGACAAGGAGACCCCAGGGAACGGACTGTATGAGGTCAGAACCCCGCCCGGGAAGGGGTACAGTGGGACTCCCGAAGCCCTCTCCCCTGCCCCGCCGCGGTCTCCGTCCTCCCATCGGCACAGTGACCTATTTGGCTGGAACAGCTTGTTCCCAGGGAAGCAGGGCACCGGAGGTCCAGGACACCGCGTCGGGTCCCCGCTTCGCTAGGGGTCGGGGAGTCACGACTCTGCGCTGGGCGGGCTCCAACCAGCCTGTCAGTCGGGGAAGGGCAAGGGTCTCCTCTAACTCTTTCCCACCGCGGCCGGGAGAATCACGGCCCAGCCTGCCCTCGGGTCGGGGCGCTGGACTCCGGGGCGAGAGCAGAGCCCACGCCTGGGTGGGAGGTGGTAAGGGGTCAGGTCTTTGCGGGGTGGGGATTCTGGGGGGCACGACGCTGCTCAGGGCCTCCATCAGCTGCCTCGGTGGCGCCCCGACCTAGCCCAGATTCCCTCTCGGAAAGCGACAGGGCTGAGCGGAGCAGGGGGGCGAGTCGCCCCCTGGGGCGCCGCCGCCTGGCGCGGATCACAGCGCATCCTCTCCGTCCAGAACCCCTGGGGGACACTTGCGCCCTCTTCGTGCGGAAAAGCATCTTGGAGCTGGGTTTGGAACTTGGGGCGCCCAGGCAGCTTCCCCTCTCCTTCCCTCCCTCCACGTCGCGTTTCTGGGAGGACTTGCGAGCGGTTTTGTTTTCGTTGCTCCCGTCTATTTTTATTTTCCAGGGATCTGACTCATCCCATGCTTTGGGCGTGGAGATAAGGTGGAGGGGCCGGCTCCCGGCGCGCGTGTGTGTGTGTGTGCGCGCGCGCGTGTGTGCGTGTGTGTGTGTGTGTCAGAGACGGCAGAAGAGCGCGCGGTTTCCCAACAGCGGCGGGAGTTTCGGAAGCCTGGCCGGCTCAGCGTGACGTGTTCGCGGCGCCCCCCCGCTGTCCCCTCCCATGCTCCCCCTCCCCACCCCAGGGTGACGCGCAGCCGGAGTGGAAGCAGAGTTTTGGCGGGCGAGCAGCGCCTTGCAGGAAACTGACTCATCACTACTCCCTCCCGCAGTCCGAGGCTCTGCCCACGCACCTCCCACCCCGCGCGTGATTTCCTGGAGGCCGGCGCCCCCTCCCGGCCCTGGCGGGAATAGCACACCGGCTTTCCCGCGGAGTGGGGCTGGCCGGCGCGAACCGCCGCGGCTACTCCGAGAATAACCCCTATGCCATTACCACCCCTTCAAAGGAGCACTCCTTAGATTCAACAGTATTTACTGAGCTCTTACTGGAAATTAAAATATGGCTGAAGTCTAAGGCAGCAAAGCCAATAAAGGAGGCTATTTTCAGTTGTTTGTAAAACACGGGTTTACGTTTCTGTTTTCTTTGGGCTGAAAGTTATTATGACAATGAGCATGAGAGCAGATTTTGATGGGGGAGAAGAGGCCTATAAGAGCCATAAGAGAAGGATGGGTGGTAGAAGAGGAGAGGATACCTGCCTAGATCCTAGTCCTGTCTTGAGCTCCCGGGAGCCAGGGAATATCCAGCTCCTTGATGAAGCCCTAGGCGGGCTCCTCCTCCTTGTGCCTATGATGTATTGAGACCAAGAATGTCCATTTCAAACACACCAGTGTGTCCCCCTTTGGCTGGCACCCCAAGAGTGCCCATCTGAGGAACGGTGCCAAACACTTGCTTGAAACTTCAATTTGGATTAAGTTGGTCTCAAGAGGCAGGGATTTTTCAAAATCTATATTTTGAAAAAGCTCCCTAGGTGCTTCTTTCTTTTCTTTCTTTTCTCTTTCTTTCTTTCTTTCTTTCTTTCTTTCTTTCTTTCTTTCTTTCTTTCTTTCTTTCTTTCTTTCTTTCTCTCTTTCTCTCTTTCTCTCTTTCTTTCTTTTTTACAGAGTCTCACTCTGTCACCCAGGCTGGAGTGCAATGGCACCATCCTGGACTCAAGCAGTCCTCCTGTTTCATCCTCCCAAGTAACTGGGACCACAGGTGTGACCCTCCATGCCCAGCATTTTTTTTTTTTTTTTTTGAGACGGAGTCTCACTCTTGCCCAGGCTGGAGTATAGTGGCATGATCTTAGCTCACTGCAACCTCCACCTGCTGGGTTCAAGCAATTCTCCTGCCTCAGCCTCCCAAGTAGCTGGGGCTACAAGTGTGCACCACCACGCCTGGCTAATTTTTGTAATTTTAGTAGAGATGGGGTTTTGCCATCTTGGCTAGGCTGGTCTTGAACCCCTGACCTCAGATGATCTGCTCGCCTTGGCATCCTAGAGTGCTGGGATTACAGATGTGAGCCACTGCACCCAGCCACCGAGCTAATTTTTATTTACTTTTATTTTTAGTAGAGACAGGGTCTCACTGTGTTGCCCAAGCTAATCTTGGACCCTTGGGCTCAAATGATTCTCCCATCTGTGCCTCCCAGAGTGTTAGGATTACAGGCATGAGCCACTGCCCCTGGCCTCCCCAAGTGATTCTGATGGGCCTCTCTGGTTAAGAAACCTCAAAATTAGAGAGGGAGTGGGGTTCAACACTAGAGCACAGGACTCAGGGCAAACAGGCCTGGGTTCAGATCCTGGCTGTGCCACTTGTGAACTGTGTGATGTTGGGCAAGTCACTTAACTTCTCTGAGACTTGGTTGCCTCTTCTGTATAAAGGGAGCTAATAGATATCCACTTTTTAGGAGGACTGATATTTTTAAACTGCTTAGAACAGCCCCCAAACATAAAAATATATAAATAAATCCCAACTCATGCCTAGCGGAGGGTGGACAGAGGTTATTTGAGGGCTCTGTCCACTGTACTGGGTGACCCCTTTATAGGACAGTGGCCTTTGGCCTTTTTAGCTGTATGACTTAGGGGCAAGTCTCATATCTCTTCCATCTCCTGCCGTTTAAACTTGGTGTGAAGTTACCAAGAGCCTCCTCTTCCAACCAGCTGGGACGTGAAACTGTGGGCTGCACTGATCACAAGCAGTGGGGTGAGGTGGGGTGGAGCAGATGTGGCATGTGTCCCGGGCTTCCTGCCTCAGGAGGACTCAGCAGAGCTTTCCCCCCCCCAGAGCCTGCAAGCTGGGACTTGTCCCTAGGAAAACCCAGTTGCTGCCAAGGTCGTGCAGTCACTCAGCCCTGGAGTCAAGCCAGAGCAGGCAGGTAGGTGCCAGGGCTCCCTCATGGGCAAACTCACCCTCCGTTTTCCCTCTCCTGAAGTGGGAGGAGAGGAGCCAGGTAGACCAGCCACCTTTAATTTTCTTTGCCTGCAAAACGGGTTCCTTGGACACAGGCAACACGGGGCAGAGGCTGCCAGGTGTCTAGACTTCAGATCACCTGATGTGCCTGGCAGGATGTGGCTCAGCCTGGGAGAAATCATCCCTTGCGCTGCCCCGCCCGGCCCCTCCTTACCCCTAGGCCACCCGCCTGACGACATCCTTGGGAAAGGCCCTCAGCCTACAGCACCTGTCAGCTGCTGTCTGAAGGAGGTAGTTGGCAGGGGGAAGTGATAGGGAGGAGGCTCAATAAAACTGAAGGCAGAGAGGAATAATCATACTTCTGTTTTCCATGCACTTCTGTATACGAAGTGCTGCTGGCACGTTACCTACATTAACTCAGTTAATTCTCATGTCTATCCTCTGAGACAGTAATATCCCCATTTTATAGACAAGGAAAATAGAGCTCAGACAAGTTAAGTTGCTTGCCCACGGTCACCTAGTAAAACCTGGACTCCAACCCAGATGATCTGAGTCCAGAGCTCTCCTGCTTAACCACCAAGACACAGCCTTTCACTCAGCTCTGTTCTGTCTGCCTTGCGCATGGACTTCCTGATCAATTGCTTGAGTATGTGTCCGTAGCCATGCTCTTTAAACTTGCACGTGGCCCATTTAAGGGTGAGGAAACTGAGACCTAGAGATATTAAGTGGTTTTTTAAAGCTTACGTAGTAACTGGCAGAGCTAGGACCACAACCCGGGTGTTTTTTGCCCCAAAGTCCAGGGTAATTTTACTTGGTCGAGCAGGGTTACCCTACTTGGGGATCTGGGTAGGGGGATTCAGGAGGCTGGAGGAACTGTCCGACTGTTTCTTCTTCTGAGAATTGACCGCCTGGCCACGGCTAGGATTAGGAAACTGCTGGACTCTGGCAATTCACATGTATTTGAGGGGCATTCACACCCATGAGGGACACCTCTGGGGGGGAAACAAATTGATTTTAGCTGAAAATACCTGGTGGCAAACAGGACCCTGGTCCTTGCTCTTGCAGTAAATTTGCCTTTGTTGACATTAGCTTGCCCTTCAGTTGCCTGCTCTGCCAGTGACCTTGGGGTGCCAGGCTGGCTGCGCTCTGCTGGTGGGGGTCAGGCCTCCTGTGGGAAGGATGCAGGAAGACCAGCTGGAAGGAGCGAGAGAGACCCTCTGGTAGGAAGACGTCACCTGAGGTGACACAGCAAAGCCCGGCCAGGTAACATAGTGTCCAGTCTCCACGGTGACCAGGGCCTTCCTTGTGTCTCTGCTGCAGGCGCCATGTCAGAACAGGCTGGCAGTGTCCGTCCGAACCCATGCGGCAGCAAGGCCTGCCGCCGCCTCTTCGGCCCAGTGGACAGCGAGCAGCTGAGCCGCGACTGTGATGCGCTAATGGCGGGCTGTATCCAGGAGGCCCGTGAGCGATGGAACTTCGACTTTGTCACCGAGACACCACTGGAGGGTGACTTCGCCTGGGAGCGTGTGCAGGGCCTTGGCCTGCCCAAGCTCTACCTTCCCACAGGGCCCCGGCGGGGTCGCGATGAGTTGGGAGGAGGCAGGCGGCCTGGCACCTCGCCTGCTCTGCTGCAGGGCACAGCAGAGGAAGACCATGTGGACCTGTCGCTATCTTGTACCCTTGTGCCTCGCTCAGGGGAGCAGCCTGAAGAGTCCCCAGGTGGACCTGGAGACTCTCAGGGTCGAAAACGGCGGCAGACCAGCATGACAGGTGAGGACATGTGCAGGGAAGGACGTTGTAAGGGACCAGGATTCTCAGAATCCATGATCCAAGGGCTGACCTGTCTGGTCCTAGTCCAGAGTGCTCCTTAGGTAGAAGGAAACAGGCCCAGAGAGGGGAAGCAACCTCCCTGAGGTCACGCAGCAAGTAGGCAGCAAAGACCAACTAGCTAACATTTATTGGGAATGTTCATTATGCCAGGCCCTTTGCCAAGCTTCTAAGGTAGATTTATTTAGTCCTTGTAGCAATGTTATACCATAAGACATTCTTGTCACCCTTCCCGCCGTTCTTTTTGAGACAGGTGTCTTAACTCTGTTGGCCAGACTGGAGTGCAGTGTTGTGATCATGGCTTACTGCAACTTCAAACTCCTGGGCTCAAGCGATCTTCCTGCCTCAGCCTCCTGGGTAGCTGGGAAGCTGGGACTACAGGCGCACACCACTATGCCCGCTAATGCACACCACTATGCACAACACTAATTTTTTGAGTTGGGGTAGAGACAAGGTCTCACCATGTTGCCTGGGCTGGTCTTGAACTCCTGAGCCCAAGCAATCCTCCTGCCTCAGCCTCCCAAAGTGTTGTGATTACAGGCATGAGCCACCATGCCCGGCCCCTTGCCATCCTTTTAGGGCAAGAAAACCAGGCTCAGAGAGGTAGAGTGATTTGTCTAAGGTCTCAAAGGGAATTTGCAGTTGGGTCAGGACTGATTATAATAACAACTACTAACGTTTCTATGGGCCCGGCATTGTGCTGAACACTTTCATGGATTTCGTAACAGAATCCCTAGATCGCCACTGTTCAGTGGAACTCTGCAGGGATGGGAGTGTCCGTCCGGCGCGGGGGCCACGAGCCACATACGGCTGTTGTGCATTTGACACACAGCTCATGTGACTGAGGAACTGAATTGTTCATTTGATTTGATTTTAGTCTGTTTAAACAAGCACACAGAGCTAGTAGTGGCTCCTCTACTGGGCAGCTTGGCTTAGAGCAGACCCATGGGTGCAGGTGTGGTGACTGACAAAATCACATCCATGAAGCATGGTGGGACACTCCGTAAATACCCCTTAAGAGACAGAGTGAGCGTTCCCCGAGTTCTTGCTATCCTCAGCAGTCAGCCCTGTCGGCCGCAGGGAAGGGTGTCCTGGCCTCCTGCTGTCTGCCTTGGGTGGGCAGCTCTACCGCGTCCTCTTCCTCTTGGCCTGGCTGACTTCTACTCTCTCTCCTCAGATTTCTACCACTCCAAACGCCGGCTGATCTTCTCCAAGAGGAAGCCCTAATCAGCCCACAGGAGGCCTGCAGTCCTGGAAGCGCGAGGACCTCAAAGGCCCTCTCTACATCTTCTGCCTTAGTCTTTAAGTTTGTGTGTCTTAATTATTATTTGTGTTTTAATTTAAACACCTCCTCATGTACATACCCTGGCTGCCCCCTGCCCCCCAGCCTCTGGCCTTAGAATTATTTAAACAAAAACTAAGCAGTTGAATGAGAGGTTCCTAAGAGTGCTGGGCATTTTTATTTTATGAAATACTATTTAAAGCCTCCTCATCCCATGTTCTCCGTTTCCTCTCTCCTGGAGGTCGGGTGGGCCGGCTTCATGCCAGCTACTTCCTCCTCCCCACTCGTCGGCTGGGTGGTACCCTCTGGAGGGGTATGGCTCCCTCCCCTCGTTGTCACAGGGGTTATGAAATTCACCCCCTTTCCTGGACACTCAGAACTGAATTCTTTTTAATTTGAGAAGTAAACAGATGGCACTTTGAAGGGGCCTCACTGAGTGGGGGCATCATCAAAAACTTTGGAGTCCCCTCACCTCCTCTAAGGTTGGGCAGGGTGACCCTCAAGTGAGCACAGCCTAGGGCTGAGCTGGGGACTTGGTACCCTCCTGGCTCTTGATACCCCCCTCTGTCTTTTGAAGGCAAGGGGAAGGTGGGGTCCTGGAGCAGACCACCTCGCCTGCCCTCATGGCCCCTCTGACCTGCACTTGGGAGCCCGTCTCAGTGTTGGACCTTTTCCCTCTTTGGCTCCCCCTGTAACTTTTGAGGAGCCCCAGCTACCCTTCTTCTCCAGCTGGACTCTGCAGTTCCCCTCTGCTGCTCTCCCTCCCTCTTGTCCTTTTCCTCCAGTACCCTCTCAGCTCCAGGTGGTTCTGAGGTGCCCGTCCCACCCCCATCCCCAGCTCAATGGACTGGAAGGGGAAGGGACACACAAGAAGGGCGCCCTAGTTCTACCTCAGGCAGCTCAAGCAGCGACTCCCCCTCCTCTTTTAGCTCTGGGATGAGGGTCCTGTGTGGTGGCACAGGCCCCCTTGAGTGGGGTTATCTCTGTGTTAGGGGTGTATGCCATCATACACCCCATGGGAGTAGATCGTTCTAGGAGGGAGACACTGGCCCCTCAAATCGTCCAGCGACCTTCCTCATCCACCCCATCCCTCCCCAGTTCATTGCACTTTGATTAGCAGCTGAACAAGGAGTCAGACATTTTAAGATGGTGGCAGTAGAGGCTGTAGACAGGGCATGTCACGTGGGCTCCTATGGGGCTGGGAGTGGTTGTCTTTCCTGGCACTAACGTTGAGTCCCTGGAGGCACTGAAGTGCTTAGTGCACTTGGGGTGTTGGGGTCTGACCCCAAACACCTTCCAGCTCCTGTAACATACTGGCCTGGACTGTTTTCTCTCAATTCTCCATGTGTCCTGGTTCCCCTGTCTCTCCACCTAGACTGTAAACCTCTCGAGGGCAGGGACCACACCCTGTACTGTTCTGTGTCTTTCACAGCTCCCCACAGTGCTGAATATACAGCAGGTGCTCAATAAATGATTCTTAGTGACTTTACTTGTACTATTACTATTGTGGTCATTATACCTTATTATAAGAATAAATAAATGGGCTTTTGGGAAGGGTTTCATAATTTAAAAAATAATTTTAAAAATTAAGCATTTAAATTTAGAGAATGCAGAAAACTTAGCAAACAGAAAGACTATGCTGCAGAAAACAAACAACAACAAAACAAAAACTACTGTCACACCTCTGCAAAGATCACCACTGTCAACATTTTGGTTTGTTGTGTAATCTTTTTGTAAAGAATATATTACAGCTTAACATCATTACTCATCAGATAAATGCAAATTAAGATACCACAATAAGATACCACCATATACTTACCAGAATGACTAAAATTAAAAAGACTGACAATGCCAAGTGTTGACAAGGTTGTAGAGCAATTGGAGCTCTTATTTAAAAAACTGTTTGGGCCAGGTGCAGTGGCTCACACCTATAATCCCAGCACTTTGGGAGGCTGAGGCAGGCAGATCACTTGAGGTCAAGAGTTTGGGACCGGCCTGGCCAACATGGTGAAATCCCTGTCTCTACTAAAAATACAAAAATTAGCTGGGCATGGTGGTGCACGCTTGTAATCCCAGCTACTTGGGAGGCTGAGGTGGGAGGATCGCTTGAACCCAGGAGGCAGAAGTTGCAGTCAGCTGAGATCACACCACTGTACTCCAGCCTCTTCCAGGGTGACAGAGTGAGATTCATCTCAAATAAATAAATAAATAAATACAAACTGTTTGACAATATCTTCTAAAGATGCCTACCTTCATGGCTACCTCATGACCCAGTAATTCTATTCCTAGATCTGTTCTCGAGAGAAATGAGTTCATATTTCCACTGAAAGACACGTAAGAATGTTCTACACAGTGACTCACACCTACAATCCCAGCACTTTGGGAGGCTGAGGCATGAGGAGGACTTGAGCCCAGGAGTTTGAGACCAGTTTGGGCAACATAGTGAGACTCTATCTCTACAAAAAAAAAAAAAAAAAAAAAATTAGCCAGGCGTGGCGGAGGGTGCCTGTAGTCCCAGCTACTTGGGAGGCTGAGGTGGGAGGATCACTTGAGGAGCTTGGGAAGTCGAGGCTGCGGTGAGCCCTGACTGCAGCACAGCACTCTAGCCTGGGCAACAGAGTGAGACCTTGTCTGTCTCTCTCAAAAAGGAAAAAAAAAGAAAAAACAAAAAGAATGTTTCCAGCAGCATTATTCTTAACAGACCCAAGCTAGAAATAACTGAAATGTCTATAACAGAATAGATATGCAAATTGTGGTATATTTGTATAGTGGAAAGTTGTCCAACATTCGAAAGAACAAGGTACTTGTTACATGCATCTTCTGGTTATCTATTAATAATTAACCACCCCAAGACTGAGTGGCTTAAAACAATACTCATTTATTTGCTCCCAATACTGCAATTTGGCCCAGAACTACTTTTCAAATGTGGAATAATTCTCTGCTACACAGGGCAGAGCTTTCTGCTAGAATCATAGAGTTCTGAAACGAGAGTCTCCCCGCCCGAGGGGACTTCCAGGGACTTCACACTGTCTGCTTCTCCACAGATAAAAGTCCAGGACCAGAGCATACACTGGGGCGTGTGACCCAAGTGCTTGTCCCATAGCCTGCACCTGTTCCAGAACCCTCTCTCGCTCCGGCCACCGCTTAAACATGGCAGCTTACCAGATCATCCAATAAATGGGCTGGAGTGGTCTTTAGTACACTGCCTCTGAAATCCAAATTAAAAAGTGGTAAGGGGGTGAGGGGCTGGGGGAGGGATAGCATTAGGAGAAATACCTGATGTAAATGACGAGTTGATGGATGCAGCAAAACAACATGGCACATGTATACCTATGTGTCAAACCTGCACGTTGTGCACATGTACCCTAGAACTTAAAGTATAACAAAAAAAAAAAAAAAAAGAAAAAAGAAACAAAGTGGTAAGAAGTGCAAGATACACTAAGTTGTCCTTTACCACAGAGGGAATGACCCAGCAATGCCCCAGTTTATTTGACCACTTAAAACTTTACAAATTTGATAGATCTCTAAATTGTTGTAGGGAAAGTGGATGTGAACCCCTTTTGATCCCCTTTCCTGGCATGGATTGAAAAGAACACACTTGTCGTAGTATTGGCGTCTTACCATCAGAGGCTGTGTAGACCATTATAGTAAGGATACTGTATCTGATCATGGCTGTGATTAGGGCTGCCACGTGGATAATCACCAATCACCATGCTTCAGTTGGTTTTTACAGGGGCAGTATGGGGTGGAACCAATGGAGATAATATAGGGACCACCTCAGTATCCTTTAAGTCTCTGAGGGTTTCACTAATTTCTACCCACCTGGGATATGCTATTACTTCTGATTTACGACCTTGACCAGCGGGATAATTTTAGAGACTTCTACTAAGTCTTTCTTTCCATAATGGCTCTTATTCCACAGATGACAGAGAATGTGAGAATGTGGCAGAATGTGAGAGTTCTGCCATCTGTGAAGTTATGCATCCCAATTTGCACTCAAGGGCTAGGAAATAACCATAGAGTAGGTCCACCGACTCATTGGGAGATGAGCTTGGCTAGAACTCTATTTATCATCTGGCCTTCTATGGTCCCCCTCTCTAAAAGGAGGCTATAATGGCATTTTGGATCACCTGGAAGCAATGAAAGCTCAGACCTTTTATCTAACAGACCTCAAATGATCTGGTTATTCCCTGTTCCACACTGTACAGCTATTCTGGTAAATAGCCAGAGGGCACTTTCGGGAAGAATCAAGGAAACATTTATTTTATATATTTATAGTGGCATTATGGATCTTTCTCTTCCATCAGTGTGTCCTGGGTCAGAACTGGCTCAATGCTGGAAACTAGGTAAGATATTGCAGTTTTCTATCTCGGCAGGTGACATCAGCCTCTGATCACTCACCCTTGATTTTTGTGGTTAAGTCAGGCAAGACTCTCATTAAATGCTCAGCTCTCTTGCCCTAGGGACTCCACTGCTGCAGAGCCCTGCAGATCAAGGAACCCTGGTCACCATTCAGGCCTTGCTGCCTGTCATTGTAATTGTGTCCACCTTGCCTCTGATGATTAAGTGGCCCTATGTGGTCTCTGCTCTTCCAGAACCTTAATGTCTCCATTGACAGTGGCCATGGCATTCCGTGGGAGTATCTCCTCCGTGAACCTGGGCTATGGAGGACAACCAGCACTGAGCTCCTTTCACTAGGCACTTCTTTATTGCTTTGCAAAAGGAAGGCCTTTTGGGCCCTCCTCTCTGAGCCTTCTAATCCCTCATTAGTACTCTTCCAAGGCTGTTTCAGCATTGCTACCTCACTGACTGTCAGCCATCATTGTGTCTAAACCTTAAGGATCAATTCAGTAGCGTGTTAAGACCAGCTCCAGAGGTCTCGCCAGGATGTTAAATTCTGAGTCAAAAGAAGGGTCACTCCATAAAACCCTGTTTATCTAGCTTTGTATTCCTCAGCTCCCCCCGGCCCCAGTCCCACATCCTCAAGATCTCCTCCTATATGTGTTTTCCTGTTCCTACTAATATATATCAACCAGACCTGTAGTTTTTATTGTGAATAAGCTATTTCCTCCAGCAATGGGGACTATATACTTTCCTGCTTGGGCAATGGTAAGACCTGACCCTAATTACTGGTCTAGAATAGGGGTAGGCAAACCATAGTTCATGCACCAGCTGCCTGTTTTTGTATATAAAGTTTTATTGGAATGCACACACACCTATTTGTTTACCTATTGTCCATGGTTGTTTTTGCACTGTCGTTTTAAGAGCAAAAGTAGAATCGAATAGTTGCAACAGAGACCACATGGCCTGCAAATCTAAAATATTTACTCTCTTGCCCTTTAAGAAAATGTTTTTTGATCCTGGTCTAGAGGCAGTGAAGGCAGGAGGGAAGGATCTTGAGGAAGATAAGCATCACCTTGTGAGACATCCACCTCAGGTGAGTCCTTAGCGTGGTCTTTAGGTTATGGGAGATTGTTCTCTAGTAAAGGAAGGGGTCCTTCTACAGGCCTAGAAGGCTCAAGGAAGCTGAGGGTACAAGCTTCTCAAGTGCATCTATCCAAATATCTCCATTCAAGTCCTAGTGCCCCATTCTTTCCCTATCAGAATTCTGACCCTGGGGTAGTAGGTCTGCTGAGGCTGTGCTTTTAGTCTCTCTTGAAACTTCACCCCTTTTACAATCAGATCCTGGGCCTGATTTTCAGCACAGCCTACTCTTGGGCTATGAGAGATAAGGGTCATTTAGAATGCTGTTATGGAGTTCTCCTGTCTTCACAACATACCCTGAGTTGTCTTTCTTCAAGGTTTCTAGGGCAAATAACAAAAGCCAACCAACCCCACAATCCTTATCATTACTATTGCCCTGTATCTTTCAAGTGTTAGACTTATGGCATAAGTCAATGTTGCTCCTGAAATTTTACCTGTGCCTCTTCCCAACCCACTACACACATTGTGGACATTGTGATGCTGTAGTCTGCCAAGGGTTATCACCACCTTACTCACCAACAGCATTTGGATCCACGTTGTCACTTCACTGGTGACTTCTGTTTTCAGAAGCCTATCCTGCTTCTGCCATTTCTGGAAACTGTCTTAGTCACCCCCACCACCCCCACTCCCCAAACAACTTGAGACAAGGACTTGTGTGCAGGTGGATTACCTGGGAGGTAGTCCCTGGAGGCACAGCAGGAAAGTAGAGAATGTAAGAAAGGAGAAGGTCAATAAAGGTGTCAGTGAACAAGTTCCACTGTGTGCAACTGGGGCTTAAACCTGCTAGGGAGCCTCGAGGAAACCGTGTGGAACATACCCTACAATTTTCTCTCTGGAGTACTTATCTGGCTACCTAGGCTACGTATCTGTGGACACTTTCCATCACTGATAGGGCTGCCTCCAGGGCCTAGTCCAGATTGCTCCTCACGGGGTGGAACAAATTCCTGTAATGCTGAAGAAAACCAGAGGGATGAAGACATTTGAGGTGGGAAATCATTAGCCTGCCAGGAATTATCTACCAAAGCTTTAGGTGAACACAGATCCATATCTACCAAAGCTCATGGCCCTAGGAAGTGGTGAGGGGCCAGAATGTCCATGCTGATGACTCCAGATCACACTGCCTGCTCAATACACCAGAAAGGGGAAGTGCCTCGCCCAGGGTCATTGCCGCTGTGACAGTTCTAAGAGGAGGCTTGCAGGGACCTATCTGTTTCTGTGCACCTCCTCAGTCTTTGATGTAATTTAGGTTTTCTCAATCTTACGTAAAGCACTACCCAAATGCAGCTTTGAAGCAAGCTCCCTGACCCTGGTTTTCTGTGGGACTGCCCACCTGCCTAAGCTTCTTGAGCTATTTTGGAGCCAGTAGCTGGAGGCAGGGAGGCTCAGGTCCTAGCTTGCACCTCAGCTCTCACTGCAGGGCCCTAGAATGGAGAATATCTTGCTTCAGGATTTAACAAGCTGTGAAGAGTCTTCAAGCACTTGTAAGGAATTAAAAATTAGTGAGCGTGAAAACTTTCCTAATTGTAAAACAGTTTCACTGCTCTTGATCCTTGTCCATTGATTCTATTTTTGCAAAACCTAGTTCTGAGCACAGTGTTTTTCAGTTCAGTAACATTGTATTTTTCAGTTAGCGCCATCGTTTCCAAACGTGCCTGGATCTAATTTTTTTCCTAGCACTTGGTATGTCCTGGCAGGTTTTTTCCCTGGTGCTGGTGCCGAGGACAAGGCCAAGCTGAGTTCTCACCACCTGCAGGACTCTTTGGCACTCTGGCTGCATCCGAGAGGGTGTGACCACTCTTGCCTTCTCCATGTCCCTTTTATTTCCATGGTGGGGAGCAGGGCCCGTGAGGGTTGGGGGACAAATAAACTGAGGATGCCTTGAGATCCTGAGGGCTGGGTCTTAAAAATCCAACCTCACTCTGTTTTTATAGGAGTGGAGAGAGTCCTTTGCTGGAATGAAGGTCCTGGATTTGTTGCATTTGCCCAAATACAGCAGCAAGCCCTATTGGTCCTATTTTCAGTACATATCCCGAGTCCAGCCACCTTTCATCATGACCTCCACCCCTGCCCTCCGTGGCCAAGCAACTGTCTCTTGTCTGGATTGTGTTAACTCCTCACGGGTCTCCCTGCTGCTGCTTTTGCCTAGTACAGTCTCTTCTCCAGAATGAAAGCAGCAGGGGGCGGGGAGGGGATCCCTTTCAAACCTAAGTCGGTTCGTGTCGCCCTCCAAATGGGCCCATATGGTCTACGGGTCCTGCCTGTTACCTCTCTCTCCATCGCCGCCGCCCGCCCGCACTTCCCTCCCCCGCGTGCTCCCTCCACGGGGCTCTCCTCACTGTTTCTCTTGCACACAAAGCCTGCTCCTGCCTCGCGGCCCCTCTGCCCTCTTCTTCCAGATCTTGTTTCTCACTTGTTCTTTCCAGCATCACCTCCTCAGGCCTCCCCCGAGCACCTCATCTAAAATACACCTCCCACCGCCATTCTAGCCCTTGTCTGCTTTTTCTTCAAAACAATTACCACTGTTTGGCATTATATTACATATGGCTTGTTTTCCCTACAGTTTTCTACATTTTCATGTTTTCTACATTTTCTTATTCTACACTTTCTACGTTTTGTATTTCGTAGCACAGTGTCCAGCACCTAGAAGTGCTTAATAAACATTTGTTGAATAAATAAGCCGGGTGCGGTAGCTTGTGCCTGTAATCCCAGTACTTTGGGAGGCCAAGGCGGGTGGATCACTCGAGTCCAGGAATTCCAGACCAGCCTGGACAACATGGTGAAACCCCTATCTCTACTAAAAATACAATAATTAGCTGGGTGTGGTGGTGCATGTTTATAATCCCAGGTACTTGGGAGGCTGAGGTGTAAGGATCACTTGAGCCCAGGAGGCTGCAGTGAGCTGTGACTGTGCCATTGCACTCTAGCCTAAGCAACAGAGTGAGACCGTGTCTCAAAAATAATAATAATAAAAAATAAATGAGTGCTTATTTAGTTCAATAAAGCCTCAGAAACTCTCTGAGTATCAATGTCCTCAGATAGTTGGTTGTGATAAGATTCATTTTTTTATAAATTAAATTTGTTAATTTTAAAAACTTTTTGTTTTGAAATAATCTTATACATCCAGAAAAGTTGCAAATATAATAAAATAATCCCCATATACCCTTTACCATTGTTCCTAAATGTTAACATTTTACCATGTTTCCTTCATCAGTCTCTCTTTGTATATGTACACACTGTTTTTAAGTTTCTTTTTGAATAGGTAATGTACACAGATAGTAAAAACATAAAATACATTAAAAGTAAAGAGTGAAACATAAATCTGCCCCCCTCCTCCATCCCAACACTTCTATCCAGCCCAACTCTGACTAGTTTCTTGTATATCCTGTCAGAAATATTCTATGCATTTACAAACATATGAATGTGTGTGCTTATCTATTATTTTTCTTTTTGAGACAGGACCTCACTCTGCCACCCAGGCTGGAGTGCAGTGGTGCAATCAGAGCTCAGTGCAGCCTGGACCTCCAGCGCTCAGGCGATCTTCCCACCTTGGCTTCCTGAGTAGCTGGTACTACGGCCATGCGCCACCATGCCTGGCTAATTTTGCTTATTTTTTTATAGAGACAAAGTTTCACCTTGTTGCCCAGGCTGGTCTTTAACTCCTGGGCTCAAGCAATCTGCCTGCCTCAGCCTCCGAAAGTGCTGGGATTACAGGCGTGAGCCACCTCACCTGGCCTGTATTAGTCCATTTTCACACTGCTATAAAGAAATACCGGAAACTGGGTAATTTACAAAGGAAAGAGGTTTCATGAACTCACAGTTCCACATGGCTGGGGAGGCCTCGGGAGACTTACAATCACGGTGGAAGGTGAAGGGGAAGCAAGGACCTTCTTCACATGGCAGCAGGGGAAGAAATTATACAAGCGCAGGAAAAACTGCCATTTGTAAAACCATCAGATCTCGTGAGAATTCACTCACTGTTACAAGAACAGCATGGGGGAAACTGCCCCCATAATCCAAACACTTCCCTCTTTTGACACATAGGGATTATAATTCGAGATGAGATTTGGGTGAGGACATAAAACCTAACTATATCACGGCCCTTATCTATTGCATATATTTCATACACACACATACACTTTTTTCTTCATAAAAAGCACACTATCCTCACTGTTCTGCCCCTTACTTTTTTCATATGACACAATATCTTGAAGGTCATTCCATATCCGTTCACCTGGATCTTTCTCATTTTCTTCACGGGTGCAGAGTATGCCAATGTTCGGATGTATCAGAGCTCATTTAACCAGCTCCCTACTGATGGAAATTTAGATCATTTCCAATCCTTTGCTACTACAGACAATGCTGTAATGAATATCCTTCCATACTGTCATATTGTATATCATCTGTGGAACCAATGACTGAAAGTGAAATTGCTGGGTAGAAAGATTTTTGCATTTTAAATGTTGACAGATATTATACATTTCTTTTCATAAAAGGTGTACCAGTTTATATTCCTGCCAATATTGTGTGAATGTGTTTCCTACATCCTTTATGATATAGTATATCACTTTTTTGGTCTTACTAATTGAATAGCTGAATAAAACTACATTGATATCTCAATGTATTATTTTTATAAACATTTTTCATATGTTTAAATCCATTGATATTTATTTTTCCATGAATTATTTATTCATATATGGTGCCAGTTTCTCTAATGCATTATTGGTCTTTCATTGATCTGTAGGAGTTCTTTACCGAGGGAGGAAATTAACTTATTTTCTATGATATGTGAGTATTTTTTCACAGTTTATTTGCCTTTTGATTTGACTTGTCAATGGTGACCTTTTATTGCCATTCAGTTTTATTTATTTTTTAAAAGTTTCCGTATGGTTGAATGACTCATTATTTTCTTTTGTGGCTTCTAATGCTTTGTGATATATCTGGAAGGGCCTTGCCTAATCGAAGATTATTTAAAAATTATCCCATGATTCCTTTCTTCCCTTTTTTTTCTCCTTTCTCTTCTTCTTCTTCCTCCTCCTCCTCCTCCTTCTCCTCTTCTCCTCCTTCTTCTCCTTCTTCTTCTTTTTTTTTAAATAGAGACGGAGTCTCACCATGTTGTCCAGACTGGTCTTGAATTCCTGGGCTCAGGCGATCCTCCTGCCTCAGCCTCTCAAAGTGCTGGGATTACAGGCATGAGCCACCACACCTAGGCTATCCCATGACAGATCTTTCTTTCTTTCTTTCTTTCTTTCTTTCTTTGCTTTCTTTCTTTCTCTCTCTCTCTTTCTTCCTTTCTTTCTTTCTTTTCTTTCTTTCTTTCTTTCTTTCTTTTTTCTTCTTTCTTTCTTTCTTTCTTTTTTCTTTCTCTCTCTCTTTCTTCTTTCCCCCCTCCCTCCCTCCCTCCCTCCCTTCCTTCCTTCCTTCCTTCTTTCCTTCCTTCCTTCCTTCCTTCCTTCCTTCCTTCCTTCCTTCCCACCCTTATTTCTTCCTTTTCTTTCCCTCCTTCTTCTGCAACCATGGCAAATGAACTACGCCATGATTTCTTATGGCATTTGTTCAAACATACAGAAAAGTAGAAGAACATAATGAGCCCGCGGTACCCTCATCAATTCCAGCAGGGATCAGAACAGGGCCAGAGCCAGTCTTGTTTAATCTATGTCCTACCTATTCTCCCCACTCTTCAATACTTTTGAAGTAAATCCCAAACAACATATAATTGTGTGATTTTGATTTTTAAAATGCTTATGCTTTTATCCATCTGGAATGCTTTTAGAGTTAGAGCTCTAACTTTGTTTTTTGCAGATACCTAGCCCATTCTCCCAACACAGTTTATTGAATAAACTATCTCTTCTCCAATGATTTGAAATGATGCCTTTATGATACACTAAATTCCCACAGATATTCGAGTCTATTTCTGTCTATTCATTATTCTGTTCCACTGATTCATCCATCTATAGTCATGCTCCAATTCCAGACCATTCTGATGGCTGTAGCTCTACAATGTATTTTGGTATCAGATTAGATTGTTCCCTAAAAGGTGATTTAGATATAAAGCCTCCCCTGAGGCTCAAAGACACTGTCTGAGAATGAGGGCCTGAAGTGAGGCAGGGTGGGCAGTTCTCCTGGGGCATCTGATATACTTAGCTTCAGCCACGGCTGGGCTCATCAATCTGCTGCTGTCTGGGATAAGGCATTGCCTTGGCAACCAGAGACTCAGGCCCAGTCCTGGCTGTGCCACTAAGGGCTAGGTGATCTTGAGCAGTCCATCTCACTCTTCGGAGCCTCTGTTTAGGAAGGCCTCCCTGCTAGCTCCAGCATTCTCCACTTCAAGACACCAATCAGGGCAGGGATGCCTGGGGGTGCCAGGCAAAATTGTGAAAGGGCTGCCAGTGGTCGCTTCCACAGGAAGTCCTGTAGATGAGCACAGAGATTGGCTCGCTGGGGAACGGAAAGGGCGATTAAGCAAGACAAGACTGTTAACAGTTCTAGAGCTCGTGGGCTCTGTAGGGCAGCAGTCACCCCACCACCAGGTCCCAGAGCCCAGGGCTGCGTGTTCCACTGGGAGCCTTTGAGAGGTAGGAGCCATCCCAAGGTTGCAATGCTTCTTTTTCTTTGGAAGGATGAGGATGGGGGAGGGAGCTGGGGTCCCTGTTTAGCTTCTATGTCAAGGGTGCAAGGGGCAGAGCCCTCTTTTCCCCTGCATTTGGAGCTCTCTGCATGGTCTAAGGGAGGGGATGGGAAGGCACTTGGGCAGGAAGCTGGGGTGCATCACCACCCGTAAATGGCTGTGCAAGCTGCGGCAAGCACCTGGTTTCTCAGAGCCTCAGTTTCTCTATTAGGAGGGGAGAAGTGAGGATAAGTAGACTGGAACAAGACACTAGGTGGTCTCTCAGGCCCACCGACTTGGGCAATTGGGGTTTAGCGAGTATGGCTATTATTTATAGCTATTGAAGCCAGCCGAGTGCACAGCAGGCCCAGTTCTAAGCACTCTTTGGTGAGACAGTGATGGACACCCGGAGGCCCCAGGCAGGGCCCATGCCAGGTTGTAATCTGCCACTGCCCCACCCCACCCTTCTTCTCTGGCTTCCACTTCCTGGTGGGCAGCCTGTGGTGCCTGCTGCCTCACAGAACACCACAGTGGGAGTGGATTCCCCTGGATGCTTGGGAGTGGGATTCATTTGCTCTCATGTTTGGCTTCAAGCTTTATGCGATTTCTTAGGTGAGGGATGTGGGGAGAGGTGATCATGCTGAGGGGCTGTATGTGTGTCCTAGCCATGAAGGGGTCCCCCACTCTTAACGATGTGAGGCATGAGGATGCACTAAGGAGAAAGTGGTGGAGGAGAAGGGCGCTGGCAGGGTGGCCCTGCTGGCTGACTCGGAGGGATGTGTGCTGGGCGACGGCACTTGCACATGCAGAATAGAATGATGGAATGGCCATGAGGGGTGCTGTGTCTGACCGAGAGGCTGACGGTGAGGGAGTGGAGGGTGAGGGTGATGGCCGAGGAGGGTGTGTGTGCGTGCACGTTTGCATGTGTACTTTTGTGGATTGACTGAAGGATGTCCTTACTGTCTCTGAGGGACTAGGCCTGGCCTAAAAGGGACACAGGCTGTTTTTAGGGTATGCTGTCAGGCCGTGGGGTGCTGTCAGGGATCTGAATATGAAGGCACAAGGGGTGAGCGCACCATCCCACCTGATGGTGACAAGTGACTGATTTTGAGGTGGTGATGGCTGGAGGGCATCTGCTGCCTTCCTGCCCCAGACCACCTGACAGGCAAGGAGCAGGTGGCTGAGTGCCCCTCCTGGAGAGAAGGATTGACTGGCAGAGAGGGCAGATGCTGGGGTGGGGCAGGCGAGGTATCTGGAAGGTGCTATTTCCTTATATAATGCCAGTGGACTTCTGGAAATGGGCTGTGGAGGTGCAGCTGGGCTAGGAACTCCCAGAAAGGAATGTCAAGAACACCACATGTCCTAGGATGTGGCTGCAGGGAATTTCTTCCAGGATTCCTACTTCCTACACTTGTGGGAGTTCGGTAGGCTGTGATGTGACACTCATATCACAGTGGACTTTGCTTCCGGAGCCTTCTGCACAGGGAATCTTATCTTGCTCCCTTGGCCGTGTTATCTCCATCACCGGAAGTACACGAGACACTGGGCGTCACCACAGGAGCCAAGCCTGTCAACGCCCACCCTGCTCCAAAGCCCTTGTCCCACTCAGGGCTACTCCACTGGGCGTTTGTCATCCCCAGAGGGGCCTTCTGCCCAGGGAAGAGCCACCTCTCCAGGATGTAGCCTTGGGGAAGTCCATCTCATGACCAACCAGAAAAGCAGAATCCGGTGTAGTTCTACCACTGACATCACGGCTTGGGCAGGTCACTCTGCCTCTTGGAACCTCCCTCAGTTTCCTCATTTGTCAAATGGGATCAATTGTATCTGCAAGGAACCTGGCTTTTATGTGCCTCAAATAGAATTCAACTTTATCAATGTCATCACCACTGTTGTCATTGCTACCTTTACCCGGTAGTCACGGATGCCAAGCACACTCTTTGGAGCGTGCTTCATGTGGATCGTATATTCAGCAAATATTTACAGAGTACCAACTGTGTGCCAAGCGCTGTTCTAGGCTCTTGGGATAGAGCAGTGAACAGAATGGTCGACTCCCTACTCAGGTGAGGCCTCTGTATCAGCATAAGGAGAAGGAAAATTTACAACAAAAATGAGCAAAAGGCTCTCTATTCTGGGAAGGTGACAAGTGCTAAGAGAAAGTGAATCTGGAAAGGGAGATGGGCCATCCTGGGAAATGGGAACTGATGTTTCAACTTTAATTATCTTGCCTAACCCTCATAGCAACCCTGTGTGAGAGCTATTAGTCCTAAGTTTCCAGTGAGGAAGCTCAGGCACAGAGACGCTGATTGACTTCCCTAAGGTTGCACAGCCCATGGGCAGCAGAGCTGGGAGAAGCAGAGGCCTGTCTGACTTCACAGCAATGGGACTGGAAGTCACTTTCTCTCATGAGCCTCCTTTTCTGCAACTCCAGGTCAAGAGAGTGGGACTGACCCTCTTCTAGTACTGAGGTTCAGTGACTCTTTCTTTTATTTTTCCTTTTTTATTTTTTTGAGACAGAATCTCACTCTGTCGCCCCAGCTGGAGTGCAGTGGTGAATCATAGCTCACTGTAGCTTTGACCTCCTGGGTTCAAGTGATCCTCCCATCTCAGCCTCCCAAGTAGCTAGGACTGCAGACACACCACCAAGCCCAGCTAGTTTTATTTTATTTTGTAGAGACAGGGTCTCGCTATGTTGCCCAGGCTGGTCTTGAACTCCTGGGCTCAAGTGATCCTCTTGCCTCAGCCTCCCAAAGTACTGAGATTACAGGCCACCATGCCCAGCTTATTTTGTTGTTGTTTTGTTTCTTAATCTCCTTCTATTCTACAGGGAGTCTGTCTTTGAGTGTAACCTACAAGGCCGGAACTGCTAGGCCAAACCCTATTAGCCACTGAAGAAGGGTCATCGGCCCATGGAAGGAAGGGGCTCCCCTCTTAGGGGGATGGGGAATGGAGGTAGATGGTGACTTTCTAGGTGTGGAAGGCCTCTCTAGGTGTGGAAGGCCTCTAGACCCAAGGAGGGGTGTCTATGTGGTCATTATTTCCATGGGGCAACATGGGGTGAATTAGGGGTGAGAGATACCAGGTGAAGGCCAGTTAGATTAGCATGGGGACTTCCCTATTCTAACCCCTAGAATCTTACTCCTCATTCTTGGCTTTTTAGCCTCCATGTTTTTTAGTAGAAAGACTTTTTTTTTTTTCTTTTTTTTTTTTTTGAGACAGTGTCTCGCTCTGTTGCCTAGGCTAGAGTGCAGCGGTGTAATCTTGGCTCACTGCAACCTCTGCCTCTTGGGCTCAAGGGATTCTCCCTCCTCAACCTCCCTAATAGCTACGACTTGAAGTGCACGCCACCATGCCCGGCTAATTTTCTGGTTTTGGTAGAGATGGAGTTTCACCATGTTGCCCAGGCTGGTCTCAAACTCCTGGCTTCAAGTGATCCACCGCCTTGGCCTCCCAAAGTGTTAGGATTACAGGTGTGAGCCACTGTGTCTGACCCTGATATTTTCTGATTCTATTCAGTTGTCTGTTAGAACATTCCACATTCTGGGGACAGTGAGTCAGCAGAGGAAGTGGGTTGAGAGCCCAGTACATATCCTAAGCAAGGCTGGGCATATATGAGGGCATCAGGGTTAAGTATAATCTCTCCTGCCCTGGAGCTCACTGCTAAGCTATGTCACCTCCCCCAGGAAGCCCTCTCTGACACCCTGATCAGTGAGTTGCTCCTTTTTCAGTGCTCTCCCAGCACCTGACACACAGGTGTGCTGCTCCTTCTGTGCTACACTGTAATTATGTTTGTGTCTCCTGCATGAGGCTGTGAGGTCCCCCGGGGGAGACCAGGAGTTAGTCACACCTCTACCTGGAGGGCCAGGGACTCTGCTGGGGTGTGCAGGGGTGTCCTGCACAAGGATGCCCAGCCAAGGAGGTGCATGGGGACTGGAATCCAGTCCACATTCCACTTGTCAAACCATGAGCCCTGGCACTGGGCTGTGTCTGCCAGCAGGAAATATCTTTTCTTAATTTGCTTAAAGGAAACATATGGATTGTGGCGGGCCTGCTTAGCACTGTACTGGCATTCAGTTGGCGCTCGGTAAATGGTTGTTGCTTATGTGCATGACAGAGGGTGGGAAGGGTTGGGGCAGATGAAGTCTTCAGAAGAGGTGTGCTGGTTACTGTTCTTTGGTGGGGGCAGGAGACCTGATTCATAGCATTTGCTGATTCCCATGGTACCAATACTCCCACAGTGGCTGATTCCAAGCTGCCGAGATAGGAAGAGGTGTGCACAGTCGGCCCTCACAAGCCCCAGCACACCACTGTGGTTTTACATTTATGATCTTAAAACGGCATCTGACGGCCGGGAGCGGTGGCTCACGCCTAAGACAGGCGGATCACGAGGTCAGGAGATCGAGACCATCCTGGCTAACACGATGAAACCCCGTCTCTACCAAAAATACAAAAAGTTAGCCGGGCGTGGTGGTGGGCGCCTGTAGTCCCAGCTACTTGGGAGGCTGAGGCAGGAGAATGGCGTGAACCCAGGAGGTGGAGCTTGCAGTGAGCTGAGATCGTGTCACTGCCCTCCAGCCTGGGCGACAGAGCGAGACTCCGTCTCAGAAAAAAAAAAAAACAAAACTGCTTCTGAAACAGACTTTGAGGGCAGAGAAAGAGAGAGAGAGAGAGAGAGAGAGAGAGAATGTACTTCTGTTTGAAGTTTGGGGCTTCCTCAGGATAAGAAATTGCTTCATCCAAGTTCTGTGCAGCTGGTGCAGCTCCCCGTGGGAAGCTTGCCCAAGGGGAGGCTGTGAAATGACCCCCTGGAATGAGCCCATGATGCCTAAAGCAGAGCCCTCGCACCACTCCACCCAGCCTGTCTGTGGCCTTCAGCGTCAACAGAGAACGCCCAGGGGAGATGTCTCCTCCATCTCCTGGGCATGAGCCTTGCTCTTCTGCCTCGATTCCTTCACACACACTGTTTACTGCTTCCATATCCTACATGCCTCCTGTAGAACCTGCACAAGTCCACCACCTGCAGGAAGCTGCCCTGTCTGGACATCAAGTCCTTCTCATCCCATAGCTTTATGGGCCCCAGACTTGTTCCCCCAAGGCAGGCTCAGACTTTATCCCTTCCAGACCACAGACTCTCTTTTCCTTATCCCAGAGGTCTCACCTGGATGAATCCCCAACCATCCAAATCCTTATCAATTGACTGACTGAACTAAGACATTCAGTGACTGGTGAATGAATGATGAATTTGACGCCCCTTACTTGAGCACCTAACATGTGCTAAGGGGCGGGGAGCAGTATGGACCTAGATAAACAGTGTTATCCACAGCCGGGGCAGCATGGGGCCTGCCTTGGTCTGTTTTGTACTGCTATAGCGGATACCATAGAATGGGAAATTTACATAGAACAGAAATGTATTTCCTCATCGTTCTGGAGGCTAGAAAGTTCAAGACTGAGAAGGCAGAATCTGGCGTGGGCCTTCTTGTGGTGTCTTCCCATGGTGGAAGGCAGAAGGACGACAGAGAGCAGGAGGGTCTGAGTCCATCCTTTTATAAGGAACTCACTTTTGCAATAATGGCATTCATCCATTCATAAGGATGGTGCCCCCATGACCCAAACAATTCCCACCAGGCCCCACAGCCCAACACTGCCTCATTGGGGATCAGGTTTCCGACACATGAGCTTTGGGGAACACATTCAAACCACAGCAGGGTCACAGACAAGGGGGCACTGAGCCCAGCTTGAATGCGGGGTGACTGCAGGGAAGGCTTCTTGGAGGAGGCAGCCTGTAAAGTGAGGAAGCAAAAGGTGTTAACTACGTAAGGGAGTGAGAGAGTTGTGGAGTTTGGGGCAAAGGGAGCAGGGTGGGAGGGAATCAGGAATTCCAGGAGCCATGAGTGGTTCAATAGTGTTGCCATGGACCCCAAGGGCACAGGGGTGGGGTGGATTAAGCTGAGGCCACATCATGTGGGGCCCTCAGAGCCGCATGGGGCGCTACTGATTCCATGCTGCGGGTGTCGAAGGACTAGAGACATGGTGCTGGAGAAAAAAGGCTGGAGGAGAGGTGAGGCTGAGAGAGGGAGGAGGCGTCAGTGGAAGGATCCCTGATGCAGCTGGGATGAGTCACTGAGTGAGAAGAGTCACCAGAGAGATGGCCCAGGAAGCTGCTTATGGCCTTCAGACAGCTAGATCCTGGAAAACCCTGCGTAACCACCCTCCAGGTCAAAACATGAGAGAGATTCTGCATGGGGTGAAGAGGATAAATTCTCTAATGGTCAGAGAAGACTTCGATAGTTGAGTAGTAGCCTGAAGAGATGAGGGCAGGGGGATAGCCTGGAGAAGGGCATTCCAGGCAGAAACTTAGAAAGGGCAAAGGCGTTGAGCAGAATGGATGAGAGGCCGTGAGGCGGCTGGGCGACGAGATCAGAGGACCCGGCGGGGCACCATCAGGCCGGGCTTTGGCAGCCACAGTGGATTTTCTTCCAGAGGTGATGGGAGCCAGGGGAAGGTTTTGAGCCAAGAGAGGGTGTGACTGTCCAGCAGCCCAGTGCCTCTCACTCCTCTGTCCCCAGGGCCAACGAACCATGGAGACAGGACAGAGAACATCTCGAAAAGTCCGGAAGCTGGGCTCCAGCCGGCGGCGGCAGACAAGAGAGCCGGCTGATGGTGAAGATGCTGAGGTGGCCCCAGAGCCAGAGTCTTGGTCCTCTCAGGCAGCGGCAGAACTACAGGCCTTCTTCCAGGACTGCGGTGCCAAGGAGAGGGGCTTTGTCACCCGCGAGGACCTGGCGGTGAGCCCAAGGCCCCCATTTGAACTCTGAATCCCCTTTCCGCAGCTCCTGACACCCCCACTTCCCCATCACAGGAAGGCAAGGCTTGCCTACCCCTGCCCCTTTCTCTCATTTAGAGCTCTCAGAAAACGCTAGGGATGTGTTTATACTAATGTGAAAATGACTGGTAAGGCTTTATGTGTTGCCCTTTTCCAGAAACATTTGTCTTTTAACCAGTAAAAGGACTTTAAGCCAAATAAGTAATTTGCAAATGTTATAATTTTCGGCTCATTGAGCAAGGACATTTATTTTGGGAAGCAGTCGGAGCCCTGGAAATCAAACCATGTCAACGACTGTAAACGCAATGAAACATAAGATCAGCCACAGTTGTGTGTCCCCATAAAGAGTCTTAGGGTGGCCAGGTGTTGTGGTTCACGCCTGTAATCCTGGCACTTTAGGAGGCTGAGGTGGGCAAATCACTTGAGGTCAGGTGTTCGAGACCAGCCTGGCCAACATGGTGAAACCCCGTCTCTACTAAAAATACAAAAATTAGCCGAGCGTGGTGGTGGGTGCCTGTAATCCCAGCTACTTGGGAGGCTGAAGCATGAGAACTGCTTGAGCCCGAGGAAGCAGATGTTGCAGTGAGCCAAGATCATGCCACTACACTCCAGCCTGGGTGACAGAGCGAGACTCCATCTAAAAAAAAAAAAAAAAGAAAAAGAATGGGAGAACCAGTAAGATGTTATGACTGGTTCAAAGAGCATTTGAGAAGCCAGCAATTTGACAGAAAAGTATTAGGATGAAATTACTGAGTTAAATTCTTAAAATGGCTAATGTCTAACAGGCCATAAATCTTTCAGGCTATCTGTTCTACTAGTAACTTCAGTAAGTTTGGGACTTTTCATGAAAGGTAAACAATGGGTTGTGCCAGCATTCTTTTTGCCTCATATCCAAGTTTCAGATTTCCTCCTTCCCTCTCTCCCCTCCCTCCCCCCCTCCCTTCCTTCCCTCCTTCTTCTCAGCTGGATCTCAGAGGCATGATCTCAGCTCACTGCAACCTCTGCCTCCCAGGTTCAAGCGATTCCCCTGCTTCAGCCTCCCGAGTAGCTGGGATTACCTGCACGTCTGGCTAATTTTTTTATTTTTAGTAGAGACAGGGTTTCACCATGTTGGCCAGGCTGGTCTCGAACTCCTGACTTCAGGTGATCCACCTGCCTTGGCCTCCCAAAGTGCTGGGATTACAGGCATGAGCAACTGCACCCGGCCAGATAATTTTTCTGTGATCATAGATAATCTCCAAAATTTTCTTGATGTATAAAAGGCTGCTGTCATTACATTGGCTTATTTCCATAGGAGCAACAAGGATATAATTAAACATGAATCTCTTTGAATTTGCCCTACAAATAGAGACAGTATTGAGACATTTTAGCTTCTGTTTAGAAGCTTTCATACATAATCTTAGGTTGGTTTTTTTTTTTTTTTTTTTTTTAAGGGATAGGATCTCACTCTGTTACCCAGAATGGAGTGCAGTGGTGCAGTCACAGCTCACTGCAGCCTCAAGCTCCTGGGCTGAAGAGATCCTCTCGCCTCAGGCTCCCAAGTAGCTAGGACTAAAGGCACATGCCACTATGCCTGGCCAATTCTTAAAATTTTGTAGAGATGAGGTCTTGCTATGTTGCCCAAACTGTAGCCTTAGGATAGAAGTTGAGTGACAAACTGTTCCAGTTTTCCAAGGACTAATGGGGTACTTGGGATATGGGACTTGGAGTGCTAAAATTGGAAAGTCCTGGGAAAACTAGGATGAGTTGGTCACCCAACTTCTATCCTTAGGCTAGAAAAGCAAGCTCAAGATACTCTCTTCACCAGATGTCACTTGCATCACCTGTAAATTTAAATGACTTCCTCCCTTCTTGAGGTCCCTGATTTTTCTAAGGTCCCTCTTCTGCCAGGAAGCAATCCATGGGGTTCCAGGCCAGCTTCCTGGTAGGGTTTTGTAGGGATTGACTCCATGGGCATTCCTCATAGTAGGCTTGTCACACCTGATTAAATGACGACATCCCATAAAACACACTCCAGGTAGGGCCTTGATTACACAATTGATTTATCCAATTATATCTTGATAAAAAAAAAAAGGAGGACAGATTCTGTTGAACCCGTGCAAATAATTATATTGCCATGGAAAGTAAGGAAAGTCTGTAAAAGTAAATTTTTTTTTTTGAGACAGGGTCTTGCTCTCTCACCTAGGCTGGAGTGCAACGGTGCGATCTTGGCTCATTGCAACCTCCGCCTCCTAGGTTCAAGGGATCCTCTCGCCTCAGCCTCTTGAGTAGCTGGGACTACAGACATGTGCCACCATGCCCAGCTGATGTTTTGTATTTTTTATAGAGGCAGGGTTGCGGGTTGCTCCATGTTGCCCAGGCTTAAAAGTATTGGTTTCTGAATCATGAGGGGATCAATGAGATTCAGATACCACTTGAAACGTTGAATTTCAGTTTACAAAAGTATAATCTGGCAGGGCTTCGTGGCTCACGCCTGTAATCTCAGCACTTTGTGAGGCAGACGGGCAGATCACCTGAGATTAGGAGTTCCTGACTAGCCTGGCCAACATGGTGAAACTCCGTCTCTACTAAAAATACAAAAATTAGTCAGGCATGGTGGCATGTGTCTGTAATCCTAGCTACTCGGGAGGCTGAGGCAAAAGAATCGCTTCAACCTGGGAGGTGGATGTTGCAGTGAGCCGAGATGATGCCACTGCACTCCAGCCTGGGTAACAGAGTGAGGCTCTGTCTCAAAAAAAAAAAAAAAAAAGTATAATCTACTAAACTGAGGGTTAGAGACAGCTCAAGACCAGGAAAGAACTTCCTCACAGATCTATTAAAGTAGAACAATAAAAAAATAATATCAACTGTATTGCCACAAAGAGCCGTAACTAGATTTCCTTCAGCTGTTCAATCAACGCCATGTAATTAATTATTGTTCTGCTGGATCTTGGGTAAGCTGTCTGCTTTTGGACTCAGTTGTAGGAATTCTCAGTCTACTCGCTCAGTCAGAAGGTCATCCATTGTCAGCTTGGAAGCCTACACCAAGTGAAGCATAAGTAGTTCATAGAACCTGGTACAGTCCTTTTTCTCTAGACTTTGAGTTTGTTTTTCTTTGTTGAAGATGCAATCTGTGGCCTGCAGCTTATAACAGAGACTTCAGGCAGGCATTGGAAAGGAGAAATGTGTCCAGTAACGAGACTGAAAGGCTATGGTTATTTATTACACTACCTAATAGTATCAGAATGGAGGAGAGTGAAATTCTCTCCTGGGGTACAATGCACAACTATTTCATAATGGTTTGATCAGTGTTTCCCCTGACGATAAAAACATACTGCTTGTAATCCCAGGACTTTGGGAGGCTGAGGCAGGAAGATCACTTGAGCCCAGAAGTTCAAGACCAGCCTAGACAATATGGCGAGATTCCATCCTATAAAAAGTTTTTAAAAATTAGCCAGGTGTGGTGGTGTGCACCTGTAGTCCCAGCTACTTGGGAGGTTAAGGTGGGAGGATTGCTTGAGCCTGGGAGGTCAAGGTTGCAGTGAGCCATGATCACACCACTGCACTCTAGCCTGGGCGGCAGAGTGAGACCCTGTCTCAAGAAAGAAAAAAAAAGAACATATTATAAATAGCAAAATCACTGAGAAATCTCCAGGACCTTCCCATAAAGCATGCAATTTCTGAAATATTGATATTAATAGCACTTTGCCCATGAAAACTTAGCCTAGAAAAGCCTGAACATCTCTTCTGATTTGATTGTTCGTCCCATGATGTTCTTGTAATAGTGTTGAAGTATTTAAAAAATATAGAGAAAGATATCTTCAAATTTTTATTGTATTTTTTTCTAAATTTAGACTCTAATCTTGGGAAGGCAAAATCAAAAGAGCCGTTAGAGAAGATTTGGGCACCAGATTAAGAGGTCATGGGAGACCAAGAAATATTACTTTGTTATCTATTTAATCAAAGTAATAATAAAATAAAAGATTTTGAAATAAATATGGAAGAAGGTAATATGATTGCAAGAGTAGATAGCTTTTTTATAAGGGAGATACCTTTGCTTTTTTTAAAAAAAATTTAAGACATAGTAAAGTCAAAACAAAGCAGAGGAAATGATTCTGGTGAGATAGGGAATCTCTGTTATCTGGGAGGCTTACAAAGAAGCTAAACAGTAGCCTCTTTTTTAACCCTTGCTAAGAGCTCTAAGACCAATTTATTATTTTAGTAGAGATAAAGCCAAATTCTAGTTATGCATTAATAGAACATGTGGCTGTAAAATTTTCATGAGTTTTTATTTATTATTTATTTATTTTTACGTATTTACTTATTTTTATTTTTATTTTTTGAGACAGTTTCACTCTTGTTGCCCAGGCTAGAGTGCAATGGCGTGATCTTGGCTCACTGCAACCTCTGCCTCCTGGGTTCAAACGATTCCCCTGCCTCAGCCTCCTGAGTAGCTGGGATTACAGGCGCCTGCCACCATGTCCGGCTATTTTTTTATTTTTATTTTGAGTAGAGATGGGATTCATTATGTTGGTCAGGCTGGTCTTGAACTCCTAACCTCATGTGATCCACCCGCCTCGGCCTCCCAAAATGCTGGGATTACAGGCGTAAGCCACTGTGCCAAGCCTATTTATTATCAATTTTTAAGCCCATCAAAACTGGGCCAAATTTGGCAAAATGTTAATACATTTCATAGTTTATTTTCAGACTCAGGCATTATAAATCAAGGCAAATAAAATTTTCTTTCAGCAAACTTTCTACAACATTCTATATCTATTCAAGTTTTGCCTTTTTATCCTTTTTCATGTTCTAGAATAACCAGACACTTTCACACAACAATGCATCCCATTTTCCTTGCAGACAAAGTTTTGTTTCTCTGTCGCTATTGCTCCTAGCAAAGCCTCAAGCATCTGTAGTTAATTGAACTTTTGTTGTTGTTGTTGTTGCCGTTGTTTTGAGACAGGGTCTTGCTCTGTTGTCCAGGCTGTAGTGCAGTGGCACAATCTCAGCTCACTGCAACCTCTGCCTTCTGGGTTCAAGCTATTCTCATGCCTCAGCCACCCAGTTAGCTGGAATTACAGATGCCTGCCACCATGCCAGGAAGATTTTTTCTATTTTTAGTAGAGACAGGGTTTCACCATGTTGGTCAAGCTGGTCTTGAACTCCTGACCTCAAGTGATCCACCTGCCTAGGCCTCCCAAACTGCTGGGATTACAGGTGTGAGCCACCATGCCCAGCCTGTATTAATTGCACTTTTAACCAGTGTAATTAACCTCCTTCATAGGAAGAACTAAGGATAAATAATTGAGAACTGTCTTATACAAGAATTTTAGCAGACAAGCAAAGCTCACAAATACACATAAGCCAACTTTCTACAGCCTTGAGTATCCCTAACACAACTTAAAAAGAAAGTGGTCAAATATGTGTAACAGAAAATTTATCATTTTAACTATTTTAAAATGTACTATTCAGTGGCATTAAGTACATTCACGATGTTGTACCACCATTTCCCCAGTCATCTCCAATGCTTCTTTTATCTTGCCAAGCTGAAATTCTGCACCCATTGAATAGTTAACTCCCATACTTTCCTCTCTCCAACCCCTGGCTATCCCTATTCTACTTTCTGTCTCTATAACTTTGATTACTCTAGGTACCTTATAGAAATGTAATCATACAGTATTTGTCTTTTAGTGACTGTTGTATTTCACTTAGCAGAATGCCCTCAAGGTTTATCTGTATCATAGCATGTGTCCAAATGTTCTTCTTTTTAAAGACCAAATAATATTCCGTTGTACATATATGTCATTTTTGTCTATCCTCTTATCTGTCAGTGAACACCTGGGTGGATTCTTTTGGCGATTGTGAATAATACTGCTATGAATATGGGCATACAAATATCTGAGTCTCCACCACTTTCTTTTGCACAACATTTTTTTTTGAGATGGAGTCTCCCTCTCTCGCCCAGGCTGGAGTGCAGTGGCGTGATCTTGGCTCACTGTAACCTCCGCCTCCTGAGATCAAGTGATTCTCCTGCCTCAACCTCCCAAGTAGAGTAGCTGGGATTACAGGCACGCGCTACCTCGTGTGGCTAAGTTTTCTGTTTTTAGTAGAGAGGGGGGGGTTTCACCATGTTGGCCAGGCTGGTCTTGAACTCCTGACCTCAGGTGATCCACCTGCCTTGGCCTCCCAAAGTGCTAGGATTACAGGCATGAGCCACCTCACCCAGCCTGCACAATTTTTTTTTTTTTTTTTTTGAGACGGAGTCTCGCTCTGTCGCCCAGGCTGGAGTGCAGTGGCCGGATCTTAGCTCACTGCAAGCTCCGCCTTCCGGGTTCATGCCATTCTAGTGCCTCAGCCTCCCGAGTAGCTGGGACTACAGGCACCCGCCACCTTGCCCGGCTAGTTTTTTGTATTTTTTAGTAGAGACGGGGTTTCACCGTGTTAGCCAGGATGGTCTCGATCTCCTGACCTCGTGATCCGCCCGTCTCGGCCTCCCAAAGTGCTGGGATTACAGGCTTGAGCCACCGCGCCCGGCCGCCTGCACAACTTTTTAAAGTAGAAAATAATGAATTCATTTGTTAACATTACCCAAAGATATAGCTACTTTCTAGCATGTGAAAATAAGAAGTAAAAAAAATCAACTTAAAATTATGATTAGCAACCAATGTTTCAGTATTAAATTTGTTTTAGAAATTATCCAGATAGTCAAAAATTATTTATTAATTAATGTACTTCAATATTAATTCAAAATTCTAAAGTTATGTAAGAATCTTGGAAACTGTGGTTAAGGTGACACACTAAAAAATATAATTACTGTTGATACAAAATGTATTTGTTAGAATAATTAATCAATTTGGTGGGGCACAAATTTACATGTTTATACTCTTAAACATAAGATAAAGTTGACTTGTTTGATCTGAAAGTCGAAATGAGAAGTATAGGAAATGTAGATTAACTAGTTTCTTCACAGAAAATAAATACAGACTTATGAAAAACAGAATGTATACTTGTATTATACTTAACATAAAGCACAGAAAAGACAGATAGCTATTATATGTGTTTTGTCAAAACAATTATTAAACCAATATAATTTGTTCAAAGAATCATGTTAATTATATGGACCTGGCTCCTGAAAAATTTTCTGAGCTAGCGATTTCTAAGAAGAATTGTTTTAAGTCTAACACATTTAAAGCATTCAAATTTCAGTTATTTTCTGTTATTTTTAGGAGCATTAGATTTATATAATCACTTATTTGTCTCTATAAACTAATCAACACAGAACTCCTTTAAGAGACATAGTACACTAAGTTATTAATACCCTCCAGATGTACAAGAGTATTTCACGCTGACAACAAGAGTTAAAGACCTTTCGGGTGTGGTGGTACATGCCTGTAATCCCAGTTACTTGAGAGGCTGAGGCAGGAGAATCGCTTGAACCCAGGAGGTGGAGGTTGCGGTGAGCTGAGATTGTGCCACTGCATTCCAGCCTGAGTGAGACTCTGTCTCAAAAAATAAATAAATAAAATAAAAAAGAGTTAAAGGCCTTTCTATTGCAGATGTATAGATATACAGACGCACAGAGAGTATCTTGCTTCATTTCTACAGTTCCAGCCACAGATCAAAAGTAAATATAGCAGGCTGGTCATGGTGGCTCACGCCCGTAATCCCAGCAGTTTGGGAGGCTGAGGCGAGTGGGTCACCTGAGGTCTGGAGTTTGAGACCAGCTTGGCCAACATGGTGAAACCCCGTCTCTACTAAACATACAAAAAATTAGCCGGGCGTGGTGGCAGGCACCTGTAGTCCCAGCTACTCAAGAGGCTGAGGCAGGAGAATAGGTTGAACTCGGGAGGTGGAGGTTGCAGTGAGCCAAGACTGCGCCTCTGCATTTCAGCCTGGATGACAGTGAGACTCCGTCTAAAAAAAAAAAAAAAAAAAAGTGAACAGCAACATGAAACCTCACCAACTCAGATCTCAAACAGCTGTTCTCCTTCCCAGTGGATACGAAATTATTTTTCTTTGAGATATAGTCTCATTCTGTCACCCAGGCTTGAGTGCAGTGGTGCAATCTTGGCTCACTGCAACCTCCTTCTCCCAGGTTCAAGTGATTCCCCTGCTTCAGTCTCCCGAGTAGCTGGGATTACAGGCGCCCACGCCTGGCTAATTTTTGTATTTTTAGTAGAGACAGGGTTTCACCATGTTGGCCGGGCTGGTCTCCAGCTCCTGACCTCAAGTGATCTGCCCGCCTCGGCCTCCCAAAGTGCTGGGATTACAAGCATGAACCACTGTGCCCAGCCTGGAATTCTTCACTAATTTGAGATCACAAATAGAAAAACAAACAACAACAACAACAAAATGATTAGCAAACCAGTTTTTCCGTTATTTTTCAACCAACAGGCGTTAGGTCTCCATGATGCATCCCCCAGAGATCACCAAATAGAACATAAAGACCATCGCTGGTTTAGACCAGACCATCACTGCTGCCACCAATGGGGAATAACTTATCATTCATGTGCAGCCCCAGATAAAAACACGAAATTTACAAAAAGGAAAACAAAGTAACTAGAGAAACAGAAAATCAGCAAACTCCAAGTTCTATTATGCTTGGGATTCCCTCTGAGAGCCAAAGCGCGTGGGCTAAAAGAGCCCATGACATGCACTTGTGCAGCCATGCAGGCTACTGGGTTCTGCCAGATGAGCCCACTGGGCCGTCTCCATAGACCTCAGTCCAAAACTTGTTATAATTTTCAAAAAGGTAAAATCATGACCTGTAGGCCGTGATATATAAACTGAACTCTTATAGAAGATTTTATGTAACTCATTGACTTTTTTTTTTTTTTGAAACGGAGTTTCACTCTTGTCACCCAAGCTGGAGTGCAATGGCACCATCTTGGCTCACTGCAACTTCTGCCTCCTGGGTTCAAGTGATTCTCCTGCCTCAGTCTCCCAAGTAACTGGGAACATAGCCACCTGCCACCATGCCCGGCTAATTTTTGTATTTTTAGTAGAGACGGATTTTCACTATGTTGTCCAGGCTGCTCTTGAACTCCCGGCCTCAGGTGATCCGCCCACCTCGGCCTCCCAAACTATTGGGATTACAGGCATGAGCCACCATGCCCGGCCTCAGATAATTTTTGGACACTGATCACGACATTCTGGGGGAGGGCTGGCTGCTGTCCTTTATCAAGTTTCTAAAGACATGGGACTTAGGACAGGTACATTTTGATTTTGGATGGAGAGAGTGAAAAGGGCTGGAGCCAGTTCATGGCCCTGCTGGGAGGGCTGCCTTGGGTGGGGTTGGGAACGTCAAGCTTAGGCCCTGGGTCAGGTTACTGGGGGGACTCTGACATGAGGGCGAGGTGAGGTAGGGGTGGCTGAAGACAAACATCTCTCCGTTTTGGAGGGTGAGAATCTTCCCAGGTGGGAACACCTGCCCACCTTGCCCATTCCTTCCAGGTGGCCAAGTTCAGCTTCCTGGGCAGCAAGGAGGAGTCAGAGATGATCTTCGACTGGGTGGACGTGGAGCGGAAGGGACATCTGTCACTTGAAGAATTCAGCTCTGGACTCAGTATGTCTGTCCTTGGAGGGCCTCTGGGCAGCCAGGTGTCCCGTGCAGTGTGCCCTGCATGGGGCTAGACTGGGTCGTTAAAAAGGCAGCCCTTTTCCCAGGGACTTTCACCCCACATCCCTGGCTGCCAGAGTGGTCCGGGGCCCTCCCCCATGCATTCCACCCCCCACCCCCCCGCCTCCAGGGAGGCCTCTGGGCTTGCTCATCCCATGTCTTCTCCTCAGTAAAAGGCCTCTCCTGAGCCAGAGGTCTTGACACCACAGATTTGTTTCCGCCTGAGGAGAGTAACATTGTGGCTTTGGTTAGGGGAATTCCATGGGCCAGGGAGCAGCAGAGGGTGATATTTAGGGGTGGGGGCTTTCCAGGTGCTGAGCCCCCGCTGGGCAGGGCCGCCCCAGCACCTGCCTCTCTAGAAGGGCTGACAAGACTTAGGGAGCCCAGGACCAGCAGGGCACAATCCTCCCGCTAATCCTCTCCGTGGGAAGACCTTCCGGCCCAGGCAATGAAAGGTGTGGTGTCTTCACAGAGCCCCTGCAAGACACAGATCAGCCTTCAGTGTCCACAAAGCCACCCAGAGTTCTCAGGTCAGCTGAGTCTCCAAAAGCCTGGAGACCAGCAGAGAAGGAGGCCAGGAATTTGCATTTACGCGTGGGCCCACTCCAGCAGAAGGTTCCTCCAGTTCTGGCAATGGAGAAGCTGAGAGTTGGGAGGAGAACTCAAGGGCTGGGCAAGGGGAATTGCCGGTGGGAGTGCAGCACAGAGGGAGCTTGTTGTCCACACAGCCTTGGGGCCGTCTTCATTCGTGAATCAAACCATGCCTGCCATGCCAGGAACTTCCCAGTGCCTGTGGGACAAACTGGAAGCCCCTTCCTGGGGCCTGCAGGGCCTGCACCCTCCAGACGCTGCCAACCTCGCTGGCTCACTCAGTGCCATTCACCCCGTCCATCTTGCTAGCCCGGTCCTGCCTCAGGGCACCTGCAGTGCTGTTCTCTTTGCCAGGCACACGCTTCTTGGAGTCCACAGGATTTGCTCCTTCTTGGGATTCACATCTCAGTTCCAGTGTCACCTCCTTAGGCCACTGCTAGCCACCTCATCTAAGTCGATCCTCCCAGTCTCTCAGTGGAAATTACCCTGCATATTCCTATATTCCTTTGGCTCACTTAGCAAGTTGGCTTAAAATATATATATATATATATTCTTTTCAACCTGCACTAGAATGTCAGCTCCACGTTAGGGATTTTGGTTAATTTTGTCACGTAGATGCTCAATACACATCCCTTGATTGAGTGCATGAAGGGTTTGTTCACTGCCTTGGAGGTGCGGTGTGATTTCCAGCAAGTCTTTTGGTGTCTCTGGGCCTCAGACGCTCATCTGTAAAATGACTACCTTAAGTAGACTCCTAAGGTTGATATGAGAAATACATGAATGTAGCCCTGTATAAATGTGACTGGCACAGGTAGAATTCCTTCCCTGAGGGCTGGAGCAGGGCTGGGTGGGAGGCCAGGCACCTGGGCCCAATACCACTGTGCTCCCCTCTGTCCGTCTCTGTCCACAGAAAACATCTTTGGCTCCAGCCAGAGCTCCCACAGGCTCCGCAGAAGGAAGCCACTGCCCTCTAAGCGGGTGTCTGCTACCACCAGTTTCCCGGCTCTGGAGGAGGCCGATGCTGAGGAGAAGGAGGCGTTCCTTGCCTTCATAGAGCAGCTGGGGACTGGACACTTACTTCCCAAGTAAGGCCAGGGCAGCATGTGCACAGGGAGAGGCTCTGCCAGCCATTGACAGCAGGGGCTCCCCTGGACACAGCGTCAAGGGGGCAGGTGCCAGGTAGAGCCAGGTGCAAATCCCGGCTTGGCCATTGGCTAGCTGTGTGACCACAGGGATGGCTTCGCTTCTGACCTCTGTTTCCTGGGCTGCAGAATGAGCCTAAAAGCTGTGGTGTGGTTAAAACCACATGCAGAGGATGCCTGCTTATGGGGAATCATTCCCACCCCCGCACCTCCCTGCCCTATCCTGCCCTGTAGGGTCACTCTTCAGGAGGACTAACAAGTGGGCTCAGCTTCCCAAGGGCCCTTGAATCCTTAAAACCATGGGAATCCCTGCGGGTGCCTTTCTTAACTCAGTGAGGATTCCTGGAGTTGGGGGTGATTTCAGGCATTTTGTGCCCCGGGTTGAACAGGTTTGGAGACAGAAATGCATTTCCTCCCATCCTTCTGAGGCTCTGGGTATAGGGAGTTGCCTTTGCTTAGAGAAGGGGAGCCCTGGCCTGGCTCATGCCTGTAATTCCGGCACTTTGGGAGGCCGAGGCGGGTGAATCACCTGAGGTCAGGAGTTCCAACCAGCCTGGCCAACATGATGAAACCCCGTCTCTACTAAAAATACAAAAATTAGCCGGGCATGGTGGCACATGCCTGTAATCCCAGCTACTCGGGAGGCTGAGGCAGAAGAATCGCAGCAGGAGAATCGCTTGAACCTGGGATGCAGAGGTTGCAGTGAGCTGAGATCGTGCCACTGCACTCCAGCCTGGGTGACAGAGCGAGACTCTGTCTCAAAAAAAAAAAAAAAAAAAAAAAAAAAAGAAAAAGAAAAAAGAGAGAGAGAGAAAGAAAGGGAGCCCTGCCTGCAAACATCCCTCTCTAGGACTCCCAGGGTCTGTTAGAACCAGTGGGGGAATCACCCTCACGCACTGGCCCAGGTTTGCTCACCGCACCCGTGGGGTTCTGTGAGGACAAGATTCCTCACGCTTGGCTCCGGGAGGGTGGGGCCAGGTGCTGTGAGGCAGGCAGGGTGGGACTTAGGGTGTAGACTGGTAGGGCAGCCTTTTATTCACTTGGCAGCTTGGCCTAGGCTCAGCCCTCTGGCATCTGTCCTCACGACTTAATTAAATCCATGTGAAAGCAGCCTTTATCGGGTGCCAACCATGTAGCAGGCCCTGAGCTGGTGCTTTCATCAGGCGTCTCTCATTCCTCAATGACCTTGCTTGGCAGGTATCAGCCCCCACCCCATTTTACAAATGAGCCCAGAGAGGGCTTGGGACTTGCTGAAGGTCACACAGCCTCAGAGTGAGAGAAGAGAGACGGCAGATGGAAGCCCTGGGCCATCAGTATCCCAAATCCTCCCATCCCACTATTACAGAATCATAGAGAGACAAAGTGTGGCAGGGGTTCAGGAAGGGAGAGGGCACACCTGGGAACGGTTCCTGGAGGAGGTGGCATTTGAGTTGCATCTTGTAGGGTGTCAATAGATTTGGCCCAGGTGCCAGAGTCTCTTGGAGCACTGTCGTGAAAACTGAGGAGTGGGGCCCCCCTTGCTTCTCCATCCCACCTCGTGTCTGACCCTCCCATCTCTGGCTGTCCTCCCCTCCCCAGGCAGACAGAAATCTGGCAGCTGTGGGGGCAGCTGCGGCAGGAGGAGCCCCAGCTGGCAGGCAACCTGGCAGGCTTTCTGGCCAAGATGACCAGCCGCCTGCAGGAGGCCCAGGCAGACAAGGAGGCCTTGGAGCTGACCCTGAAGAAGTGAGTGGGGGGCCCGGCCGGGTGTCTGACTTGAAGTAGGTGCTCTTCACATTCCAGTGGAATCTGAATTTCCCCAGCTCCTTCTACAGCCGGGCCTGTGAGCTGGATAGGGCAGAGCTGCGCTGGAGGAAGAGGTGGCTCAGGGGACCTGGCGGGGAGGACAGAGTTGGTAATGGCAGGAGTGGGAATGGCAGGGTGTGTCTTGGTACAGGACCCGCTGTGACGCCCAACTCCAGGGGGCCTGCTCCTGTAGATTGCAATGCATGTGGTGACCCTGGAGTTGGGTTATAGGGGCAGGAGGATGGTGAAAGAGGGAGGTGGGACTGAGTGATGGGGTGATGAGGACAATGAGACCCTGGCCAGGGGAACTGGTGATGGTTACAAGGGTCGGCATGGTAGGATCCGCAGGACCAATGTCAAAGTCGTATGGGTCAGCGGGTTGTTATTGGGATGGCTGTTCTCAGAGTGACAGAGGTCAGTGACTGCTGGCAGAGTGAGGAAAGCAATAGGATGGATTCCAAACCCAAGCCCAGACTGCCCCTGCCAGCAGCAGGCTCCCAGAGGCGCTAATGGGCTGCCTGGCCCCAACTCCTGCTCCTCCCAGGTGTGACTCTGACCACCACCGCGAGGTCCAGCAGCTCTATGAGGAGATGGAGCAGCAGATCCGCCAGGAGAAGCAGCAGCTGCAGGCCGAGGTGGGCTCCTGCTGGCAGCCTGCCTCCTTCCCACTGCCCGGGACACCTCTGCTGGCTGAGGAGTGGGGCCAGTGACTGACCAGGGTGGGGTGCAGGAGGCTGCTGGAGTAAATCCTCTCCCTGGCCTGAGCAGCTTGTGTTTCCCAGAGAGATGGGGTGGGGAATGTCGAACCTGGGCCCCCTTCCCATCTCTGCCAAGTCTCCTTGTTGCCACAATCTAGGCTGGAACTGGGGGAGTTGTCCTGAGAACCCTCCCTGCTGGGACATCCTGGCCCAGGCACCCCAGGTGGTGGAGGTGGAGTGTGAGAAGGGCTGGCCTGCCCGGCTGGCTCTTAAGAGGCTGCAGGGTGAGGGCTGAATCTACCTACTCCACAGAGCGACTCTCGGGGCCTGGCCCTCACCTCCCAGATGCAGGACGTCCTAGAAGCCAAGGAGCGCGAGGTGCAGCGACTAGCTGAGGGCCAGAGGGAGGTGAGTGACAGGGTTTCCCAGAAACCCACTTTCGAACAGGTTTTTAATATCTATGAGCCTCAGTTTCCTATCAGAGACATGGAAATCAGAGCTCCTGCCTTAGTAGGTACTGTGATGATTAGAGGTACTACATGGGAGGGCCTAAGACAGTGCCTGGTACATAGTAGTTTATGCATCACTTGTTCCATCTCTGAAACTGACCTAGCTTCCTGCTTAGGGTCAGGTTACCTGCTGCCCTGACACTGCAGGTCTTATAACCTGTAGTCACTTACGGGTGGCACTGTGGTTGACTGTTCGGGTCTGAGACCCTGCCCCACTGTCTCTTCCTTCCTCAACTTGGGGACCTCTGACCTTGGTAAGATTGTCCTCTGCTGTAACCAGGACAACAAGCATCCCTTCAACCTGGGACAAGATTCCCGGAGCCTTCCTCACCATGGCCTGGGCTGGCCCTGTTACCAAGTTGATTTCCCAGGTGCCTCTGCAGCTGCTCCTTGGAAATTGAGGCAGGCCCCTCCTGCCAAGAGAAGAGATAGGGCTTTACACCTGGGGCCGTTTTGTCCTGTCCCCTGTGAAGGTGAAGCCTCTCCCCTCCAACCATTCATTCCTTCACCCCACAACTACTTATCCAGCACCAACTATGTGCCAGACACTGTTCCAGGTTCTGAGGATCATGACAGACACAAACCTCTGCCCACAGAGTTACCATCTAGTCAGGGAGACAGGTGACATACATAACATAGGAGATGGTGATCAGTGCTAAGGAGAATAAAGTAAAACAGGAAAGGGGGATAGAAGAGTTGGAATCGTAGTCAAGTAAGTTGAGAAGGGAGTCAAGGAAGGCCTGGCTGAGATGATGACATTGGAGCGAAGACCTGAAGAAGTGTGATATGCTGGGGAAGGGCATCCAGGCAGAGGGAACAGCAGGTGCGAAGGCCCTGAGCGGGCATGCGCTGTGGAAGTTCACGGAACAGTAAGCAGAGCTGTGGACTGGAGCAGACTGAGAGGGAACAGTCATAGGAAAGGAGATGAGGGTCATGAGGGGAGGTGAGGAGGCTGCAGGGAGACTCTTCAGGGTCCCAGAGGCCATTGCAAGGGCTTGCCTTTCCCTACACCTGGCCAGGCAGCGTTCCCTCTCTCGGTCATGTGATTTGCTGTTGGATCAGGAGCCCCCTGTAGACCAGATGGTCTCAGGGGCCAGCAGCCATTGCAGGGCTCTGAGTAGAGGAGGGTGGGATCTGGTTTAGGTGTGGGGCCTTTGTGGCACTGCTGGTTTTTGTTCCTCACACAGTCTCCCTGCCCTCCCTGCCTCAGGATTTCCAATGCCCCTCCTGGACAGGAGCTAATGGAGCTAGTTAGGCCAAGGAGGGATAACCGCCCATTCTTACTCTGATTTAAGCTGGGTCTCCGGGAGCCTGGACAGGGGGTGGGAGTCTGTGTCTCACAATGGCCTTGGCAGGCTTTTTGCTGCCCTGGAGGGCATCTGGGCTTCTCTCTGCCTCACCCTCCACCCTGCAGCTGGAGGCCCAGCTCTCCCACCTCAGGAGCACACATCAGGAGGCTGCCTCAGAGAACCAGCAGCTGCGGGAGGCCAAGCGTGACCTGGCCGGGCGGCTGGAGGAGGTGCAGGGGCAGCTGCAGGTGACCAGGGGGCGCCTGGACGCCGCCAGGGGCCGGGTGTCCTGGCAGGTGGAGGAGAAACTGAGGCAAGTGGCTGCTATCCCTGGACTGGGGTGGACTCTAGGGGCCTCCTGGAACCAGTGGGGAACTCTGAGTTCTCTAAGAATCTAGCTAGCACACAGTTCACACACAGCTTCCTTCCTTAAACCCCACCCTCTGCCAAGCTGGAACTATCACGCCCATTTCTGAGATGAGGAAACTGGGGCACAAAAAAGGGAAACACCTGTGCCCAAGACCACATGGCTAGAATTAAAACATGCACGTGTGTGGGTGTACATGTACACACACACACACACACACACACACACACACACACACAAAGGCTTAGTGCAATGCAAGATCCCTAGCAGGCACTCACTCTACTTGTTATAGCTCAGAGGAGTGGGATGGGCCAGAATGATCAAGGAAGGCTTCCTGGAGGAGGTGAGGCTTCATGTGGGTCTTGAGGATGGACGAGATTGGATGAGGAGGAGGAGTGGGGAGCACGCACCAGGTGAGGATTGCCTGAGCAAGGACTGGGAGGAGGCCTGGCCATGGGGAGAGCAAGGGATGGTGAAGGCTGCAGGTAGGATGGGTGTGACACCACCTACCTGCCCCTCCCCTGATCTTTGCTTCCCTGCTTCCTTTCCAGTGTTCCTGGAGTGGGTGAGAAGACCCCAGACCCTCGGGCTGTCTCCCCTGAGGAGGCCCCCCTGCCTGGGCTATTTGGGGACAATGATGACTGGGACCAGCTCCTGAGCAACTTTGGCAGCCCTCCGCATGGAGCCCTGCAGCTCTGCTGGAGCCCGCCCCCGACCCCAAGAGCCGCCTCAGGCCCCCAGACACCCCGTGTGATCAGGCAGATCTCCATCTCGGAGCCACAGGCTTTACTATTTGGTCAGGAGCCATCTTCAGATCCAGATGGGGCTCCAAGGACCCCCCCTGGGGTGCCTTTCGGCGCCAAGGACAGTAAAGGGGTGGACCCAGATGAGCAGGACATTAGTGCAGAGCAGCCTGTGGAACCGCACAACCTGGACCCCAACCAGGAGCTGGGGTCCACCCCTGAGGGCTGCCTCCTCTGGGGTCTCTCAGGAAGCCTGGTGGCACCTGCATTCAAAGTGCTCATTCCTTTGGAGGATGGGCCCCCTCCCCCTCCCCAGGCCCCAGCTGGGTCCAGCAAACAGATCCAGGCCTCAGACCCAGATGACAAGGACACTGGGTCTTGGGCTCCTCCCAGGGGGGCTCAGCCTGGGGCTGGAGCAGGACCCACACAAACCCCTCCCACCATGACTGAGCCGGAAACCCAGCCCGGACCCTCGCCCACAACTGCCTTCACAGGAGTGGGCCCAGCCAAGCCGCCCAGGCAGAGAGATACCCTCCAGCAGAACCTGCATGCCACTGGCTCTGAGCCAAGACCGGGGGCCCAGAGGGCCACAGCCCTCACCCTGGGGCCAACTGAGCCCTTCCAGGGCCTGGAGTTTGTGGGTCCGCTGCCCACAGAGAGGTTGGAGCAGGGCCACGCAGGCCCAGTGGTGCAGGAGGGCCTTCCTGAGGGGCTAAGAGAAGCTCATGGCCGGGTCCTTGGGCTGGATGAGCTGCCTGCCCTCCCCCACCAGGGGCTAGAAGAGGAACCCAGGTCTGAGGAAGGAAAACAAGAGGGCCGAGGTGAACAGGACCTCAGTTCAGAGCAGTCAGTTGAGGCTCACGGCCTGGAAACTGCGCATTCGCAACTCCCCCAGCAAGATTCTCTGCTTGCTTCTCTCCCATCTGCCACACCACAGGCTCAGGTGGAAGCAGAAGCCCCCGCTCCTGGAAAACCGGCACCTCCAAGGGGCTCTCCTCCCGGAGGGGCTCAGCCTGGGGCTGAAGCAGGACCCAAGGAACCCACGCGAACCCCTCCCACCATGGCTGAGCAGGAAGCCCAACCCAGGCCATCCCTCATGACTGCTCACGCGGAAGAACAAGGCCCCCGTCACTCCGGGGAACCAAGGGCAGAGAGCAGGCTTGAAGATCCAGGAACAGACTCCAGGGAGGCTGGGCTGACCCCATCCCCGGGAGACCCCGTGGCTGCAGGGGAACCCCAGGCCAACCCTGATTACCTCTTCCATGTCATCTTCCTGGGAGACTCCAACGTGGGCAAAACATCCTTCCTGCACCTGCTGCACCAGAATTCCTTCGCCACCGGCTTGACAGCTACCGTGGGTAAGGGCACCGAGGAGGGCGGCGGGGAGGAGGGGAGATGCAGGGGCCAGGGCCAACGAGTGGCAGCAGGCCCAGACCAAACCATCCCTGAGGAAGCTGCAGGTTCTGCCCTGGCCACGGGCCCTGCATTAGACATTGTTTTATATGGGCATAACCTTACTATTTCACTAATCGTCTCTAATTACAGGTAATTTGCTTTTTCTGCATTGATCTGATTAGCTTATAATGTGCCACATCAACAATGCACCCTGCAATTTAGGTGCCTGCGAGAGTTGATGGTGAAAACAAGCAAGTTTCCACTCATGTGGCCCGTGGGCAGGCCAGAGCAGGGTCTGTGCTGGTTGGATTTGCTCATGACTAGCTCCAGGCTGGGCGGTGATGGTCTGGCAGGAAGTCACCTTGGGCAAGCTGGATATTTTACACAGAATGTGTTGGTAGAGTGTGGTAAATTAGGAACCCAGGTGCCTGAATTCAAATTTTAGACCTGCCACTTATTGGGGTCTGAATTTGGACAAATGATTTAACCCTTTCGAACCCCCAAATCCTCATCTGCATAATCGGACAACAGTAGTGCTGCCTTCCTAGAGCGGTTGAGGATTAGTTGAGTTGATATGTCAAGATCTTAGAATAATAACTGACATGTAGCGAGTACTCCGTAAGTATTAGTTATTACGATTGTTATGATTATTATAAGTAAATATTTGATCATGTCTAACTCAGTGGCTCCTGCAAGAAATGGCTGAAAGCAGAGAACCTTCCCTCCCTAAAAGTATCAGCATATGCGGCCACTGAACCCCATACAGAGCTACAGAAAAGCAAACCCGAGGGAATGGAGGGGAGACCCACCTAGGGACAAAGACGTCATGCCATGCCTGTCTTTGTATTAGACCAGGGCACATGCCGACTGAGGATCAGTGCCAGACCAGTCGGTAAATGACAGCTCCCCACAAGAGAGGCCTGGGGCAGGTTCTCAAACTTTTCTTGCCCAAGAAGCCTCACCTGGGAGCCAGTTAAAAATGCAATTCCCTCAGGAAGAGGAAACCTATAGCAGGCTGGCCTGATGTTGAGTGGGGTCACAGGATCTACAACGCTACCATTATTTTATTTATTTATTGAGATAGAGTCTCGCCCTGTCACCCAGGCTCAAGTGCAGTGGCACAATTTCTGCTCACTGCAACCTCTGCTTCCTGGGTTCAAGTGATTCTCCTGCCTCAGCCTCCCAAGTAGCTGAGACTACAGGTGTGTGCCACTTCACCTGGCTTATTTTTGTACTTTTAGTAGAGATGAAGTTCACCATGTTGGCCAGGCTGGTGACCTCAGGTGATCCACCCGCCTCAGCCTCCCAAAGTGCTGGGATTACAGGCATGAGCCACCGTGCCCGGCCAAGGCTACCATTATTAGTCACCTAAGCTACCGTTTACTGACCACCTCCCATGCACTAGGCATCTTCCATACATGTCTTATTCCTTACAACAGACTTCCTTAGAATGGAGCCTCCCCCTTTATTATGTGGTGAGAAGTTCCCACAAAATTCAATCAAGAAAAACACAAGCTGCATAATTGTGAACCAACCAACCAACCAACCAACCAACCAACCAACCAGGCAAGCCGGCATGCACTGGGTGTACCCGAGATCCAAGTACTTGGTCCAGATCTGTCCCAATCCCAGCTACGGTTTGCTGCCCCCTGGTGGCTATCGTCTATTCCGGTTTAAATACCACAGGAAATGATCTGCCTTCATTGGTCAATTATTTCCCTACCTGGCGTCACCTTCCCTCCATTCTTGCCCCACCCCGCTACCTCACAACATAAGAACTCTACCCTGCCTGCATTTGAGGACAGGACCAGATAGAGAATTACAGCCAACGGAGTTATATTTGAATGTACATTTTCCATATCTATCCCCATTTTACAGATGAGGAAAGCAGAGAATTGAAGACCTGGTTAAGTTTCTTGCCCTAGCTGGGCCCCCAAAGTTAAGGCCACCTACCTTAAAAGCCCTGCCTCCACACCAGAAGTTTTATCCTCTTTTCTGGGTCTGCTCACTTAAAACAGCATTTTTTTTTTTTTTTTTTTTTTGAGGCGCTCTGTCGCCCAGGCTGGAGTGCAGTAGTGCGATCTCTGCTCACTGTAAGCTCCGCCCCCCGGGTTCCTGCCATTCTCCTGCCTCGGCCTTCCGAGTAGCTGGGGCTACAGGCACCCACCACCACGCCCGGCTCATTTTTTGTATTTTTAGTAGAGACGGGGTTTCACTGTGTTAGCCAGGATGGTCTCGGTCTCCTTACCTCGTGATCTGCCCGCCTCGGCCTCCCAAAGTGCTGGGATTACAGGCGTGAGCCACCGCGCCCGGCCTTATTTATTTATTTATTTTATTTTTTTTTTTTGAGATGGAGTTTCACTCTTGTTGCCCAGGCTGGAGTGCAGTGGCGGGATCTCGGCTCCCTGTAACCTCCGCCTCTCGGGTTCAAGTGATTCTCCTGCCTCAGCCTCCCGAGTAGCTGGGATTACAGGCGTGTGCCACCACACCTGGCTGATTAAAACAGCATTTTAATCCTCCAACCACTCTGCAGTGTAGGTCTTTCTAATTTGCCACTTTGCAGACAAGGAAAGAGAGGCTCACAGAAGTGAAATGACTTGCCTGAGGTCCTGTAACCAGTGTAACAGTGGCCTGAAGCCAGCATTCCTTATGCCCCTCTGGGCTGCTTGTCTCCCCTGCTGTCTGGTTGAGAGGGGAAGGTGCATGCGATAATTAGGGAATGGAAAAAGGAGTAGTGTAAAAATAAAATAATGAAACTTGTATTCTGGGTGACCTAAGGAATAAACATCGTAGACAAGGTGCCTTGGGTTGGCACAAACTGCCAGTATGGGAGGTCTGGGAAGGCTTCCTGGAGAAAGTGGGTCTCGAGGACGGATGGAATGCAGAGCGGAAGGGAAGCCCAGCAGCCAAGGGCTCTATCGCACTGCAGCTGGTACAGGGAACAGGTGTATACTGGGGTAGGCCTTGGCTAGGAGTCCTGGATGGTAACTTAGTAGGCTTCCCCCCTCTTTATGTGTCCTAGGAGTAGATTTTCGGGTCAAAACCTTGCTGGTGGACAACAAGTGCTTTGTGCTGCAGCTCTGGGACACGGCTGGCCAAGAGAGGTAACAGGCAATGTGTTATCAGTGGTGTCAGGAACCAGGCTGAGTGTAGGGGTGCAGAGGGACACACAGCAGCCCCAATAACATGGGCGGGAGGCAACTGCCCCCCGAGGATTCAGGAGGTCAGGGAAGGAGAGAGGAGTCAAGCCCAAGGCAGGGGAGAGAGGGCAGCAGAGTCAGAGGTCCCTCAGCCTGGCAGGGCATATATTAGGGCTGTCCCAACATGGTCATTAGTGGACAGCCAGTCAATCACCTGTCCTTCTGAAAATGCTGGTCTTCTACTTTCAACTTAGGCAGAAGTGATCAAAACTTTTTTTTCTTTTCTTTTTGAGATGGAGTCTCGCTCTATTGCTCAGGCTGGAGTGCAGAGGCGCGATCTGGGCTCACCACAACCTCCACCTCCTGGGTTCAAGCGATTCTCCTGTTTTCAGCCTCCCGAGTAGCTGGGACTATAGGTGCCTGCTACCACATCTGGCTAATTTTTGTGTTTTTAGTAGAGATGGGGTTTCATCATATTGGCCAGACTGGTCTCGAACTTCTGACCTTGTGATCTGCCTGCTTCAGCTTCCCGCAGTGCTGGGATTCCAGGCATGAGCTACTGCACCAGGCAGTAATCAAAACTTAAAAGGCATATCTTATTTGATTCTGCAGTTCCACATCTAGAAATTTATTCTATAGACAGACTCATATATGACTATAATAACAAAGGAACCAGGACCATTTGTAGTATTATCACTTGTGTTATTAAAATAGGAAACAACCTAAATGTCCATCAATAGGGGACCAGTTAGATAAAGTAGGGTCAGTCCACCCAATATAACACTGTAAAGCCACACAAAGACTGAGGACTGTCTTTATGTACTAATAGGGATTTTTTTTTTTTTTTTTTTTTTGAGACACAGTCTTACTCTGTCACCCAAGCTTGAGTGTGGTGGCGTGATCTCAGCTCACTGCAACCTCTGCCTCCAGGGCTTAAGTGATTCTTGTGCCTCAGCCTCCTGAGGAGCTGGGGCTACAGGCACATGCCACCCATCCAGCTAATTTTTGTATTTTTAGTAGACACGGGGTTTCACCATGTTGGCCAGGCCAATCTGGAACTTCTGACCGCAAATGATCCTCCTGCCTCAGCCTCCCAAAGTGCTGGGATTACAGGCGTGAGCCACTGCACCCAGCCTGATAGGGAAATTTCTCCAAGACATCCTGTTAACTGGAAAAAAACAAAATGCAGAACACTGAATATTAATGAGTATGATGAATGTTTTACACTGTATTTGTATAAAATAGAGGCGGAAAGATGTGTACGGGTGTATATATGTGTGTGTATATATATGTATATACATAAAATACCTCTGGAAAAATATTTAAGAAACTGATAACCCTGGTTGCCTCTGGGGAGGGGGACTAGGTGGCTCCAGGATGGGGCAGAAGGAAGGAGACTTTTCACTGAGTTCTCCTTGGGACCTTTTGAAATTTGGGCCATGAGAACTGTTACCTCGTCAACAAGAACTACACCGTACGAAGGAAAGCATACAGACGTGCTCTGTGGGAAGCAATTAGAAGTAGGATAGGTTACTTCTCCCACTTTGCAGAGGCCAGGACCTGGGGTCGGGATGCCTGGTGTGGCCTCATGCAGACTCTCTGGGCAGGTACCACAGCATGACGCGGCAGCTGCTCCGCAAGGCTGATGGGGTAGTGCTCATGTACGACATCACCTCCCAGGAGAGCTTTGGCCACGTGCGCTACTGGCTAGACTGTCTCCAGGTGAGCAGATGGCTGCTGGGGTTGGCCCCAGTCCCTCCAGTCAAGAGGGACCTTATATCCTGCCACTCCCTCTTTTCTCCTAGGATTACAAACGACATGACAGACATATGGGTGACACCACCCACTGAGGGCATGTGGTTGGATGAGCTGGGAATGCAGTAGTACAAAGAAACGACAACCACATAGTATAGCCTTTAAACAAAACTACTTCCTTTATCCTGTGAACATTCTCTTCCTACATATGGCAGCTCTGTTTATAACGTCTTCTTCTTACACTTGAGGCTAATGTAGTTCTAGTGCCATGCCACGTGATAATTCCTCTGTTCACACATCTCTAGTTTTTCCCCTGCATACTTCCTCAAAGCATATATACTGAAATTCTGCAGTGTGTACTAGCACAGCAGAGGGGTGTGAAGTTAGCCATGTTGTCTTCTCTCTGGAAGTTTCTAGTTTAGCAAAAGAAGCAGGATAAGGTAATGTGTGAAGAGGGGAGCTGAGTGCTGGGGTCTGACAGGACCTAGATTTGAATCCCACCCACCCCAACTCTGTGACTTTGGACAAGTGAATTGAGCTCTCTGAACTTCAATTTCCTGACTTCTTTCATAGGGGAGCTGTGAGGATTAACTGATATAATTGATTTCAGCATAGCACCTGGTGTATAACAATCACTCATTAATCAGAAACTATTATTATTATTATTCATGAAACAATTGGGAAAATGTATAATCAAGTGCTGGACTGTTCAACACAGGCAGGAAGAGAGGGCATGGGCAGGAACAATCCAGGAAGGCTTCCTGGGGGAGGTGTTCTTAAGGTTGGCCTTGGAAAATAGGTGAGATGTTTATCAGCAGAAAGGAAGGATGGGGGAAAGGGTCCAGGTGAGAAGGATATGGAGTGGATGTGGCCTGAGAGTGGGAACATGGGGGACACACTTCAGCTTCTAGGAGGGCAAATGTGCCAGGGGCCTGGCACACAGTGGTTGTGGCTGAGAGAACATGTTCTGTGTGCAGGACGCAGGGTCGGATGGGGTGGTCATCCTTCTCCTGGGAAACAAGATGGACTGTGAGGAAGAACGGCAAGTGTCCACAGAAGCTGGACAGCAACTGGCCCGGGTAAGCACTTGGGCATCAGCCCGTCTCTGTGTGTGGACCGGGCAGATGCCTCCCTGGCGGGTAGTGGATAGGCGTCACTTGACCTGGGCAGCCGAGAAGAACCCATGGCCCATTCCTGCCCCTGCCCCAACCAAAGCCCTGCTCAGAGCGAACAGCCTGGCCGCCTCTGCCTCCCACACAGCCCCGGCCTCTGGAGATGCGTTTTAAGCCCAAACCCGAGGCTAGAGTGGCGAGGGTGATACTGAACCTCATTGTTGAATTAGCACATTCCCACACCATGTCCCCACCTACATAAGAAATAGCTTCAGAGTAAAAAGGTTTTAAAAGCTTTGCTTAAAATTCCCAATCAAATTTTAATTTTATCTCTGGTCTCTAATTAACGTGCTGCCTTCTAAGTTCTCCTATTTTAAGACTCAAATTCTCCCTTGGGATGATTACATCAAAAGCTCCACTGCCAGACAGTGAATACTATTTATTCATGAATAGCATTTAACCACATTCCAGAAAATCTGGAGAGAATAAAAATAGAGGGGAAAATCACTCCTCGCCCCACCTCTCACGCAACCCCTCTTGGCGTTTTCATACCGCATTTTCTTCCTGTTTCTCTTCCCACTTCCCATAAGTCATGAGGTCATCATTGTGGCTCCTGCCTGAAAGGAAGTTTTTTCTTTTTCTTTTTCTTTCTTTTTTCTTTTTTTTTTTTTTTTTTGAGCTGGAATCTTGCTCTGTCGCCCAGGTTGGAGTGCAGTGGCATGATTTCGGCTCACTGCAACTTCCGACTCCAGGGTTCAAGCGATTCTCCCACCTCAGCCTCCTTAGTAGCTGGGACTACAGACGCGCGCCAGGCCCAGCTAATTTTTGTATATTTAGTAGAGACGGGGTTTCACCATGTTGGCCAGGCTGATCTGGAACTCCTGACCTCAGGTGATCTGCCTGCCTCAGCCTCCCAAAGTGCTGGGATTACAGGCGTGAGCCACTGTGCTCGGCCTTTTTCTTAAAAGTAGTAACTCAACCCTTTGACATAGTAATTTATCCTCTAGCAATTTATCCTAAGGGAAGACTCGGAAGTAATAATCCCTAAAGGAACACCTAATGGATACCCATGTATAACGTACAATCGCACATGTTTATATGAGGGCTTTCAAATATTATTTATAAGAACAAACATTTGGCAGCAATTGGTGGTTAAATTGTGGATGTTCATACGAGAGGTATTTGCCATTAAGAATCCCGTCTTGGAAAAATATTTAAGGGTGTGGGGGAAATGTTTACAATATAATAGAAAATCATATAAGCAGCTACAAATCTAGATATAGGTTAGGTTGAAACATATGAAATTGCTGATATTTGACTGGGGCATGCCAAAAATAGCAATTTCATCTGGTTTAACCTAACTGTACAGGACATTTAGCCCCCGCCCCATAAAAGGGTTATATAAAACAGAATGGCAATATCTTCCCAAACGCTAACAGCAGTGGTTTAGATATTGAGCGTGTACTTTCTTATACTGTATCTTCCAATATTCTCCCAATGAAATATTTTTGAAATTAAAAAACATAACTGGCTGGGCGTGGTGGCTCATGCCTGTAATCCCAGCACTTTGGGAGGCTGAGGCGGGTGGATCACGAGGTCAGGAGATCGAGACCATCCTGGCTAACACGGTGAAACCCCGTCTCTACTAAAAACAAAAAAATGCAAAAACTTAGCCGGGCGTGGCAGCGGGCGCCTGTAGTCCCAGCTACTTGGGAGGCTGAGGCAAGAGAATGGCGTGAAGCGGAGTCCCAGCTACTTGGGAGGCGGAGCTTGCAGTGAGCCGAGATCGCGCCACTGCACTCCAGCCTAGGCGACTGAGCGAGACTCTGTCTCAAAAAAAAAAAAACCTAACATTTATAAAATGTCTCCAGAGACCTTTCTCCAAGTTGGGATGCAGGCTTCCCACGCTACTCCGAAGGCTGTGAAGTGTCGTTTCAGTGCATTCTTTGACACCTTGGCCAGCCGGGGTGAAGGGACAGTGGGCAAAGGGCTTCAGCCAGGGATGGTGGCCCACGCCGAGACGGGCCTGTCTTGCTCGCCACTGAGGTCGGCTTAGAGATGCCTTGGGACTCTGATGGCCAGGACTTTAGCGGTGGGGTACAGCCTGGCCTTGCAGTTGTCTCTCCCAAGGCACACATGCCCCTCCCTGTCTGGCCTGCAGGAACTGGGGGTCTCTTTTGGGGAGTGCAGTGCCGCCTTGGGTCACAACATCCTGGAGCCTGTGGTAAACCTGGCCAGGTAAGTGCTGCCCACCCCCCCGCCCCACCCCCACGCCCCACCCCCACGCCCCACCCCCACCCCCGCCCCACCCCCATCCCCACCCCGCCCCACCCCCCCCCCCCACCCACCGCCCCACCCCCCACCGCCCCACCGAATCCTCTGGGACAGCTCCAGCCCCACTCTTGACTCCCAGGTGGGACTGAAAGGCCCATTCTGAGGAAATGGGTCAGAGAAGCACCTAGTTAAAGACCTTGGCTCACCAGTCTGAGCGGGGGAGAGAGAGCCCTGCACTGAGTCTCCTGACTCCAGCTCTGCCATTCCCTTTCGCTGAATCACTCCCCACAGGCACTTAGGCTCTCCAGAGCCTCAGTTTTTTCACTTGCAAAGAGGGCTGAGAAAAGGAGTGTCTTTCTTCTGCTCCCAAACTTCTAGTAGCTTCCATGGATTTAAAATAAAATTCAAATGCTTTGCAATGGCCTGCAGCATCTCCAGTGCCATTTCCCGTACCCCTGCACACACACACACATTCACTCACACCCCCACAGACTCACATTCTCTCACACATACACTCACACTCACACACACACACTCACTAAGTTCCAGCCACTCAGAGACTCCCTCCCTGATCACCCACCGCTCACCACTATTTTGGATCCCAGCCCCTGTTTGTGTCCTTCATGGCCCTTCTTGACACGACACATATTAATGGTATATGCATTTATCTGTTTTCTTGTTGTCCAGGAAGGCAGGGCCATGTCTGTTCTGTTCAGTCCCTCTCCCCATGCCTGGGACCCAGGTGCTCCAAAAACGAATACAATGAGTGAGGGATGAGGGGAGCTAGATCAGATGGGCACCGTCTGGCACGCAGTAAATACATCATGAAGAAAGGGAGGGACTTCTTTTGCTTCCCCAACCCCCAAGCTCTCTCTTGGCACTGAGCCATAGCCCTCTGCCTGGGATGCACCTCCCCCATCCTTTCTGCTGGCAAACCTTGTCCATGGCTCAGTTTTCAGTTCAGTCACTATCTCCTTCCTCCCCAGATCCCTCCAGGACCTGGTGTGAAGTCCCTGTGTGCCTCCCCATCATTCCTGGGCTGCAGTCACCCCTTTTCCTGTCTGTCTCTCTCACTACTCAAGGGAGGGAATAGTGGTTTCTCTGTCGTAGTCAGAGTCCTGCACAGTGCCTGGCACATAGTAGGCCAGAAAGAGAAGGTCAAAGTCTCAGGGGCTCAATTCTTCTGGTCTCATGTGGAATGCAGGGCAGAGGCAGAGCTGGTGTGGGGGTTGCGGGTGCAGCCTCCCAGCCCCCAGCTGCACCCATGGGCCCATCCATGCTTCCCCTAGGAGGTGAGAGAGAGGACTGATGCTCAGCACTGTCACATAGGTCACTCAGGATGCAAGAAGAAGGCCTGAAGGGCTCGCTGGTGGAGGTGACCCCCAAGAAGCAGCCCAAGAAATTCGGTTGTTGCTCCTGACCACTTGTCCTGTCCCGGGTAGGATGGACACCCGCATGGTTTCCTGTCCCTCAGCTCCTGTTCTTCGTTCCTGGACAGCAACGAAACAGAGGACCAGCTTGGAGGTTCAGGAAAACCCTTCTCAAATCAGGACTCGGATCCCAAAGCAGGGCTGCATCACCTCTGCCTTTCGAACTCCAAAGGAGGGCTTTGTTGAGTGAACAAGACTTGGGGGGCAGGAGTATGGCAAAACTCTCCAAAGAAAGAAAAAGTCTGGAAAAACAACTTAAGGAAAATACACCAAAATATTGGCCACACATCTGTGGGTGATAAAATTATAGCGAGAATGTGTGTGGGGGGGTGTTACTTTCGATTTTACACATATTTGTATTTTCAGATTTTCAACAATAACGATATTCATTACATAATCAGAAAAAAAGAGATGAGGAGGAGAGAAACTTTCCAAGGAGCTCCCTTGGGTGCTGCTGGCTCCTAATTGGTGTAACCTGTTAATCACCGCTCAGTGTTAGAGCGGTCCCCCTGTGCTCTGCCTGGCAGGGCGCTGTTGGCCTGGTCTCCCTCGCTATTTCTATTTGCAAGCATGGGCTTTCTTCGGTTCCTGGGAAGAGTGATGATCCGAAGGCCTCTGATACGCCCTGATGCCCTCCTGTCTTGCAGAGCCCCGACCTCACTCCCTTTCCGCATGATACGAAACACACCTCACAGGGGTCACATTCGAGGGTCCCATCCCCTGCTCCAGTGCCACGGTGTCCCCAAGCACAGGGCTTCGGCCTGAGTTGTCAGTCTCTGGATGTATTTGAAGGGCAGCTAGGGTGTGGCTGGGGGTCCAGACAGCTGGGGAGCCTAGACTCAGAATCATTCACACACTCTTCTTTGGAGCTTTTGCAGAAGTTTCCGGAATTCCATAAAATTCACCTCCTGAATGGCGGCTGCACCTTATCGGCCAGGGCTGGGGTTTCCGGTGCCCTCGGAGAGCTTGCTTTAGAGTCTTAGAGAGACTGCCGTGGTCTGTGTTTGTGTGTCTGTCACATCTTACCATCATCACAAATTGAATAGACAACATGTGCCAGGCACTGAGTTTGTTTGATTGTTTTTTGAGACAGGGTCTCTCTCTGTTCCCCAGGCTGGAGTGCATTGGCATGATCGCCACTCTCTGCAGCCTCAACTGTCTGGGCTCAAGCGATTCCCCTACCTCAGCCTCCCAAGTAGCTGGGACCACAGGCACGTGCCACCACACCTTGCTAATTTTTTAGTTATTTGCAAAGACAAGGTCTTGCTGTGTTGCTTAGGCTGGTCTCAAACTCCTGGGCTCAAGTGATCCTCCCAATGTGCTGGGATGACAGGCGTGAGCCACCGCCCCCAGCCTGAGTTTGGTATTTTGTAATCCTTCAGGTACTGGGGAATTTCCTGGCTGAATCAATGGAAACCCCATAGAGGGACAAGCAAAGACAGTTCAAGGAACAGAGTTAGAGAGAGAATGGAGGAGAAAGAGGGAGCAACAGAGGCCTGTTGAATCACACAGTCTTAGACCCTGGCCCCAACCCCTCTTCTCAGTTCTGAAAGGAACGTCTCAGCAGCAGTGAGCCTTCCATCACTAGAGGCACACAAGCAGAAGCCAGGTAATACTTGGCAAAAGGTGAGGTAGAGAAGATCCCAGCATCTGAATCCACCAAAGTTGGATTAGATTCCCTTAACGGACCGCATTCAACCTCCAGACTCCATGTGGACGATTCCCATGGTCCAGCTGATTCTTTTTTTCTTTTTTTTTTTGTTTTTGAGACAGAGTCTCACACTGTCGCCAGGCTGGAGTGCAGTGGTGCAATCTTGGCTCACTGCAACCTCTGCCTCCTGGGTTCACGCCCTTCTCCTGCCTCAGCCTCCCGAGTAGCTGGGACTACAGGCGCCCGCCACCACGCCCGGCTAATTTTTTGTGTGTTTTTTTAAATTTTTTGTGTTTTTAGTAGAGACAGGGTTTCACCATGTTGGCCAGGATGGTCTCGATCTCCTGACCTCATGATCTGCACACCTCAGCCTCCCAAAGTGCTGGGATTACAGGCATGAGCCACCGTGCCCGGCCCTCTAGCTGATTCTTTTACTGGGCGCTTCACTGATCCTTTTTTACCCCAATGTCTTCTCCCATCTCAGGTCCCCTCCCACAGCCCACAAGCCTACCCCTGAACTGAACAGTTTCTAGACTGTGGTGTGCTCAGAGAGAGAGAGAGGGGTGTGGGCTGGAGTGAGTGATGCTGGCCCTGGGTGAGGACGGGAGACAGGTCCTGTAGTTGCTAATGGCTCTTTCTCTGGGGCCCAGGGACCTGGCAGGCACCAACATCTCTGTCCTGTGGGCCAGGGAGTTAATGAGGCAGATAGGCAGGGTGTGATTCCTGGGAGAGGCAGTAGAGCAGACATAGCTCCAGTCGTTTGGGGGCCTGGTACAGGAGTGGCCCCCAGGCCTCCCCGTTTCATCTCAGCTCTGCTGTGGCCTCAAGCAACTCAGATTCCCAGGAGGTAGAGTTCTGGGAGAAACTCCACACTGCCCAGAACCCTGTTTTGGCTTTCTTGGGCCAGATCCACCTGCTGGGCAGGGCACAACTGTGCAAGGACCACCAGCCTTTCCTACTGTCAAAGGGCTCACAAGCCAGAGTACAGGACCCAGAAACCTCAGAGTAGCATACAGCAGGCAACGACAGCAGCAGGAGAAACTTGAGGTAGACTTCAGAGTGAACTTCCAGGCAAGTGGTGAGTTCTTGGGGCATGTCAGCCAAGGGGGCTCTGGCTTAGGCTTAGCCAGAGTCTGATTAAGAAAAGGAGGGTGGGACTGGGCTAAGGGGACTCAGGCTGCTGAGTGAGAAGGGAGGGCAGGGGGAGAGAAGGAAGGCTGGGCAGGAGCTCTAAGAGAAGAGGGCTTTTTGGAACTGAGGGGGAGCAGGGGCAGAATGACATCCCTCCTTTACCCAGTGCCTACCGCATGCCAGGCACTGTTCTGAGCACTTAGCTCTTGTTACTTCATTTAGCCCTCACACCATCAGGCGTGTTCCCCAATCTTACAGAAGAGGAGAGTACTGCATAGGGAGGCTGAGTAACTTCTCCATAGTCACGTAGCAAGTAAGTGCTGGAAACGGTGTTAAACCCAAACGCCGGTACCCACAGACTTAGCCCTGAAGTTATGCAACTGCTTACAGGAAAATGCGGAGGCTTCCGGGAAGCAGGGGCCAGGTCCTGAAGCCTCGCATTGCTCCCTGCCAATTCCTCTCCAGTAATAGTCCGTGTCATTGGTGGGTGTGGACCAGGAAAAAGTGACAAAAAGGCAGTGACAAATGCCAGGAAAGTGGCTGGAGGACAGCCTTCATCCAGGACAGGTCCTTCATTTCCCCTCCTCCTGCAGTCCCGGGAGCCGGTGGGACCTGGGAGGGTGGTCGACATCAGAATTCACAGAGGCCCCCTCTCCAGTCTCTCCTCAGCTGCCCTCAGGCACATTGCTGCCCTGGGGCCCCAGAGACCAAGCTAAGTCCCCCAGGCTAGGGCTCTGCAGGAGGGACTCAGAGACTCCTTCAAACCTGGCTTTGAGCCTGCAGGAGAAGGGTGTCTCCAGTCCCCACCCCAGTGTGGGAGAAAAGGGGAGGGCAACTCCAATGAGGACTCCTCTGCTGTGTCTTGTTTGCTGCTGGATTCCTGGAACCTGGTCCAGAGCAAATGCTCAGGAAATATGTACTGAGTTAGCAGGCAAGCCTCTCTCCAGCTAAAGCTCCCGGGCCCTGGCCTGGCCTGCAGGGCGGCCAGTGGTGACGTCAGCCACTGGGCTGACTCTAGTATGTCTACACTCCATCTTCTAGCCAGAGTCCTCCCAGTCGGGGGCTCCCCCTGCCCTTGACATGTGGGACACAGTGTGGGTGAGGAGAAAGGTCTGACCGCTGGGCGCAGACTCCCCCATCCTGCCAGGGGCCTGCACAGCATAACCTAGAGGGCAGTGATTCCCAAGCTGGTCTGCCCTTCGAATTATTTGGGGTCTTTCAAAAATGCCAAAGCCCAGACCAACTATGTCATGTCTCTGGGGGTGGGACCCAGGTTTCTGTATTTGTGAAATTCCCCAGGTGGTCCCAATGTGCAGAGATGCTTGGGAACCACTGGGAGGGGCTTCACACCTTCTCAAAGCCCTTTCAGACCCACTTTCCCATTTGAACCTCAGATTAAACATGCTTGTTTCACAGGGCAGAGTTTTGTCAAAAAATAGGTACGTGTTTGTATGTATGTATGCACATATGTATTTATCAGATTATGAAAGCAATGTGTACTCCTTGCAGAAATTTTAGAAGTAAATTTTAAAGAAGAAAATGAAAATTATCCTGGTTTTATCACTTATGACAGTTACTATCGACATCTGTTTTATTTCTTTTATTTCCTTGCTTTCTTACAGCTGAGGAAACTGAGGTAGATAAACATTAAATAACTCTCCCAGGGGCCAGGGGGAGAGGCTTAGGCCTGTAATCCCAGCACTTTAGGAGGCTGAGGCATGAGAATCACTTGAACCCAGAAGGTGGAGTTTGCAGTGAGTCAAGATCTCGCTCCAGCCTGGGTGATAGAGTGAGACTCTGTTTCTAAATAAATAAATAAATAACTCCCAGGGTACTGGAGCTAGCAAGTAGCAGAGGCAGGATTTGAATCCAGGGCACTGATGGAGTCCATCCCATGGGGTTGTCATGAGGTCTGCAGGGGCTAATGTGTGCCAAGGACAGGCATGTATCTGGGCCCACTACATGTAGGGGTCTGTGAGAAAAGGAGGCTCAGCAGGAACGGAGAAGGCGGCCTCTGGGGCTGACTGGTTTCTACTTTGTCCTTGTGTGTCTGAAACAGGAGAATGGAGCCCAATGCCACGTTCGACACGCAGCTCACGGCCACACCTGAGTGACTGCTCCGACTCATCTTTGCCGGGGTCTGTGGCCTTGTCCTGCTGGTGGGGCTGTAGGCTAATGGGCTCATGCTGCTGGTGGTGGGCCGGGACCCGGGCGCCCCCCACCCGCTGCACGCCCTGCCCCGAAACCTCATGATGAACATCACGCTATCTCACCTGCTCTTCGTCCCTGTGTGGTGCCTGTGCTGCTGCTGAGCTTCCTGCAGCACGACTGGTGGTTGGGCCTTGCCATCTGCACCATTAGCCACCATGTTCTGCACCTTCTATAGCGTGGTGGCCACGGCTCTCCTGCACCACGCGGCTGTGGCCCTGCCTGACCTGGACTTCCCAGCTGGCTGGGGCAGCTGCTTGCTGCTCTGTGCGGCCATGTGGGCCCTGGGCCTTACTGCATCCCTGCCCGACTGGCTGTTCCAGAGGGTGGCAGTGGAGGAGGAGACAGTGGGGGCTCCTGAGACCCAGGCCTGCCTCTTGCTCCTGAACCCTGCTGGGACCTCCTGCTACTACTTCAGCCTGCTGGGAGCCCTGGCCTTCCTGCCATGCATGCTGGGGCTGGGCTGCTCTTTCAGCCACGTGGGCTGGCTCCTATGGACACAGCCCCGAGGTTCCATGGGAGAGAGCATCCAGGAGCATCAAGAGAACACAGCCATGGGCCACCTGCCTGCCACACCGGCTGCTTTTGTGGCCTCCAGCCTCTGCACCTTCCTGGCCTACTCCAAGTGTGCTGTCAGCCCTATCTTCTGCTTCTACCTCTCCCGCCCCTTCCGGGCAGGACTCAGGGACCTCTTCTGCAGGCCGATGATGGCCAGGCATCCCAGAGATGTGGGAGTGGCAGCCACAGTGATGGTGACTGTCCAGCCTGGCCATGACAGGGCCCCAGGAGGCCTGTGGGGCCTGGCAGGGGTCTAAGAGTATAAGCTGATGGATGGTCTGAGACTCAAGGGAGATGGGAAGACCCTTAGGGACCTGACAGCCCACCCCCTCTATTTTACCAGTGGAGAGACTGAGACCCAGCGGGCAGAGGGCCCAACCAAGGTCACAAGGCAACTAAATGGCTCAGTGAGAGCTCACATCTCTAGGTAACAGGTGGATCCTCCCACTCCACCTTCAGGCTCAGATACCTGTAGGCTCCACTGCTCTCTAATTGTGTGATCCTGAGCCTCTGTGTCTCAGTGTTCTCATCTGGAAAATGGGATGACGATAGTACATACCTTCTTCACAAGGTTGTTATGAAGATGAATTTAAACACATGTAAAGTGCTTAGAAAGATGCTTAGTAAGTGCATATGTGTGCTGGTCATTGCTACTATTACTATTTTATTTGTATTAATTCAGGGGCATTTGAGGTGAGTGGACAAGAGGAAGGCAGAGGGGCTTCCAAAGGCAGAGAAGTGGGTGGAGAATGATCTGGGGGGTAATAGCCTACGGTCCTTAATCCTGAAGGCCAGGAGATTAAGTAGGGGGAGCAGAGGACCAGCCACAGCCTGGGCGGTGAGCTCAGAGGCGGGACAGCCTTTCCTCTCTCTGCCCACCCCTCCAGCTCTGTTCCACACACCCCTCAGTCCAATAGCGGGACAAAAATCCAGTCAACCATGCAGCCATGAGTCTGGGACTGTGAATGTCTGAAGCCCTCCTTTCTTCCCTGTGGCTTCTCTTCCTGAAGCACCTGGGGCAGGGATCCCTTTCAGGGCCCTTTTCTTCTCTCCAGAGCCCAATTTGAGGTCCCCATCTTTCCCACCCTTGGTGCCCTCCCTCTGGGCTGCCCAGGGCAGGCCTCAGTCTTCTGTGTTGGCCTGGAAACCCGGGAGATTGTCTCTACTGAAATTCCCAAGACAGCATGTTCTGCTTAGTGACGGTGTTACCAGCGAAACACACACACACACACACACACACACACACACACACACACACACACTGACTCTGTGATACAAAGCTTGAGAAACGTTGGGTTGAACCAGAGCAAACTGGTCCCTTTGCTGTAGGACTTAACAGAGCCTTGAATACCCAAAAGGCCACTGAAACTCTCGAGAGGGAAGCACAGCAGGCAGGTTCCCAAGCTCCACGCCAGGGAGCCAGTGTTCTGTGGACCACACCTTGGGAAAGAATCCACTAGATGCTACGGTGTCGGGCACAGCAAAGATGCTCTTGGCGTCCCGTCCCGCCCCCAGCAGTGGCTCTGCGCCTCAGTCCCTCTGCCAGGCAAGCACCCTCTCCTGACACTTTCCCATGGCCCCTGTGGTGAGGTGACATGAGCTGCTGGTTATGGGAACTTCCCTCCTTCCAAGCTGTGACCCCACCCTGTTCCCACTCAAAGCGTATCAGAATGTAAGTCACAGGGGCATGTTAATTATAGGGACAACCGTGAATCAGCACCCATTTACTATAAAATCATAAGTAGTAAACAAGTCCCAAACTTTGGTACAATTAGTTCCAAATTTCTTGTGATGTTCAGGGTGGGAATGGCTGCCTGGAGGGCTAATCTGGGAACAGACTTGCCCAGAGAAGGGAGAAATCCCCTTTTGCTATGATCCCTGGTCCCTCATGGCCACAGGGATTTACATGTGAAGAGGAACAAGAGGAAAACAGTGTTTCTTGGGCACCTAAAATGCAGTGGGTCCTGGGTGCATGTCACGTACGTCATGTGCAACCTTATGTACTCGTCACTCTGGCCACGCGATGACCCTGCAAGGGTGGGGGTGGGGGTGACGACCCCACTGCACAGGGGACGCCAGACTCCTCATGGCACAGTGACTCTGGTGCCCACAGATTACCCAGCCCCTGATGGCTTGGTGTCAGTACACCATGGTTGTAGGATTTCCTCGCTCACTGCCCGAGAGCAGGGCCACCCTTGAGGGTGCAATTCTGTGTGTGCATCTCCAGCATGGTCTCCAATGCCTGAGTGAGGCCTGGCACTCATGTTTGGTAAATACTTGTTGAGAGATGAGTGAATGAGTGATCAAATGCAATAAAGCAATCCATTTATTTTAGAGGAAATTCTGATGATGTTACTCACTTCTCTCACCTCCTCAATGGCTTCCCGTTTCACTCAGTAAATGCCAAAGGCCTCATCATGGCCTACACGGCCCACGCATTCTGGCTTCTTCACCTCTGCAACCCCATCTCTAGCACTTTCCCTTCCTGCACTCAGCTCCAGCCACACCTGCCCCGCTCTCCTGCAAACGCACCAAGGATGCTCCTACCACACGGCCTTTGTACCTGCTGGTCCCTCTACTTAGAGTCCCTTTCCCCCAGATATCAGCGTGACTCCCTGTCTCACTTCCTGGGGGTTCACCTCAACCATGACCTCCTCTGAGAGGCCCTCTCCAACCACCTCATGGAACACACCACCCTCCTCCCTCATGTGTCTTTAGAACTCTTGCCACCACCTGAAATGATGTTACTAGCCTATTTATTGATGTGTTTGCTGTGTCTCTCCCATACTATCTGTGTGTGTGTTGTAAGCTCTGTGTGGACAGGGCCTGTGCTTTGTTCATGGCTGCATCCTCCATGCCTAGCACAGAGCGTGGCACGTGGCCTTTGCTTGTAAATCCTACTGAACCAAACAATTGAAGGAAGCCACAGAGGAGAACGTGGACCCTGTCAAACAGCAACGTCAGTGCTATTTTTCAGAGAAGAAAGAAAAACATCATGCTTTACTAAAAGAACCAAATTTACTTCAGTTTAAGGCAAATTCCACACAGAGACTGTCTCAGAGACGGGCACAGAACCAGACACCGTAGAAACACCACCACCATGCATGACAGGGAAGCAGAGGCAGGCAGAAGACGGGGGCCTGGCCCGCACCAGGCACGGAGAGGTCAGTGGGCTGAGGAGCTCCATGCGGCAACAGGGACTGGCATGCATGACCTGCTCCCCGAGTGGGCAAAGGCGGCTGGGTGGGCCCAGGAGGGAGATCCCCTTCTTCCCTACCTTTCCCACAGCAGGGGCAGCGCTCAGGCTCAGATGCCAGAGCCCAAGGCTGAAGGACTAGGGTGTGTTTGGGGTGATAGGATGGAACAGGGTGACACAAAAGCCAAGGCGGCCTCGGGTAGGGTCACATCAGTTAGGAGTAGGATGTGGGGGAGCTGGGCATGGGATGAATGACCCTCAGGATGTCAGATCTAAAGGAAAACCTGGGGCCATCTGGTCAACCCTCTTGTCATACAGACATGGAAATTGAGGCCCAAAAGGTAGAAGGGTCTTGCTTGGGTTCCCACATTAGGCAGTGGGGGGAGGCAGGGCTCAAACCCAGGGCTCCTGTCTCCTAGCCTCATGGGATACAGGGCAAAGAGCAGGGGCAGTGTGGGAGCATGGGGCTGAGCCACTCCTTACTCAGGCCTCCAGGTGGGCAGAGGCATGGGCACCGAGGGCCCTGGGAAGCCTCTGGAGGGAGGAGGGGATTCCTGAAGCCAGGAGTCAACCGTGGAAGTGCCTGTGGGCCCACACCAGGGAGAGGCCTCCACAGGCTGTGTGTCTAGAACTTGCATCGTACTGAGCTCAAGAGGCACCAGAAAGGGCTCTGTGCTGAGCAGCCTCCACTTCAGGCCCATCACATGGCTGACGGTCCATGATTACAGCACCCCGTGGGTCCCCGGGGCTCCCAATGCATCCAGTGTCCCTGGGAGGGGGCACATGTTCAGGCCTTCCTGCAAACCCATCAGCTTCATGGGGTTCACTGGAAATTGGGCACAGGATAGACCACAGGGCGGGGGTCAGTGATAGTAGACACCATGGGTGGATGGGACGGAGATGGGGGGCTGGAGGAGGCCGACCCCAGGCTTCAGGGTGACAGGGAAGCAAATAGGATTGCCGGGGGTGGGCGACAGGGACCCCTAATCACCCCTATTGTTTACACCTTCCTGACTGGGCTAGAGCCAGGTACTGGTGAAGAAGAGAAGGGCTAGGTCCCTGTGTACCCCGTTGTCACCTGTGCGCCCCTAACTCCCTGGGTCTGGGCAATAAGTGAGGCCAAGAAATTGAGGAGGGGGTCTTCAGAAGTCCCACCCCTTGGCAGCCTCCCAGGCACACAGATGTCCCAAAGGCCGGGCAGGCCAACTTTGGGGAGTCTGGGGCCCCGGCCTCCTGTTCACCTGGCCTCTCTCAGGCCCCAGCCACCTGCCTGCTGAGACCAGGTTCAGATGTGTGTGTGCAGGGGGGACGCAGGGGGCGTGCGGGCTGGGGACTGCGAGGGCGAGTGGGTTGGTGCTGCGGGTGGGGGACGTGGGCGAATGCCCTGTGCCTTCATGTAGGACACCAGTTGGTCAGGGATCTCTGCCAGCACGTCTCGGGCCAGGCGGGCCATGCTCAGCACGTGGTTGCCTGTGCGGTCCACGTAGTCCCGGAAGGGTACAAACTGGCAAATGGGAGGGCAGGGTCAGGCAGTGCCTCCTGTGGGACCCTGGTCCCCAAAATCTCCAGGCCTGGGGTTGCATCCCCACCCCAATCCCAGTCTCTGCTCACTTGACTCAATCCCCCCATCTTTGTGAATGACCTGAGGGACTGTATCCCCCAACTCCCTGGGTTTGGGCAGTAAGTAACTACAGTCATAGTCACTATTCTTTCATTCACTTGACAAATACTGAGCCCTAGTCCACACCAGGACACACCATGGAACAAGATTCTCCACCTCGGCACTAAGCACAGCACTCAGTAGGTGCTTCCAAAATACCAACTGAATCCCTGACTTCTGGGGCATGTGCCCTCCTGGGTCTCCCCCGACCTGTCCAGCAGAGCCCTCTCTCTCTCTGGCCTCTTTTCATTCCTTTTCTCTCTGGGGCTAACCTGGCCAATGCCTAATGCCAGGCTTCTTCCCAGAGGGTGCCCTCCATCCTGAGCGCCTCCTCCGGTTCACTCCTGCCTCCAGGCCTTGGCATGGGCTGGTCCCGCCTCCCAGGTTGTCCTTGCTCTGGTTTCTAGCCCCCTGTGTTTGGTCTCCACCCCTGGGATACTGGGCCCCAATTTTTAAGACAAGGGGGTATGGAGGATGTCAGTTTTGTCTTCTGCATCTCCTGAGCACTAGGGCCTCCTCTGCAGGGGATGAGTGGGGGAAGTGCTTGCGGAGGGTGCATTCTTCCGCGTGACTGCGCGGAAATTCCCTGAGGACAAAGATCTTTCTGCTCATTATATTTGCATCCTTCATGGAGATGCTTACATTGATTCAGTTAACCAAGCAATGCCCATTCTTGGAGAAGGCTGTAGCAACGCTAAAGACACTGCCTCGGCCTTCAAGGGGCAGAAAAAAACAGAACGAGGCTGACCACAGAGGCCTGGGGGCTGAGGAAGGGCTGGCAGAGGGTTCTGGCCTCTGGCTGGGCACCCACAATGTTAGGAGTGTGTCCCAGGCGTGACAGAGAGGGGCCCAGCCCAGAGCACAGCATGGCTGAGGAGTGACTCCTACTCCCTTCCGTGACGACTGGGGCACTTTGGGGCTCTCGGTGCCTTCCTCCCAGGCCCTTCCCCAGGGAAGCCCCCAAAGGGGCTGTGAGCTCCGCCTGGCTAGAGGGACTCTTGAATTTCCCGTGGGGCAGGCAAAGTCTGGGCTTCACCTGGACAATGTCGCGTTCAGCCAGCTTCCCCCGGGAGGAGATCCGCACGTCGTCACCATCCAGCTCCACCATGGCTGTGAGGGGAGCAGTGTCATGGGGGGGTGAGATTAATGGTGGACCCCTGGGCCTGGCAGGAGAGTGGACTTGTCCTTCCATCCCGGGCCAATCTGGGGCTGAGACCATTGGCCCATGCCCCATGTTAGAGACGAGGAAACTGAGGCCGGGGCCAGTTTCACCGATCAGGTGAGCCTCTGACTTTGAGCCCAGTGCTTTGGCTCCCCACACTCCCCAGACTCCCAGGGCTGGGGGAGAAAGAAGTGACTTGGGGCCTCCTCCCCACAGCCTTGGGATGTGGGTGTGGGTGCGCACCCAGATCTGACACACCCCTCCCTGCGCAAACAAACGCACCCCACACCCTGCACACTCACCCAGACACACACGCCCAGGCGGGAGCTCTTACTCTTTCAGGAGGGATCATTCCCAAGGGCCCGCAGCCTCTGGGGAAACATCTGGGGTGGGGGCAGGGGTACGTGGCTAGGGAAGGAAAGGAGGGGAGGGCAGCAGCTGGACTCACCGTCGAACTCTGCCTGGCCCACGCCGACGATAATGATGGACATGGGGAGCTTGGCAGCCTGGGAGACAGCATGGGGGGCAGGGGAAGGTTGGACCCATTTGGGACCCCGTTAAAAGGAAGGAGAAATCAGGGGCAGGGACAGGAAAGGGTGGGCAGAAAAGAAAAGGGAGAGTGAACATGTAGAGACAGAGGAACACAGAAAAGGGGGGATGGGGGTACGGAGAGGGAGGGCACTCAGATAAAAAGCAAGGGAAACCAGGCTGTGGCCCGGAGGAGAGAGGGAGGGTGGTGGGGGGAATGGATCATAGGTCTGCTTTGGTGAGTCACCCCTATCCCTTCTTACAGGGAGACCACTGGCTCAGAGAGCCATGTTCCTGGGCTTCCCCAACTCTGAGCCTCCCCTCCCACTCCCTTGACCTGGCCAGGTCGGCCTGGGGAAGGGGGAAGCAGTCCTAGAGATGGGTTAATGAGGGAGCCATCGGGGTCTGGAGGGAGTAGACAACCCACTGTGATTAAGAGGTGGGAACAGTGCTCAGCAGCCAGATCTCTCATGATCCGGGCAACCCTTCCACTCCCCAGAATCCACTATCCAGCACCGGACTCGGCAGCCAGAGGCCAGGAGGCGGACAAGGGCAGTGGGGCCCAGTGAGGGAGAGAAAGGAGAAGCCCCGCCCAAGTCACCTCCAAACATTTCCCTAAAGTCAAGGAGGTAGGCATACTCCCAGGGTTCCCCTAAGGGGGAGGAAGACACCCCTCAAACCGCCTCCCCACTGCACACTCCTTGCTTACATTGACAATGGCCTCCTTGGTCTGCGCCATGTCCGAGATGACCCCGTCTGTGATGATGAGCAGCACCGAGTACTGGGAGCCGTCCTGCACAGCCGCTGCATTCCTGGGTGCGGCAGGCAGGGACTAAGGTCTGTCTGCCGGGCCTCTGGGCATGTTCCCCGCTAAACAAGGACCCTGAACACTTTGGAGGGTGACAGCTCTTGGGGGAATCTCTTCAGGGTCAGGGCTCCCTGAAAGGCAAGTGTGTGGGAAGAGACACCCCCTCCCACCACCCAGAGGCAGCCAGTATGGAAACGGAGGCCTTGTGAGTGCCTGGAGGCGGTGGCAGTGGCACTCACCTGGCCACGTGGGTGACCACGGGGGCGAAGTTGGTGGGGCCGTACAGCTGCACCGTGCGCAGGCTGCGGTGGTAGGCCTCCAGGATGCCGTCGATGCCGCAGCACGAGGGATTCTCCTGGTTGCCATTCTAGGGGACAGAGGGCGGGGAGGCTGAGCCCAGGAAGGACGGACGGGAGTGCGCAATGTGTGGGAACAGAGCCAGGTGGGGAGGTCAGCAGGCCTGGGCTCCCCCAGCTCTTCTCTGGTGTGGGGTGGCGGGGCAGGGGAGGGAGCTACCAGGGCCCATCTTGAAGCAGCACGTGCTTCAGGTGAGCTGGGTCCAAACCTGCTCCTTACCCAGCTCCCTGTACCTGTTCAGAGACGCCCCAAGATCCCTGGCTGCCTCCCTCAGGGAACCTTGGGTAAACCCACTCTGCCCAAGTGGGTCTGAGCAACTCAGGAAGGAGCTGTGGCTGATCTGTCCACATGCATACTGGGCCCAGCACAGCACCCTGCACCCTCAGGCATGGGAGGGACGTCTGCTGTGCCTGAGTGTCCCCAGCTCATGGGAGCCAGGGAAAGGGGTGGCCTGTGCAGTCATCTCCACAGGGCCCAGGCCGCCCAGATGATGCCACGCTCCACATCACCCCCGGGATCCACCTCATCCCAGCTCAGCACTGACTCAGGGATACCCAACCCACACCACCTTGTCCGCTTTGCTGGGGCCCTGAGGGATGGGTCAGCCACAGCTCGCCTCCACCTCCACCTGCGTCTTGTCAGGAACAAGGAGGCCAGAGCCAGCTGTGGGCAGGCACTTCAGATGTGGAGGGGCAGCATCTGTGATCAGGGAAGGGGGTGGGTTTCTGGAGCCCCCTACACACAGCAAGCAGTCTACCCCCACTGAGGCTGAGCCTTAAGTCCCTGGGCTCAGAGGAAGGGAAATGTCCCCCCACCCCCAGCTTGTCACCACACCCCCAGCCTGGTCAGTCCTCTCTCCCACCAGCGGGACCTCCTACCAGCGGGAACTCATGGGACACCCTGCCATCGGGGGGCAGCTTGGCCCCGAAGCCCAGGGCAGGGAACATCTTGTCGCTGTCGTAGTGCTGGATGATCTCTCCGACGGCGGTCAGGGCCAGAGCGTAGGCGTTCAGCTGGTAGGGACTCATGTAGTGCAGGGATGTGGACTGTGAGGGGTTCCCTGCAATACAGGACATGGGAACCTTTGACCATCTGGACCCACCAAGTCACCCTGGGTTCAGAATGAAGAAGGGGGTGTCCAAGGGCACCCCTAACTTTTATTAATCCTTGACTCCTCTCTTTCTCTCATATCCTATATTAAATCCTTCAGCAAAACAGATCCGGAATCCCTCCTCATTCTCTCCTCCTCCCCATACCACCATCCTCTTGCTTATAGGATGCAGCAGTTTCCTAACTGATCTCCCCACTTCCTTCTGCCCTTGTGCCTCCAGCCCATACCCAGCACGGCAGTGACTGAGCCTATCCGCCTCAGAGAGATCATGCCTCTTCTCTGCCCAAAACGCTCAACGCTTCCACCTCCCGCAAAATGAAACCCAAAGTCCTCATGAGAACCCGCAAGGCACACATGAGCTGGCCTCCAGGTCATCTCCTACCCTCCTCCCTGTCACTCACCAGTCCCAGCCTCACCAGCCCCTCGCCATTCCCACCTCAGGACCTTGGCAATGGCTGTTCCCTCTACCTGGGACACTTTTCCCCAGATGTCCACATGGCCTGCTCCTTGGCCTCTTCAGGTCTCTGCTCAAGTGTCACCTCCTCAGTGTGATCTTTTCCAAGCAGCCTATTAAAAATTACAGCCTCCCCCAATCCTTCCTATCCTTCTTCCTGGCTTGATTTCCCCCCCAGAGCCCTGTTCACTACTAATATAGTCTATATTTAACTTATTTGTTCATTGATGAGAGGGAGTACAGCACAGATTGCCAAGATACCAATCCTATCTACCTCCTACTAGCTATGTGATCCTGGGTAAGTTCCTTAACCTTAGCCTTAGTCTCTTCACCTGTAAAATGACAGCAATAATAGTTCCTACTTCATAGGATTGATGTGAGTATTAAACAGGTGCTATCAATATTATGATAATGATCCTCAGTGTTATTATTACTAAGGCCCCTCCCGGCTCTGATTGCCCAGTGCTCTATCATGCTAGGACCTACAGCTATAAGAGGGGCTCCTGACACCTGTTAAGGGCAGGACCTGGGCATTTTTGATTGGCGCAAAAATGAGCACTGAGCACCCCTAATAGAGTCTAGAGCCCAAGGAAGGTTGTGATGTTTCTAATCATGTGAAGTTTGGCACTGTGATTGCTCCTAGTGACCCAGCCACAGGCTGACACTGGAGAAATTGGGAGGAGGGAAAGAAGCCAGGGCAGCCCCAGCCAGGTAAAGACCGGGGTCCCTGGGCTGGATCCTGCCTCCCTGAACATCACAGAGCTCAGTCTTGGCTGTGGTTCTCCACTCCAGCCTGTGGATTGGACTGCACAGAGGAGCTGAGATTTGATCCCGGGGTAAAACATCTCCAGGGCTCTCCATAGGCCCAGAGTACACACAACCCCATTCCTCCAGGGAGACTGGGTGTTCCTCAAGGACAAGGCTGTGGTTCAGAGCCCAGATTTATGTCAGTGGTCCAACCTGGGGATACCTCTGCCATCTTGGTTGTATCTTTGGTCCTCCAGACCTAGGTACCTCCTCTTTGGTGAGGAAGAGGCCAGAGAGTATGAGGATCATGGTCCCAGCCAGGGCCAGACACCACAGCCCTTAAAAGTTCTCTCCTCCCACCCTGCTCTTCTGCCCATCCCCCAACTCACCATTGGAGGCAGTGAAATCAATGGCCACAGTGAAGTTGATCTGGGTCCTAGAAGAGGGAGAACAGCAGGGGAGTCACCTGGAGGGAGGCAGGGCTGTAGGAGAGGGGACAGTGCTAGACACTGGCTACCACCCTGGCTCTGCTGCTTGCCAGGTATGTGGCCTTGGTGAAGTCACTCATCTCTTTCTAGTTCTGGAGTGCTGAGATAGTAATGCCAGCTATGCTCCCCTAAAAGGGTTAATGAGCATCAGAAGAGTTAGGCAGCAGGAAAGCTCTTTGAAGATGATTGTGTTCTGTGTGGGAATGCGGCTATGATCACTTACTTCCTCCACAAACCCTGCCCCCTGGGCCCACCTGAGCAGGCTGGGTGAGGTTGAGTCTCATTGGATTGCTGGCTCAAATTTGGAGTGAGATTCGGGACAAAAACTCATTTGACAAAAAAGAGATTCAAATAGACATTATGCATCTCCTAGAGAAAGTATAGAATACCACCCATGAAGTTGTCTTACCAAAAAATTGAACCTGATTCTGATTGAGGCTCCAGAGCTGTCTAGTCAGTTACAGGAAATACAGGGGACAGAGGAACACATTAAATGACACCACAGAAGATGCAGCCAGCAAAATCCAGTCTTTGGGAAACTCTGTAGAAGCACTACCAGAGTCAGCAGCAGCACCATCTCCTGGGAATATGCTGGGCCTCTCAGACTCCATGTAGCTCTCCTGAATCTTTTTTTTTGAAAAGAGGTCTTGCTCTGTCACCCAGGCTGAAACGCAGTGGCGTGATCACAGCTCACTTCAGCCTCAACCTCCTGGACTCAAGCAGTTTTCCCACCTCGGCCTCCTGAGTAGCTGGGACCACAGGCACACACCGCCACACCTGGCTAACTTTTTTTTTCTTTTTGTAGACATGGGTCTCATTATATTGGCCAGCCTGGTCTTGAACTCCTGGGCAAAAGCAATCCTCCTGCCTCAGCCTCCCAAAGTGCTGGGATTACAGATGTGAGCCACCACATCTGGCTGAATATTAGATTCCCTTGGTGGGGTACAGGAATCTGTGTTAGCAAGCCATTCAGGTGCTTGGGGGGAATTAATAGATGAAAAGACAATTAAGAGATCAACCTACCAATCACAGCCAATGGCTCTTGCCTGGATTTCTGACTCAAACAAACCAATTTTAAAACTATAAGATAATTGGGGAAATATAAACACTCACTAGATATTTAGTATTAAGGAATTGTTAATTTTTTAGGTGTGGTTATGTTTTATAAAGAGAGAGTCCTTATGTTTTAGAGAGACATCCTAAAGCATTTGGGGATAAAATATGATGGCTGGGATTTACTTCAAATTGTATATTAGGAGGCTGAGATGGGAGGATCAATTGAGACTAGGAGTTCAAGGCCAACCTGAGCAACATAGTGAGACCTCAAAAAAAAAAAAAAAAAAACCACTACAATAAAAAAGAATAATAAATAACTGAATGAAGGGGAGAGTGCACAAAACAAGACTGGCTATGATGTGGTAATGGCTGAAACTGGGTGAAGGTTACTTGGGGGTTGGTTATACCTTTTCTCCACATTTGCATGTGTTTGACATTTTCTATAATAAAAAGTTAGGTTTTGAGGATTCAGATTCAGGGTTGAGACTTTCTGAGGGCTTGGCCATTCCAGGTTCTGTGCCGGGTCCAAACAGAACAAAGCTGACAAACACAAGTCCCTGATAAAGTCTAGTCTTATAGTTCTCACATGGCAGTGAGCATAGAATCACCAGGGATGCTTGCTTAAGAAGATTCCAGGGCTCCACCCCAGAAATGCCAACTGAGTTGGTCTGGAGTGGCACCCAGAATCTGCCTCTTGAACAAACGTCCACTGCCTTCATCCAGGGATTACGAGGACAAGAGGCTGGGATCACATTGGGGGAAACTCCGTTCTAGTAATTCTGTTGAGACCATGGATGATGTAAGATCAGGTAGGCCTCACCTCACTTGCATTTAGCAGAAGGTGCCTATCAGAAACCACAGCTCTGTCAGCAGAAGGTCCCTATCAGAAACCACCTGATCACAGCTGAGCTGCTGCTCATGGAACCCTTACCCCCAGGGAAATGTCAAGGACATGGTTAGCAGGAGACCCAAGCCAGGGTCTGCTGGCCACAGACAGTCATCTCCACCCTCTTTACCCTCTTCTGCTGGCTGAGGGCAGAGCATCCAGAGGATTCCAGGCAGTAGGAGAGAAGGAGCCACAAGCTAGCAAGAACCTGGGTTCCTGAATGACTGCGTGGATCATCTCCCCACCCAACCCTGCCATCCCACAGATGAAAAACAGACCTTTATTTGTATGAAGGCTTAAGATTAGGGAATTATGTGTTACAGCAGTTGACCTACCATACTCATCTGCTGTTCGTTGTCACCTTTCAGTGTGGAATATAGAACACATGCCTTTGTTAGAGGTAGGGAGACATTTGGAGGGTCAAAGTCCTGCTCCCAGGGCCACTCTTGGGAGGATGATTCTGGGCTGTGGGACTATACTGGAAGGACACTGTTGGACTGGCCAAATACAGGGTGAGGGGAAAGGCAGGCCTTACTCTAACTAGTCCTCCCCTGCTCTGGGTTCTGAAAAGCCTTGGGAAAGGAAGCAATTGGAAAGCAGACACTCTTGTGGGAAAATTACTCGCAGCAGCCTAGTCTCTCCTGCCTAAGAGTAGAACACAGGCTGCTGAGCAACCAGCTCCTCCTCTGACGGTGAGGCCAGGGTACCCATACCCTTCCTCCTGGGTCCAGGTGGCAGGTGAGGGAGGCCAGGGAGGAGAGGATCCCTAGACATCAGCTTCCTGCCCAGGCATGCATGCCAGGCTCTCAGTCCCTGCAGTCAGCTCCCTCACTCAGGTTTTCCAGAGAGTTTAAAGAGAGGGCTGGCTCTGGGGCTACAATCTGCCCAGTATGGGTGGCACCAGCTTAGCTCAGCCTCTGAGGGCTCCTTTTCCATGAAACCTCACAGCATCCAGCCCTTTAACTCATCAGCCTCCATCTTCATCCCACCCCACCTGCTAACTGCGAGTCAGGCAGCCAAGACTGAGTCATTACTATAGAATGAAAGGCAGCATGTTATGAGAGAAGGAACCCTGCCACCATCTAGGCGTGTGGCTTCAGGCAAGCTCTGTAAAATGGGGATAACTGTCCTGATCCTGCCCACTGTGTTCTGTAAGTTGGGGGTACTATGCAAATGAGAAAAATAAACAGGATGGGCTCATGCCTGTACTCCCAGCACTTTGGGAGGCCAAGACAGGTGGATCACCTGAGGTCAGGAGTTTGAGACCAGCCTGACCAACATGGTGAAAGCCCATCTCTACTAAAAATACAAAAATTAGCCGGGGGTGGTGGTGCATGCCTATAGCAGCCCCAGTTACTCTACTTGGGAGGCTGAGGCAGGAGAATCTCTTGAACCCGGAAGGCAGAGGTTGCAGTGAGCCGAGATTGTGCCACTGCACTCCAGTCTGGGTGACAGAGCAAGACTCTGTCTCAAAATAAAATAAAATAAAATAAACATAAATAAAAATAAACAGGATGAGGGGTGTTTGAGACTTGCCAGGTGCTATGGACTGTAAGGGGTGGCTGCTTATGGGATTGAGAGGGAAGCAATTTTGATGGGGGAAGAGTACAAAGGCAGGGTCTGGAGTCAGCCCAGAGGAGGGGCAGGTAAGAGCAGAGGAGCCCCTGAGTGACTGGAGGCAGGGTGTGTGCTCAGTGGGTAGGAAGAGAGCTTGCAGAGACTACAAGCTCAAGGCAGCAGGGAGTGGTGTCATGGGAAAGTGAGTGTGGCTTCCCAGGACCTGACTTCTCTGCCCTGGAGAACCAGGCAGCCAAGGGCCCGCTTGGCTGGGATGAGCCTTTGGCAGCTGCTTCTGCCTGTCTCCTTTCCAGACAGGTGCAGTCACTCACCTGCGTGCTCTTGGCTGCCCACGCCCTGACCTGGCACCTGTCCTGGCAGGGAGCACGCTGGGTAGGCTCTATCCTTAGAGCCAGGCTCTTTCCATGAGCTGCTGGCTGGAGCCTCCTGGCTCCCCCATCTGTCTGGGCCTAGACACTGTCCCTGGTGGTTCTTTCTGCTCCTTAAACTCGTGTTTGACCACCCGCTGTCCCCAGGACCAACCCCTGGCTCATCCCCAATCCTACTGCCCTTACAGGGCCCTAATAACAGTGAGCAGGTCAATCGTGGTCCCCTCCCCCAACCAGACAGATCAGAGGTGTCAGAAGCTCAGAGCTGGAAGGAACCTTAACACTTACCTACTCCGTTCTCTTTGTGTACAGAGGAGGAAACTGATACCCAGAGAGGAAAAATGACTCGCCCAAAGGAACCCCGCAAATTAATGACAAAGAGGGTTCTAGAGCCTGGGCCTCCTGACTCCTATTGCAGGGTTCTTTCTACCTCCCCAAGTCCTTGGCTCTCTGTCACGGAGTCCCTACCAGCTCCAGGTCCGGTCTCTGCATGGAGACTTGACATGACCCAGGCCAGCCTCCTTGGCTCAGGAGTTCCCTCCAAGCTGCTCGGGATCTGGGGATGTGCAGGGCTCTGGGTGAGTTGTCTCAGCCCAGACACCAGGGTTTGCTCAGAGCCCAGCACTGCAGCCTTCAACCAGGGCTTTGAAGAGGCCAGGGTGGGGCCAGAGCTGGTCCTGTCGGTGTGTGGGGCCCTTTCCCTCTCCCCAAGGCCCATGAAATTGGCTGTATCTCTTCTCACCCTCCTTTGATGTAGTCAAGGAAGGTGCACTCTGACTCCACAGCAAAAGAAAGCAGGGTGACCTTGAAAACAAAAGGGAGCTTAGTCAGTGGGGAGCCTGGGGTCAGGGGAGATGGGTTACGATTCGAGAGCTGACATTGACAAAACACTCGGCATGTGCCAGTTTTGCATGCATGATTGCATGCACTGCCCACACCACCCCATGAAGTACTATTATTATCCCCACTTTATAGCCAAGGAAACTGAAACTCAAAGAGGTGACGCAATGTGCCCAAGGACACTGCCAGGGCAGAAAGGAGATCTGAAACCAGGGTGTGTCTGACTTCAGAGCCTGCACTCTTGACCTGGACGGAAGGGTCCCATCTGTGTCAGTGGAGCTGGAGTCCAAGCCAAGGGCGTTAGTTTCCTCTAAGTGGGCACTGGCTCTCCAGCCCCAGGGGCCTGGGGTGGGGTGTGGAGGACAAGGGGGCCCTCCTGACATAGGCCTAACAAACTGCCAGTGCTGACCAGCTTCAGGCTTCCATGTGCCTAGAGCTATTAGTCCTGAAATGTGCCTCTTTGGATTGTGCTTATCTTAAATCTTACTGGTCCCATCTCATCCCTCTGAGACCCAAGACCCTCCCTCATAAGCAGCCCATCCTTTCCCCAGAGGTAACTGACCACCCCAGACCCCCTCCCCCAAGCAGAGGCCTTTTAACCTATGCCCTGGCAAAGTTAGCTTTGGCTTTGCCAAGACAGGCAGCTACCTGGGAGCTCAGTGTCATAACAATTTAGAATCAAGGAGACAAATGAAAGCCTGGCATCCTAGGCCAATTAAATGAGGCAAGATTAGGGCAGAGGATGTTTCACCTGTGTAAGAGAACGAACTCCTATCTGGTAGTTTGAGAGCCCCCTATTCATGAAGATTCAGCCGTTTTTACAGGCTCACTGGGAGGGCCAGGTGAGAGCACCACCCTTACTTGGCAGTAAGACCCCCACCTACTGCGGTTAAGGTGTTAGGCACCTGGATGAACCGCAGGCCTCCTTCCAGGTGTGGTAGCTCAGACTCACTAGGAGTGGACCATGGCAGTGGCTTCAACCCTGACTGATGACCATGAGATGCCCTGGGGAGCTCTTAGATCATCCTGCAGCCCAGACCCATTATAGCAGAGTTTCTGGAGCTGCATGAACGTTTCAGAGATCTTTTTATTTTTAGCTCTTCACGTAAGTCTAATCTGCATGGAATGACCACTCCCTATTCCAACCCTCAGGATGAAGCAATGCCCTAACAGCCCTAACCATGCAGGTTCACCCAGGTGCTCTCAGGGTGAAAGCAGACTTTCCCCTCCACAAAGTGTAGCGTCCCTAGACCAGCAGCATCAGCATCACCTCGATGCCAGGTAGAAAGGCAGAAATGCAGATTCTTGGCATTTTCACAAGATCCCCAGGGGATTCTGTGCACCGTAAGTAAGGGATGAAAGGCCCACTAAACACAGATTCCTGGGCCTCCTAAAGTGGAATCCCAGGGAACTGGCCTGGGTGTCTGTATTTCAACAAGCTTTCTGCATCCTGGGTGATTTTTCCTGGTGAAGATAGGGAAAGGCTGGAGTAAAGGAAAGTCAAGAGACCTGGGCCTAGTCAAGAGACAAGGACCCGCTCTGTCTCCAACTCACTGTGTGACCTGGGACAAATCACATGTCCTCTCCAGGCCACAGTTTCTTCATCTCTAAAGTAAGAAGGCTGGATGAGATCAGTGGTTTTTGAACCTTTTTATTCCCGGCTGGGGAATGCTGGGGGTGCTGTCTTTCCTAGGGGAATTTGGGAAGCTGTGGGAGAGTTTTAGGGGTTCTCATATGACTAGGACTCTACTGGTAGCTATGGGCAGCGGCCAGGGGTGCTAAACATCCTGTGAGATGAAGAATTTCCCTGCCTCAACGCTGACAGCATCCCCACTAAGAAACACTGCAGCCTGGGACAAAGGAAATATGATTCCAAGCCCCAGTCTGTGAAGCAGTTACAACCAAAGAAATGGTGTTCAGTCCCCTTCGAATGCGCAGAGTAATTTTACAGTTCACAAGCCTGCATCTCCCATGTGTCTGTCACAGCTGCCCTGTGCAGTGGCAAGGTGGGGATAATTTATTAGTCCCACTTTACAGACGGAGAAAATGAGGTTCCTCAGAGGAACCCCAGAGCTCCCGAAGACCTCTTCTAGGTCTGGAGATACAGTCTGCCTGACTCACATGCCCAGGCTTGGCTGCACTAGCCATGGGCCTCTAGAGTGAGGAAGGAACACAGAGAGGATGAACTTGGGTGTGTTTGCACAGCAGAGACAGTGGCTTGTTCTAGAAATGCACTGTGAGCTCCACTTCAGGGCCTTTGCACGTGCTGTTCTCTACAGCAGGAATGCTGGAATTCCCTTTTCCCGGTATCCTCAATACTTCCTCCATTGCCTGTCCCTTTGCCCTTTATACTTTTTCCATAGCACTCATGATCAACTGACACACACAGGCGTGTGTGTGTGTGTGTTTGTTCTCTGTCTCCCCCCACTAGAATATAAGCACCAGGGATTTGGGTCTGTCTTGTTTCCAGCTGTATCCGATGTGCCTAGAACAGTGCCTGGCACACAGTAGCACTCAGTAAATATTTGTTGAATAAACATATGAATGTCCTGAAGACCAGCCCCCAGAAGCCACTAGGCCGGCGTGTCATCCCAGGAAGGTCACGGTTAAGCAGGGGCAGCGCCCGTAGCAGCTGCCAGCTCTGGAGTGAGATGTCATGTTGACTCCCGTCTCTACCACTTTCTAGCTGTGCGACCTTGGCTGAGTCACTTTCCTGCTTGCAGCCTTGGTTTCCTCTTTCATGACTAGGGGATGATAATATCTGCCTCTCAGGGCAACAACCTGTGAAAAGCACCGGCATGGGGAATTTCCCAAGGTAGGGGCCCAATAAATACGACTTCTCTTCCTCTTCCTTCCTGCAGGAAGTCCCGTGGGTGTCTGCGATTCCTCATGGTAGATACGGCCAGCGCCTGTTGTGTGGTCTGCAAGTCAACTCCCTCCCCCGGCTGTTGCTCCATCTGCCCCACCCCTCCCCACCCCTCCCCACCCCTCCCCACCCCATCTCTCTTCCACGTCTGATTCCCACACTCCGCCCGTGCACACACACAGACGCACGGGCCTCCCTGATACCAGACCTAGCTTGGGGCTCAGAATGTCTACACCCGGCTGCAGAGAGGGGTGTGGCTACTCACTGTGCCAGAATTCACGTATTTCTTTTTCTTCATTTTCTTTTTCGGGTTTACCACCTGCAGGAAAAACCAGTTACCAGGTAAGGCGTGCTTCCAGGCAGTCAGAGTGGGTCTTGAGGGCTTCCACCCACCCCTGGGTGTGGTCCAAGCCCAGCCCCATTAGAGTGTGGGGTGTGAAGACCACGGGGGCCAGGGGAGTAGGGTTTAAGGAGGTTTTGTGGGAGACTGGTATTGAGTCTGGATTACACAACTGGGCTCTCCGATCAGACCCAGGGTCCCGCGATCAACCAGGAATATTTATTTAACCTTCTCTCCAACTGCTCCCTGGAACACACCCTCCGCTCAGTACAGCCAAAGAAGTCTTGGTGTTGCAAAGCAGCCCTGTCCGTACCTGTCCCTTGTGTTGGTTGAGGCTGCTCCCCTCACCCAAAATGCACCCCCTTCCTCTCTCAGCCAATTCCAATCTCTCTGTTTCTCCTTTGGGACCCAGCCCAAGGGCTGCCCAGGGCCTCTGAGGCTCCCCTCTCCATCACCATCCCTCTTACTTGGCAGCAGGAACCTCTTTAGCTATTCTTTGAGTGTAAGCTTTAACTTCCAAAGCAGACCTGTGTCAGACAAACCGTGGGGCTAGGCTCAGAGTAGGTACTCAGAGAAGGCTTGTTGGTGGCTAACTCACCGGTCTCAAGCGGGGGTGATTGTACCCCCAGGAACATTTGGTAACCTCTGGAGACAGTTTTGGTTTTCACAACTGAGGGACTGAGTAGAGGCCAGGGATGCTGGTAAACATCCTACAGTATACAAGACAGCCTCCCATGGCACGGAATGATGCAGCCCCGAATCCCAGTGGTGCCAAAGCCAAGACTGGGCTCAGTGACGAGAGCCACCCAGCCCTGCGGACCCCCGCCAGACTTCCGCACTTACTGTATTTGTATTCTCATTTGACCCTCACCAGTTTTTCTTTGTTTTGTTTTTAATAAAGGAAGTCTAAGGCACAACTTTTCCCTAATGTCCCATCAAACAAATCCAGGCAATTTTCACACCTCCTGTGCTGCCTGTTGGTTTCTGGTGAACTCATTTCCCCTTTCCCTGTCTTTGTTGCCACAGAGGTCGTCAGCTGATCTTTGCCATGGTCTCTTCTGTCTGGGTGAGTATCGCTATCTACTTCCAGAAAGAAGGAAACTAAAGCTCAGAGACACCAAGTGATTTGCCTAAGGTCACACAGCCATCTGGGTAGTGACAGGATTAGAAACCAGGTTTCCTGCCCCCAGGCCAGTGATGCATACATTGGTGCCACCTTGATAACAGATACAAACAGATCTCTTTGACATATATTTATGGGATGGGTGAAAACACGTTTCTTCTCCCTTGGAATCATCACCTCTGTTGGAGAGAGAAGATATATCCTCAGGGCAAAAAGTGACAAGGGCCACGGAAAAAGGGGGATCACAGAAGTGTCAGGGGAGTTGGAGGAAGGAAAGAGCACTCTAGGTGGGAGTGTCAGCAAAGGCTCCCTGGAGCAGGCAGTCTTGAAGGCAGACTTAGAGGGTCAGGAAGGCTCTGGGCATGGAGAGATGGATGTCAGAGGAGGTTCTGTGGGAGAAATGCATAGAACCCAGGCCCAGTTTGATGGCAGAACCACAGGGTGGAAGAGTAAGTTGGGCTGGTTGGAGGAGAGCCTAGAATGCCCAGTGAAAAATGTCTGAAGGGCATTGCAGGAAACTCTAATGACCTCCAAGCTGGTAGAAGACAAAATCAGAGCAGGCTCTAGGACACTGGGGCCTGGTGGAGGTGAGTGTGAGGGGAGGAGGAAGCACATCCAGGAAATATTTGCCTGGTTCTGCCACCTAATAATAGCTGTGTGACCGTAGGCAGGTTACTTAACCTCAATGTGCCTCAGTCTCCTCATCTGTAAAATGGGAATAAGAAGTGCCTGCCTCCTGGAAAAGTATGAGGATTAAGTGGGCCATTGCAAGCAAAGTGCCTAGAACAGAGTTTGGAATGTAGTAAGTATTATCTATAAGTGTCTGTTGCTTTTTTCGTAGACAGGGTCTTGCTCTATGGCCCAGGCTGGAGTGCAGTGGTGGGATCATAGCTCACTGCAGCCTCGACCTCCTGGGCTCAAGCAATCCTCCCAGGTAGCTGGGACCATAGGCACATGACACCATGCCTGGCCATTTTTTTTTTTTTGGTAGAGATAAGATCTCACTACGTAACCCAGGCTGGTCTCAAACTCTTGGGCTCAAGCAATCCTCCTGCCTCAGCCTCCCAGAGTGCTGGGATTACAGGTGTGAGCCACTGCACCCAGTCTCAGTTGCTATTTTTTAAAATTATTACTACTACTATTACTGCCACCACTAGTCCCTACAAGAGGTAATGAGGACTTGGGGGTATTGGGACAGGTGATGAGCTATGGTAGGAACAGCATCGTCAAGAAGTGACCACGCCTCTTGGGCCCTGAGGGTGGCTATAGAGGTTCAAGAGAGGGAGGGGTTGGAGTGACCAGGTAGACATGGAAGCAGCTGAATTTGGGGCACAGGTGGGAAGTTCACGTGGGAGGGCAGGCAAGCTGTGCAGGTAGAAACTGAGAGCCTGGGCGAGATGGTGGGAGAGCCTGGGAGAGAAGACCAGAGCACCCTCTTTAGCACTGGAGGACGCCCCCTCCATGGGGCTACCCGGATGGTGAGGTGCTCACAGACACATTCATGGGAAAACAGCTTAAGTAGGCAAGCTGTTAAGATGAGGGCAAAATGGCAGCCCCAGTGCTGCACTGTGCCTCAGTTTCCCGATCTCTCCCTTGAGGGTGTTGAACTATCGGAATGGAAAGCATCTCAAACTTTTGCTCCAACATAGCCCTCCTAGCTGGGGAGAACGAACCTGGCGTTCTGAGAGTAACCAAAGATTTGGCCACAAGCACATTTCTTCTAAGCTTTCTATGTTATCTTTAAATTAGCCTGTATTCCACATTTCCACTCTCTAGTATAACTGCTTTAATGTTAAAGCAATGCTCTGTTCTCAGATCCCTGTTTACCCTGAAGTTTCATGCCCCCAGCCTCAGCCTCTCCAGTCCAGCCATGGTGAATCCCATGCAGGGGGGCCAGCGCCACCTAGGGGCCAGCCCAGGAGCCGCCCTTCCACTAGGTCGCCTCTTTTCTCTCTTCTTGGTGGTCAGGCCGGGTCTGAATCAGGTCTGGAATCCTCCCTCCTATGCACCTTAGGTGGCGTGGGGTGGTGGGCACTGAGGGGTTCCTAGGGGCCAGGAGAGCAGCAGCGAGTGCAACACAACCCTCACCCTGAGGACTTCATGGTCTTTGAGGGAGTGGGTAGTGTCACAAACAGAAAATAGCCAGAGGGGACCCCAGGAGCACGGACAAGTGTCCACTCCAGGCTCTGGGGTGCAGCAGGTGTGCAGGTGGACACAACTTCCTGGAGGAGGAACACCCACAGGGAGGCTCCGTGGACCAACAGCTCCTACCCAGGAGAAGACAGGAGGTGGAGGCACCCGTGCGAATCAAGCCCTGTAGACTGAGACAGTACGGCGGTTCAGAGAGCCTCAAATGGCAGGACGGGGCTGATTGTGGAAATGGGCAGAGGGAAGGGGCAGGGGCCACTCCTAGGGCCCTCCAAAGGCATGCGATGTGTGTTTCTGTTTACATGCACAGCCAGGCGTGGTGGCTCACACCTGAAATCCCAGCACTTTGCGAGGCCAAGGCAGGTGGATCACCTGAGCTCAGGAGTTAGAGGCCAGCCTGGGTAACATGGCAAAAAGCAGTCTCTACCAAAAATACACACACACACAAAATCGCCAGGGTGGTGGTGTGTGCCTGTGGTCCCAGCTACTTGGGAGACTGAGGTGGGAGGATAGCTAGAGCCTGAAGGCGGAGGCAGAGGTTGCAGTAAGCCGAGATTGTGCCACTGCACTCCAGCCTCGGTGAGAGTGAGACTCCGTCTCAAACAAAACAAAACAAAACAAAACAAAACAAAAAGCATGCATTCACAGATTGCGGGTGGCTGGCTGGGGAAACGGCATCCTGAATGAAGGAGCTTGGACTTCACCTTGTAGGTCAGTGGATCTCAGCTGGGGTGGAAGCATCTTTCAGTATCTCCTCCCACTTCCCGTGTGTGAACCAGGCTAAGGTGGTGGGTGGAATGCCCTAGACAGGTTTTAAGCAGGGGAGCGATGTGGTCAGATCACTATTTTGGTGGAGTACTCTGGTTACCGTGTAGAGGACAGAAGGAAGAAAGCAGGTTGTGAGGAGGCTGTGGCAAAGCCCCACACGGGGGAGATGATGAGGTTGGTGGTGGTGGCCTGAGATGAAGGGAACCATGTCAGAAAACATGGGTGGTAGAAGGGCAGTGTTTGGTCGTGGACTAGATATGGAGTGAGGGATGGGGATGTTAAGTATGACTCCCCAGGTGCCCTGAGCCCCCATGATGGGAATATTTGAGATGAAGCTGGCTGGCCAGGAGGAGGGGAGTGCTGTGGGAGGTTTAGCCAATGCATTCAGTTTTGGAAGGCTGAGCCCCAGGAGGGGCCAGCAGACAGCTGGACATAGGAGCCTGACATCAGGGCAATACCAGGGCCCGAGGCATGGGTCTTTATTGGCTGAAGCCTCTTCCCTCTTCAGGCAGTTCTGATTCTAGCAAGGTCTTCCTGCCCCAAACCCGCCTCCCTGCGGGACTGCCAGAGCTGAGCTCCTTTTTCAGCTGATGGCCTTCCGAAGTGTGAAGACAGTGCTTCCGCCTCCCACTGTGGTACGTTCTCTTGTTAATTACAAAGAAGCAGGGATCAACAACTGAGAAAACAAGTTAATCGAATGCTTTCTGCTCTTGGCCTGAGAGAAACGGCTCCTTCCGCGCCTGTCAAGCACCTTTACCAGCCAAGCTCCGAGAGATCTGACCCCTTCCCTTCACCTCCCTAAAATCTCCTCAAAGGAGGCCAGAGAACGGTGGCGTCTGCTTCTCTTTGCCTGGGGTGGGGCGGGAGAGCAGGGACAAAGACAGCTTCTCTCTTTGCAGATGCAGAAAACAAAGCAATGTACTGTATTAGAGCCCTTTCAAAGAAATTCATCCACACTCCATCTTTACAATAGCCATGTTCAATCTCCTTCAGCATGTGAATGTATAACGGGCACCTACTGTGTGCCCGGCAGTGCCCTGGCCAGTGAGGGGAGGCAACAGAAAGGTCTGTCACCTCACCAGCCCTTGGAAAGTCTACTTGGAACACAAGACCTGCCCACTCAGAACCGACATACAGGGCAAAGGAGTAGGGGTAGCATGGGATTTGGATTCAGTGATAGAACTCAAGGCCAGCTCTTCAACTTCGCTGGCTGAGTGGCTGCTAGCGTGAGGACAGTGCCAGGATGGTAGGATAGTTGTAAAATGTGAGTCTCTGGGCACACAGTGCTCAGCAGATGATGACAGAAGACAGTGCTGACCTCTGCATCAGGCATTGTTCCATTAACTTGTTTAATTCTCAGTTTGCATGGCACAGAGTGGTTCAGGGACTTAGCCAAGGTCACACAGCTAGTAAGTGGTAAGAGTCAGGATATGAATCCAAGCAGTTATTTGGGTTATAAGTATCTGCCATTAAGTGGTTTTGGCATGAACTATGACGTCTGTGGAAGCTCAGACAAGAAAAAAAGCACGGGGACAAGAGTGGCTGGGAAGACCTCTCAGAAGAGCAGGACCTGAGCTAGATTTGCAAGGTGGGGATGGAATTGCAAGAGGGAGAGCACACGGTGGAACGCGGTGGCTCAGGCCTGTAATCCCAGCACTTTGGGAGGCCAAGGCAGGAAGATCACTTGAGCCCAGGAGCTCAAGACCAGCCTGGGCAACATAGTGAGATCCTGTCTCTACAAGAAATTTAAAAAATTAGTCGGGCGTGGTGGTGCATGCTTGTGGTCCCAGCTACTCGGGAGGCTGAGGTGGGAGGAACGCTTGAGCCTGGGAGATTGGGGCTGCAGTAAGCCAGGGCAACAGAGTGAGACCCTGTCTCAAAAAAAAAAAAAAAAAAGAGGGAGAACACAACACACACGCGCGCACGCACACACACACGCACGCACACACACACGCAGATATTGTCCCTTGGGGGCAAATGCTACTGTTACACCTCCAGAGAGATCAGCTGCCTTGTCCGAGGCTCTCCAGCTCTGGGGCTAGAACAAAGAAGGTATCTTGACCTCATTCTCTTGAAGCTTTCATACTGAAACGGGTAAGATACTCAGCAGGCCCTGAAACTGTTCTGATTGAAAGCACAAGGCCACCTTGAACTCAGGACCTCAGGTCTCAAGCCCAGAACCTTCGTACACTGGTCCCCCGTGCTCCTATCTCTCTCGCTTGTGGGAAGCGCTCTTTATGGGGGCACTATAACTCAGTGATTTGGAAACCAGCCAAGTCTGGGTTGTTTGTGTCTTGATTTTGTCACTTACTGAACGGTGGAACTTTGGGCAAGTTCTCACACTTCTCCAAGACTTGGTCTCCTGAACGGTAGAATGGGACAATAACGCCTATCTCTCAGGGAAGCACAAAGCCCCCAGCCCAGTGCATGGCTCACTATAGTCCTCAGTGACTGGGCCACTTAGCAGTGCAAACCCCAGATTTCGGGTGCCCACCTCACCTCATAGATGTTGAATTGGCTCTGCCCACGGGCCAGCTCCCGGTAACTGGTGGTGAACTCCCCAATGAAGTCATGGCTGCAAGGGAAGATGGCTGCTGAGACCAAGGCCAGGCTGGGCTCTGCCTCTGCCCAGCCCCAGCCTTGCACACATCCATATTTCTCTGGCTCCCAATTCTACCTGAGACTCCACTCCAGGGGCACATGCCAGCAGACAGGCTGGGTCCATGGAAAGAGAGCCCAGTGTTGCCCACAGAGGAAGAAACCTAATTGTCACCCAGCAAAGAACAGGGCCCTGGAAGAACGGCACCCACTTCTACTTGGATCCTTGTTTGACCAAGGGTATTTGGGGGACAATTGGGGAAATTTGAATATGAAGTGAATAGTGAATGGTATTTAAGAATATTGTGGCTGGGCGCGGTGGCTCACACCTATAATCCCAGCACTTTGGAAGGCCAAGGCAGGCGGATCACCTGAGGTCGGGAGTTTGAGACCAGCCTGGCCAATAAGGTGAAACCCCCATCTCTACTAAAAATACAAAAATTAGCTGGGCGTGGTGGTGGACACCTATAATCCCAGCTACTCCGGAGGCTGAGGCAGGAGAATCGCTTGAACCCAGTAGGTGGAGGTTGCTGTGAGCTGAGATCGTGCCACTGCACTCCAACCTGGGCAACAGATGGAGCGAGACTCCATCTCAGAAAAGAAAGAATATTGTTCAATGTGTCAAGTATGATAATGGCATTTGTGAGTAAGTGGGAAAATGCCCTTATTTTTTAGACATTTTCAATGAAGTATTTAAAGGTAAAATGCCATGATGTCTATAATTTAAGCTACATTAGCAAAACATAGATGAAGCAAATACAATAAAATTGAACAAATGTTAAATTCAGGTGATGGGCTTAAAGGTGTTCATTAAACCCTTCTCTAATAAGATTATTTTTAAAACACAATAGAGCGATGTCCAGCTGGGTGTCTAGAAGTGTTTTCTGCAGTGCCCACACCTCTGGAGTGCTTACATCAAGCACGGCCAAGACTTGTACACGGCAGAACTCCCACTGACCCCAGGGTTGGCTCCTTTAGCTTTCCCGGTCACTGCCAGAGGGCCGTGGTCAACGTGCTGGCCTCGGGCATCCAGCCGGAGACTGATGCCCAAGACGTGTCTCTGGGGCCCCGCCCTCCCCCATGAGCCTACACTGTATTGTGTCTACATATTTACAGCTCTCAGCATTCTAACTATGAGCAACTTCATGGTGGGACCCAGTGGCATCTAGTGGCTGGCCCCAACTGCCACAGAAGAGGAGACTATTCCAGGCAAAGAAGTATGGGAACACCAGGGTAAGACCAGGCAAATTGCAGGTGGAAACAAGAAGCTGACTGTGAGGTAGCTGAGAGGCAAGGAGGGGAGGCCATAGCGGCTCTGGAGTTTCTTGTAGGATGGTTGGCCTCAGGGAAAGGCGAGTTCCTTGGAAGGGGGCTTGGGTCTCACCTGGAGCTGTATTTGCATAGCACTTTACATAAGATGAGACAAACCCCCTGTCCATATCACAGACTTGGGAGGTAGCAGAGGACACTGGGGGGACCTTGAAGTCCTCCTAAGTCACTCCTTGGCAGTGCCACAGAATGGAAATGTCACAAAAGTCAGGGTGACATATTTGGATTTGGCTCAACCGACAAGTAGAAGCGAGGGAGGCTTCTGGACTGAAACTTCCAGAAGTCTGCTCTTGTCCTCCTCTATGGATTCCCAGCAGTACTGGCCTCCCAATGACCCCGAGTGGGGAGCACCCTCCCAGCAGCCAGGCACAGCCCTACGCAGGCACTGTCTCACGGCCCATGAGTCCACTCACGCCTCCTAGCTCACTCTTCCCACAGCCCATTCCCTCAGTCCTGGCTCTCTGCAAACAGCTCCTCTGATGAGCTGAGGGCTGTACGGGTACAATTGGCCTCCCTGCCAGGTTGGGGGGGGTCTCGGAGGACTGGGCTCCTCTGTGTCTCGGTCGCCCCACGATGCTTAGCCCAAGGCCTCACACAGAAAATGTGTCCATGAATGCTCGAGGCTCACTAGTGCCCTAGAACATGCACTCTTCAGAAAGCCCTAAATTCTGCCATGGGTGGGGAGATTGCGGGTACTGGGAGGCTCCTGGGCAGCTATTTGGTGAAAAGGAGGCCTCTTATGCCCTTCACACCATATCCTGCAGGACAGAGGTCCTTTGGTGCCTCCGTGGAGCTGGAGGGGGAGGAGCTACTGTGGCAGAGGACTCCTCACACACACAAACCCAGGCTCCCTCACCCCCAGAGCCGCTGCGGGTGGGAGCCTGGTCACAGCTCCCCATGGGAGGGCAGCGCCCAAACCCCTCCCCAGTGGCTGTCCCCATCCCCAACCACCTTCTCGCCCTCCTGCCTGCTTACCTGCCGTCCCGATCCCAGTCGTATACCTCCACCTTGATGGTCCTGCAAAACAAAGGCCTTTGCTGGGATGGGCCCAACCCCACACCCATGTGGCTGAGGATGGGGCCCTCTTCATGTTCCCAGACCAGATGGGGAGGCCAGGACTCCCTCTAGGCCCCAGGGCCCTGGGTGGGGAGGCAGCGGCCTGAGAGACAAGGATCTCCTTGAGGTCTTTTAGGAAAGGCCTTAGGAACAGGGCAGCCAGAGCTGCGTAGGGACCACCCAGAATTTCAAGGAGGATGTGGGAAAAACAGTTGCAGACTTCAGTTCACCCCACCTTCTTCCTGGCCACTGCAGAAGGGGCCTAAGCCCAGCATGGAGCCGCACTGTGGATTCACCAGGGGTGGAGGAGCCGGGAGAGTGGGAGTGTGGTGCTCCCCGGATCTCAGGCTCCCTCCGGCAGGGTAGAGGGGAGGGGGACAAGACTGCTTGTTAACGATCTGAGGGCTTTGGGTGTGGGAGCCAGCCCTGCACATCAGGGAGGAGCCCAGGGCCCTGGCTCGGGGATGGCCCGCTGAGCTTTTCCATCCCCACGACTGGCTCCTGAGTGAGGGTGTAATTATCTTCATATTTTAGCCTGGCTGCTTTAATTAGTTTGTTTTGACTCCTATGCATGTGGATGGGCTTTGAGAGCCCATTTTATTTTTAGCCACGTTCCCATGGCAACAGGCTAGCGGACCAGAGCTGGGAGGAGGGAGGTGGAGGGTTGCAGTTAACCCTTGGCGCCAGCTGCTCGGTCCTCCAGGGATGCCCAGGGACAGGGGAGCTGCAAGGGTCCCACAGCACGGTCAGGTTTGGGGAGGTGGGAAGGGCCTGGGGAGCTGGGGTCTTCAGCCTCCAGTTTTTAGTGGGGTGCACAGAGGCAGCTCCCTGGGCCTGTCTCTGTTAACATCCCATCATCTCGCCCATCTGCTCGGGCCTGCCAGGAGTCAGCCTTGGGCTTCTGGGGCCCCCCCAGGAGGAGGCGCTGTCTCCTTTCAGATGAGCCTCCTCAGGACTGGGGGTAGGGGACAGATCCACCGCAGCAGGGCAGAAACTGTTCTGAACCAAGGAATGCCCGATAGGTTGTGCACTGGACTCCTGTACAATGGGGCAGACCTAGAAGCCCACCATTTAAAGGAATCCTTTAAATTCTTGTGAAAAACAAAAAACCATGTCTCTTTGAGATGAATTATTGTGGAAAGGGAAAAAAATCACCTAAGCCCCTGAAGGTGGGCTGATGAGCTGGAAAGAGTGGAAAGACCACGACAGCCCTAGGCTTGGACCTGGGCCCCTCACTATGGAACCTGAAATGTCACTTAACCTCCTTGAGCCATAAACCACCATTGGAAGGAGAAGTAATAAGGGCCTTGCAGAACAGCTCAAGAACAAGCAGTAAAGCCTGCCTGCGCATGGGAGGGCCTCTACAAAAACGCCGCCTTCCCTCCACTTCATCATTTGGCTGCTCTCTGATAGGATTTTTGGTTTGGTTTGTTTCTGTTTTTTGAGATGGAGTCATGCTCTGTTGCCCAGGCTGGAGTGCAGTGGCGCAATCTTAGCTCATTGCAACCTCCACCTCCCGGATTCAAGTGATTCTCCTGCCTCAGCCTCCCGAATAGCTAGGATTACAGGCATGTGCCACCATGCCCAGCTAATTTTTTGTATCTTTAGTAGAGACGGGGTTTCACCATGTTGGCCACACTGGTCTCAAACTCCTGACCTTAAGTGATCCAACCATCTCGGCCTCCCAAACTACTGGGATTACAGGCATGAGCCACGGTGCCTGGCCTCTGATAGTCTTACATATGAAATTTACTTAAATCAGGGGACACTTGAGCCCAGGTACTTGGGCTTTGCAACTCTTGATTCAAGCCTGACTGCCTGGCCAAATCAGTGGCAGCTTTTCAGACACAGACTCCCAGGCCCAGCTCTGGGCAAGACTCAGGAATCCACTTGCAAGGCTTCCCTAGTGACTGTGCTGTATGTGTTCTGGAGTGATGGTCTCCACCCCACTGGCAGATGGGAAAATTGAGCCCTAAGAGCCTCCAGTGACTTGCCCAGAGTCACCCAGCTGAGGGTCTGAGCCAGAAGAAGAGCAAGTCCCTGACTCCCAGTCCAGGACTTCGGTCATGGCCCCACAAGGCTGAAATCTCTCTACCCCTGCCTAGTGGCCTCCCAGTCCTTCCCCAGCCTGCTAAGCTCTGCAGGGGACCTTCAGAGACCCCAGCAAAGAATAGCTTTCCTCTGACCACCAACATCAGGTGACTAGATGGGTGATGGCCACATGCTCAGAGGCTGGAGGAGGACCCCAGTCGTGGTGACAGTCCTGGATATCCACAAAATCACTGGGGAAACTTTTAATCCCAGGCCAGATGGCCTGATTTAATTGGTGTGGATGGGACTCAGGCCCGGGTAGTTTTGAAAAGTTCTGTGATGGATTCTAGCCTGCAGCCAGAGCCACTGACCTTCTCTAGAAGACTGCACTGGTTTTCAAACTTGGTTGCACTTTGGAATCCCCCCAAGATTCCACACTGAAATCCCCCAAGATGACACATTGGTGTCAGCTTTAGAAATACTGACACCAATGTCTTACCTGAGAGATCAATTGGTCTGGAGTACAACCTGGGCATGGGAATTGTTAAAAGTTCCCCAGGGGATTTGAACTTGCAACCCAGGTTGAGAGCACTGAGTGTGAGATTCCTGTGCAAACTCGGCCTGGCCTCCATTAAGGCTCCAGGGATGGCTGCAGCCTGGAGGTCAGATTAGCTCAAAGGCTGCAACTCCAGCCTTGGGAGAGAAGGAGGTGAGAGAAATAGTGCCCAGAGACAGGGGAAGGCCATGGGGAGAAGGCAAATAAGGCTTTCACTACTCTATTCACAGTTTTTTGTTTTTTTGGTTTTTTTTGAGACAGAGTCTCACTCAGTCACCCAAGCTGGGGTGCAGTGGTACAATCTCAGCTCACTGCAACCTCTGCCTCCTGGGTTCAAGCAATTCTCCTGCCTCAGCCTCCTGAGTAGCTGGGATTACAGGCACATGCCATCACATCCAGCTAATTTGTATATTTTTAGTAGAGATGGGGTTTCACCATGGTGGCCAGGTTGGTCTCAAACTCCTGACCTCAAGTGATCTGCCCACCTTGGCCTCCCAAAATGCTGGGATTACAGGCGTGAACCAGCGTGCCCAGCCATATTCACAGTTCTGTGGCCGTCCACCCTGGCTGGGCTGCCTGAAGTCATTGCAGATGCTACTTGTCACCTGCTGGACTTGGCTCCCAAACCCTTAGCACAGGGCCAACAAAAGCTGCAGTCTGGCTGACCGTGACTTCTGGGGCCAGCACCCAAAATAACAGGCTTGTTGGGTGTGGGAAAATGAAATGAGCTTCTGCAGATCACCCAATGAACACCTTATCTGGCATAAAAAGGCTTAGAACTGAGGCCTAACCTAGGAGGTGGCAAGGTGGGCAGAAAAGACCTTCGGCTCCGGGGTGAGCAGCCCTGGCTGGCAGTCCCAGCTCTTCCAAGTACTAGGTCTATTGCCCTGAGCCACTGGCTTAACCCTCAGACACTCCCCTCCTTTCCAAATCGAGAAGTCACACCCACTTTGGAGCTGCTGTGCAAGTGAAGTATCTCCAAATACAGTCAGCACTGGACACATAAAGTTGCTCTGTTCCTGTCTACAACACTCCATCCCTTTATCCAAGCTCCTGTCTCCCAAACAATTCCTATGCTTCTTGAAAATATCAGCTCCATGAGACCAGGGATTTTTGTTTGTTTGTTTACTGCTGTATCTTCAGCTTCTAGAACCGTGCCTAGCCTATATCAGGTGCTGTATACATATTTGTTGGTTGACTGAGAGCTCCTAACAACTTTATGAAATGGGCTGTGAAGGTAATAATACCTTCATTCTACAAAATCACAAAAGGAGGCCAAGAGTATGTGGCTTTCCCTGAGTCACACAGCTGGTCAGTGGTGATGCCAGGAGTCAGTGACCTGGGCCTCTGGACACCTACGGCCGCAATGACAGAGCCAGATATGTGTGAGCCTGGTCAAGTCAGCAGGGATGAGAGACACCAGCCAAAACGCCAGGCTGCCCCCCACTGCACACCAACCAGCTCTCTCTCTAGTTCCCTCCCAGCCGAGCGGTAAGGTCTGCCTCCTAATGAGCCTCTGCCTGGCAGGGGGAAGGTTTCCCTGCAGGCTTACAAGTCCCGAGAGCTGACAGGCCCTGAGGGGTTTTGCCTTAAATGGACCTGAGTCAGTCTAACACTCAACTCTTCAGGAAGAGGAGCATCAGGGCCTCGCCTGGGGCAGGCAGTGAGACTGGCAACAATCTCAGCCCCCAGCTTGCACCGTGCAACACTGGGCAGTGCTGACGTGACTGTGCCTCCCATCTGAGCCTCAGCTTCTGCATGTGAAAACCGAGAATGATAAGACACCCTTCATCGAGGCCATCAGTGGAGGTGCCTGATAGGGTGCCTGGCCCTCCTGGAAGCTCATCTGTGGCCGATGCAAAAGAGAAGCAAGTCATACATCAAGGGTGCCAGGCAGAAGTGCGAAGCTGTGGTGACTCCTTTCTTCTCTCCGGGTGAGGACTCCACACACTTAACACCCTTTTAAAATCTACTCATTCAGCATCAAGTTGTGAGCAGCCTGACCCAGACAACTGTGGTTTCACAGGGACAAATCCTCAAGTCACAGAACGATTAAGAGAGTAGGGCAAATTCCAGGAAGGCAGGGGAAGTGCTTTTTGTCATCACCCCACTTTACCCCACTGGAAGGCTGGATTGTCTCTGACCCTGATGCCACTTCCTGTGACTTCAGCTCTGCTCAGCTGGGTCACTCAGGTTTGGCCTTGTGTGGACTGGACACATGGCAAAGGCAGGGAGACTCCAGGCCAGAGGGCCAGGCCAGAGGCAATATCAACAGGAGGGAAATGCAGCTTCTCCTTACTCTGGCAAGTTATATAATATCTTCTCCTCTATTTCCCTTGTAAAATGGGCACAGCACTAGTACGTGGCTCCTAGGGTTATTGTAAAATTTAAATTAGCAAAATAAGATAATGCATTTAAACCAATTAGAATACAACTTGGTCCATGTCCTAAGTCCTCAGTAACTGTAATCATATTACCTGGCTTCTACACCCATCGTTCCAAGAACACTGACTGACCTTTCTCATCAGGCCCGGTTCTCATCCTCCTGTACCTCTTCTCACAATAGGAAGGGATGCTCCCTGACCGTGCCGCCCTCCTCTTAGTTTCCTGCTATCCCTCTGACCATCTCCTCTTCTTTCTTGCTCCTGGCCTCTGGTACCCGCCCCCCCACCGTGTCTCCCAGGGCACCAGATCTCTGGCCACCCCCCTCCTGGGAACCCCCAGACTGTTGTCCCCTCCTGCTTTAGCTGTGCCTGGTCCACAGCTGCCTCCTCTCAATGTGGCTGAAACCATGTTTACCTCTCTTTCCCCAACCTCTCAACAGCAGCAGCTTGTGTTCAAACAACAAACATAATCTTTATAACTTATGACTGATAATTTTTTTAAAAATGGGTTGCAGATAGGCTGTGAAAAGAACTGCATAACACAAATCTGTGTGTGTGAGAATCTGGCTCCCGATCACACTGCCCATTTCTGTTGGTGGTGCCGCCTTTTCCTGCCCTCGAACGCTGAACCATTATCCCTTCCCCTCTTTCACTCCCTTACCCAGGCAGGTATCAAGGCCTTTTGGGTCTTCTTCTTTCTTGTTGCTGTTCCCCTCTCCTCTCCCCTCTGAATTATTTGGTATTAAAGCCAGAAGGACGTTAATGCTTTCAGGACTAAAACCAATCCAAGCAGCTTCCCTACCTCTAATCAGAAAGCAGAACTGCCCCTAACCCCTGAGCAAGGTGCTCATTAGTAAGCCTCCCCCAGATGTACCCTGGTCACAGCTCTGTCATGCCATGTCTTGGCTATTTGGCAACAGAGCATAGGGATTAACAACACAGAACCTAGAGCCAGCCTGCCGGGGTCCAAATCCTGGTTCTACCATCATCTGGCAGCAAGACACTGGGTAAATTACTTAATCTCTCAGGGCCTGTCTGTCTCCTTACCTGTAAAATGTGGATAGCACCAGCACCTCTTTCCAACGAGCTAATTGTTGGGAGGATTAAATTAGTTCCTATACATAGCACTTAGAGCAGGGCCTGGCCCATGGTTAAGTGCTATAGGAGTCTTCGCTATTATTATGACCTGTCTGTCTCCCCACTGGCCTGGGAGCAACCTAAGAGCGAGGCTTGGGTCCAATAGCTCAATAGGCCCCCACAGCACCCAACACAGTGCCTGGGCCTGACTGGCTTGGAAGACATGGTTGTTGGGTTAAATCAACTATGGTTCTGTGAGGCTCCCAGAGGTGCCTTGGAAGGAGGGGACGGTGTGGCCTCATTTTCCTGCACAGGGCCCTCCCCTGCCCACCCTGGAGGGCCTTCCGATGCTGGCACCTCCTGAGTGGCTGTTGGGTGCGTGGGTTACAGGGTTACACTAGGGCTGGGGGGTGGGGGGACAGGCCTGATCGCTCTCAGAGCCAGAGTGACATGCCTGGCCTCCTTGATTAACACTACTGTCTGTCACGTCATGGCAGATCTGTTTCTGGACATGGGGGAGAGCCATCCTGCAGGGAGGTGGGGCTAGGTTCTGACTCAGAGCGGGAGGTGGGAGCCTGCCCCTCCCACCAAATAAATACCCACCTCCTCCAATGGCCCAGTGGTGAAGCCAGGCCTCTGAGCCGTGCTGCCCCCTTCACTGTCCCTGACAAAGCTGGCTTCTGCAACCCTGGGAGCTCCTCCCTAGAGATACAGGGTTGTGGGGGGTCAGTTGGGCCCCCAGCAACCTCAGGGCAGTTGTGCTAGGGATCCCCAATTCCTTCTGCCCTGTGAGACTTTAACTGGCCCACTCTCCCATCCCCCTACCTTGAATTTCCTCTCACTTTGTTTCCATCTCCCTTTATTCCCATGCCCCTGTCCCCAGGATCCCCCTCCCCTGACTTTCCAGCCTTTCCTGGGCCTTCTTTAGAACTCACTGCTCCAACCAGCCTGTCCTCCCATCCCCTCACCCACTCTAGAAGCCCCAGGAGCCAGCTAGACGTGTAACAGAGGCTTGTTTGACTGCAGCGCTAAGACAGTCTTTGTTCCCAGTCTTATTTTGTGCACTTATTTATCTGTCTAAAATACATGTGCACATCTGTGCTCCCTGTGGTCAGACCACAGGCTCCTTAAAGATGGGAATGCGACTCCGTTCGCTTAAATGCCGCACAGCTAGAGGCGCCACGCTGGGACACAGGAGGCACTCAATGACCACCTGTGGAACAGATTGTGGCATTTCTGTCCCAGCCAAGAGGCAGGGAAAAGAGCAAGCTCATGTCTCAAACTGGCAGCCTAGGGGTTTCTTCAGAGGGAAACAGGGGTGCCTAGAGGCCATTCATCTGCCCATCATCCCCTTAACACGCCTTGTCAGGCTCCCAGCTGCCCCCAGGTACCTGTGTTTTTGTTTGCTTGTTTGTTCTCTCTTTTTGTTTTTAAGGTTTTCTTTCTTTCTTTTTTTTCTGGAGACATCAGGCTGGAGCGTGGTGGTGCAATCATAGCTCACTGCAGCCTTGAACTCCTGGGCTCAAATGATCCTTTCACCTCAGCCACCTGAGTAGCTGGGTCCACAGATGTGCACCACGACGCCCAGATAATTTTTTGTAATGTTTTAATTTTTTAAAATTTAGTTTTAAATTTAAAAAAATTTTTTTTGTAGAGATGGGTGTCTTGCTATGTTACCCAGGCTTGTCTTGAACTCCTGGATTCAAGCCCATCTCAGCCTCCCAGAGTGTTGGGATTACAGGTGTGAGCCACCACACCTGACCTGAGGTGTCTGTTTCGACACCCTAGTGTTCCTGTCGGAGTGACCTGAAGAGGCCCAGCTTTCTTGGCTGTCCAGAGAGCCCTGCCCTTGAGCCCCCTACCAGCTCACCCACCTGAGCTGCGGCAATCACCAGGAGACGGGCATGGGTTCTCGTGACTCAACAGAAACCAACACAGTCTCACAGCTCCCATTTTGGGTGGCCCCACTGTCTCCGGGCACTTGCTACAACGTATAATTACATGTTTCCTTATGTGATTATTGGATTAACGTCTGCCTCCCCTACTGGCATGTAAACTCCACGAGGTTGGGTGAAGGGTGGAGACTGCACATTTGTTCCCTGCTGATTTCCCAGCATCTAGCACAGTGCCTGGTACATGACAGGGGTTCCCTAAACATCTGTGGATGAGACGCTAAATTTGGTGTTTTAGGCACACCAGAGCCTCGTTGTGTAGGTTGTGTCGTGTGAGCGTCAATGCAGTCCTGTATAGTAGACAGACATTTAAATACCCATTTTACAGATAAGGAAGCTCAGGCTCAGACAGGTCAAGCATTGCCCAAGTTGACGGCGCTTTTTGGTCACAGAGTCAGGATTAGCAACCAGGTATATGGTATCCACACTCCACAATCTACGCTTAAATGGTGATGAAGATGATAGCCAACATGTAATAAGAGTAGGCATACGTTAAAACAAAAAATCTAGCCTGGGCAACATGGCGAAACTCCATCTCCACCAAAAACACAAAAAATTAGCTGGGCGTGGTGGTGCATGGTTGTGGTACCAGCTACTCAGGAGACTGAGGCGGGAGGATTGCTTAAGCCCGGGAGGCGGAGGCTGCAGTGAGCTGAAATTGTGCCACTGCACTCCAGCCTGGGTGAAAGAGTGAGATCCCATCTCAATTAAAAAACAAAAAAAAATCTGCCAGGCATGGTGGCTCACACCTGTAATCCCAGCACTTTGGGAGGCAGAGGCGGGTGCACTGCTTGAGCTCAGGAGTTTGAGATCAGCTTGGACAACATGGTGAAACTAGTCTGTACTGGAAAAAAAAATTGCCGGGCTTGGTGGTAGGTGCCTGTAGTCCCAACTATATTCAGGAGGCGGAGATGAGAGGATCGCTTGAGCCTGGGAGGTCCAGGCTGCAGTGCGCTGTGATGGCGCCACTGCCACTGCACTGCAGCCTGGGTGACTGAGCGAGACCCTGTCCGAAAAGCAGAAAGAAATCCCAGGAGCTCTTTGCATTCCACCCCTACCCTGTTTGTTTACGGCAATTAGGCTGGCAGGATGTATCCCTGGGATCTTGACTCCCCAGTCTGTTGGCCAGGAGTTGGGACCAGCTGCCTCTGCCTGCATCAACACCCTGCTTCCCTGCTGCCATCTGCTCCTCCACTGGGAACAATGAAAAGACAAGCTGCTGAGCTCCAGGCCTGGGCACCCGGGGCACCCATCTGGGTTTCCCTGGAATCATTGGCAATTCCCATCCCCCTAGCCTTGGGAGTTTCCCACCAGTGGGGATGCCAGACAGAGGGGAAAGAGGTGGGGCGGGTGGGGAGAGGAGGATCTGTGAGGCTGTGAAGAGGCAGACATTGCCGGGTGCAGCAGGGGAAGAGTGGAGAGGCTCACCAAGCCCCAGCCTGTGCAGGGCATCCCCCACTGCACAGCTCCAGAAGGCCTGGTTCCTGCTGACGGGACTGACCATGTTGATACGAACGCGGCCTCCCTCACTTGTGCTTGGGGCGGGCCCAGAGCAGAAGGGAAAAAGCAGGGACATTTTCTCATCTCACCGATCATAGTCGCCATTGCAGAGGGCTCTCACAGGAATGGAGAAAGTTTGCCAGACTGGATTTAGGGTGTTCTTCATGACCTCCGTTTTGTGGCAAATGGTGAACCTGGTGAGGAAGAAGAGAGGGAAGGCTGTCAGGCCCAAACCAAGGGAGGTGAATGCAGGTCAACAGAGCAGTCAACTGGTTCACATCTCTGGTTCCCAGACGATGGAAATGATGGCTTCAAAAGGTGATGAGCTGCCTGTCACCAACAGCAGCCAAGCTGATACTAGTTGGCCATCTGCTGCTGATGCTGCAGAAAGGGTTCCTGTACCAGGTAAGGACCTGGAGGTGGGGACAAATCCCAGGGTGTCAGGAGCCCTGGGTTCTAGCCCCTACTCTGGGGCCACCTCACTGTGTGACCTTGAGCAAGCTCTCCCTTCTCTGGGCCTCCAGCTCCTCACCTGTAAACCCAGGCAGTTACCTTCTATCAAAGATTCTCCATCTGCAATCCACAGAAGGATGAGCAGATGAATTTTAGGGGTCTGTGAATCCCGGAAACACTGGGAGAAATTAGGTGTATGGGTTGTTTGTGCCTGCTGCTCCCCTGGCCTGGAATATTCTCTTCCCCATTTCCATCTTTATGACTCACTCCTCACTACCTTCAAACACCATCTCCACGAAACCTTCCCTGACTACCATATCTAAAATTGACAGCTGCCTGGTCTCCTGCCTGTCACATCCCCTAGACTCCTCCCAGACTTTTTTTTTTTCTATTTCATTTGTCACCATTTGACATTTTGATATAGTCTATTTTTTCCTTATTTATTCTGCTCATGATCCGTCACTAAAATGTAAGCTCCATAAGAGCAAGGATTTTTGTCTTTTTTGATCACTGGCATATCCCTAGTGCCTAGAACAGTGCCTGGCACTTCGTAGGTATTCAATAATTCTTTACAAATGAATCAGTGCATTTCTGGGGGCGAGTTTCCATAGCTTTCACTGGTATGTCAGTCCAGTGAAATTAAAGCCCCTGACTTAGATGAGCTCTAAGACCCTTTCTGCTTTTCCCGTCTGAATCCATGAACCCGCTTTGCAAACTAAAAGTACAGAATTGACTTATCCCAGATGGGCCCTAATCTGGTGTCCCTGCCCACGCCCCACGCCACGCTTGACTGGCCCCATCCTGGAAGCCAGCCCTGCCACATGGATGGGCAGCCACTGCCAGGGCTGAGCCAGGGGCAGGGGCGTCTCTCTGAGATCTCCCACCACCAGCCCCAGCTACATCCCTGGTTGGAAAGGTCAGCTGAATAAGTGCCTGGGCTCCGCCCATACCCACACAGCCGGTGTCATTTCTTCTCTGGCAATTTTCAAGTCAAAATGTCATTCTGTCACCATGGCTTAGCATTTCTCTTCTCTGCTCCTTCTCGCCCACCCACTGGAGTGTGGAGATGCATGTGGGAGACCTCCCCACACACCCTAGAGCTGGTGGCGAGGATGGGAATGGAGATGGGAGCAGGAGGGGCCACAGCTGCCCAGGGCTGGGGCAGGCAGGTGAGGCAGGAAGAGGAGCCTGGGGCAGTGGGGGGAGGAGAGCTGGAGGGACAACAAGGAGTAGGGAATGGGTGGTCCTGGAGGGAGAGAGGATGATACTGTGCAGAAGCCCTGCTGGGCTCCAAATACTACCCCCTGACCATCACACAGACCCCTGTGGGCCCTCTGGAGCCTCCCACCTCTGGAACCACTGACTTCTCCCTTTCCCTCCTCTCACTTGAGAGCCAAACTTGACCAGGTGTTCTAAGTGCAGCTCCAGGGGCACAGCAGGTGCCCCCTTGCCTTCTCCCTCCTCCTGTGGCTAGTGTGACACTTCCCTCTCCTGGCTCCCTCACTGACCTTCTTCCTAACTGGGGGTGTCTCTACAGGCCTTCCAGTCTTCTCCCCGCAGACCCTCAGTGACCACTCTGTTCTCACCAGCGCAGCCATTGCCTCTTCACAGGGGCCGGATACTGGCCCACCTCTAGGCGGGCCTCCGGATCAGTTTCTTCAGTGCCCCACGGGATCCCCGTGAGGGATCAGTGTCTCCTTGCCCCCGGAATGCTCCAGTTCACACTTGGAATGAAACTTGCCCCAAATAAACTCCCACGACCTCCCCGGTCTGATCCACCAGCTCCCCGGCTGCTCTGCAAGCACTCTGGGTTCCCTTGGCTCCACTGCCAGGGAGAGAGCTCTGACTTCGGTCCCCATCCAAGTCCGGCCGACTGAGGTCCCCTCATTGTCCTTTTGCCCCCTTCCTCCCCTCCCCACTTCCTTCCCCTGCATTTCCACGGCACAGATCCAGGGTGGGAGCTGGTAGCACCTCCCACCTGTTCACCGTGTCAGTCACAAGGCTCTCCCTTTCCCCGCACCCTCCCCACCCATCCTACACATCACTCTGCTAGAGCAATCTTTCCCAAACACCCCTTGCAGTGCACCCCTCTCCTGCTCCCAAATCCCTCTCCTCCTCCCAGCCGGCCTCAGCCAGACAAGCCCAGCTTGACCCTGGCTCTGCCTCTCTGGAGGGGACCTGTGTGGATGCCCAGAACAATATGCAGGCCTTTTCCTCCCCCAATCAAGTCAAGTCAAAGTCAACAGAATTATTTAAAGAAATCCTTCTGGGAGTCCTTTGGTGAGACAAAGAATCCTTTTGTCATGCAAATGATCATACCTAATTTCCCTTGTTTTGTACGTTCAGGAAAACTGATTTTTAAATCAGTTTTCCCTTGAACTGAAACACACCTCCTCCTTGCCACTCCCCTGCCCCCCCACCACACACACACACACACACACACACGCACATACACACACACACACACACACACACACGCACACACACACACACGCGCGCGCACATACACACACACGCACACACACACACACGCGCGCACATACACACACACACGCACATACACACACACACATACACACACACATACACACACGCACACACACACACACGCACACACACGCACATACGCACACACGCACACATACACACACACACACACAATTCCAAGGGGAATTGGGGGGAAGGTCTTTCTGCCCTCCGGGCACACTTGCTTTGCCCAAACGTTTCTCCCTTCTCTAGCCCTTTATTCTTCCCTGCTCCCCCCACCCCCAAGGCGGGGACCCATTTTCTTCCTCTCCTTCAAAACCCGCTTCCAAGTTTCCCTTCTCCAGCAGCGCTTCTCTAATTAACCTCCCTGGCCCCATCGCTTCCTCATTCTGCAGAATCCAGCCTGTAAGTGGCCACAGCCTGCCAGAATTGTGGTGCTTAAAGAGACCGTGGCGACCACGTAATCCAACTGGATGAGAAAACAGGCCCAGAGAGGGGTCTTCACTTGCCTAGGGTCACACAACAGGCTGCTGGGGAGGACCTAGGTCCCCAGACCTTCCACCCAGAATCTGTCTCCCAGCATATATTGCTGACCTACATTTGCCAACATGTTGTGTACGCTTCCATCTTATTGTGGGTGGCTTCTAGATTAGGGAGAAGAGAGGAGGAAACAGGGGCTTCAAAGTCTGGAGTTTCAAATGAAGCCTGTGTGGGGCCAGGCAGGGGAAAGGGTCCAGACTGGCCCTGTTGTGTGGGCAGTAGTGGGGGGCCAGGCTGGGGGCTGTTCAGAGGGCTGTGGGGACAGGGGGCTGGGCTTGGAGATAGGAGCTGATTTGTGTAGAATGAAGGAGCTATCAGAGGTTTCCCATGAGGGACTGGCCCCCTATTCCTGCCTTAGCCCTGTTTTTGCCTAGTCCCCCCACCCTCCAAATACCTAGCCCCCACCACTCAGTACTACGCTGAGACCTACAGAATGGCACCGCCAGCTTAGAGGCTGCCCCGACCTCCCACTGACCACACCTAGGTGCCCAGGGCACTACCCTGGGGTCCTGGACTTCCACCTGGAGCCCTTGCCCTCTCTAGAGCAGGAGATGAGCCCAAGCCACCCTGCCCGGTAAGTCACCGCCACCCGTCCATCCTTGACTCCAGAAGGGACAAGAAGGCACAGTGCACAAGTGCCACCAGAAAACTCACGTTCCATCCTCATTGCTTCTGTAGAATACCAAGAAGGGGTCAGATTTCCCAAAGAAATCTTTCTTGTCCAGCTTGTTGGCACAGAACTGCATGGTGGCGACATCCTGGTGGGAGGGAGGGAGAACAGGGTGTGAGGCAGGAGAAGGTGGAAGCACAGCTCCCGGACCCTGGCAAGCACGAGGAGTCCAGGCACCCGCCCTGGTTGGAATGCACTGACTAAGTGCCAGGCCCTTATTCCATCCTCAGACAGCTCCCCAGCAGGCCTAGCAGACCACTTGGGTGGGGAAGCATGTGGAGTCCACAGCTGCCTCAGTTTGAATCCTAGCTCTGCCACGTTCTCTGTGTGAACTAGGGCAAGGTAGGTGACCTCTTGGAGCCTCAGTTTCCCCTCTGAAACATGGGGCTGATGATAGCACACATCTTGCGGGGTTGTCATGAGGACTAAATGAGATCAAGGGTGTGACGTACTTGGCAGAGTGAGGCACGTGGCAACCCCTTGATAGATGTGAACACACATGGTTTCATGACACTTTCACTGAGTGGCTTGGAAAGGTGACAGAGCAAACCCAAGGCCAGTCTGAGCTTGATCTGCAAGCCCCAAAGCCCTCTCTCTGGCCACATTGCCTCACCGCCTCACACCCATATGTGGTTCCTGGAGGAAGTTCGAGTTTCAGCATCACTTTCACACCCACCAGCTCATAGGAGGCTCACCCAGTGCTCTCAGGTAGATACAGTGGGGTCTGTGGCCCCGTTTCACAGCTAAGAAGCCAAAGGCTCAGAGCAGGGAGGGGCTTCCCCAAGTTCACCAAGCAGAGCCCACCGGCTGAGTCCCCAGCCCTGTCCCCTGCCCCAGCTGACCCAACACGCACAGAAGGTGTCCGGGCTCTGGTGCGGATCTCTGGACCCCTCAGCCCCTCAGCTTGCTGGGGCCAATGGGGCATTGGGAAGAGATGTCCCCGTCGTCCCCTTCACCCCTCCCATGTGGCCTCTGCAATTTGAAAACTCTGCATCCTGACAAATCGGCTTCGAACCGGCTAAGCTCAGGGCTCTGGTGTCCAGATGCCAGGACTTGCCCTGCTCTTGGGGTCACTCTGTTCCCTCACACATCCCCCTTCCTCTTAATGAGGGGGAGCGTCTTGAGAAGGCTGACCAATAGCCCAGTGAGGACCAAAACAGTGGCAGAGAAGAAGACGTAGCTCCCATGAGGTCAAAGTTCTCAGTGATAAGACTGAGCGGTGGCTACGGTGGTTAGGAATATGGCTGCTGGAGCCAGGCTGCCTGCTTCAGTCCCAGTCCCATCCCTCCTTAGCTGCATGACTTAAGGCAAGTTATTCACCCTCTCTGTGCTCAGTTTCCCTATCTGTAAAATGGGGGTAATGGCAGTGCCTTTCTCATAGACTCATGAGGATAAAATGAGTTCATAGGAGTACAGCGCTGTGTGCGTGTGAGCTATTATTATTTGAACACCTGTTCCCCCACCCAGTCACAGTGTGTGTGGCCTCTGTCCCTGCCCCACTCCCACCTCCAACACCTCACATGCCTTCCCTCGGGGACATCTGATGACAACAAACACAGCCTCCCTTCATTCATTCACTCACTCACTCATTCAACATTTATTAGATGCCGTCTGTGTAGGACAGTCACTGAGCTCAGCACTTTATACCCCTTATCATATTTAGTCCTCAAAATAATCCTTTGTTACTTTTCACAAATGAGGAAGTTGGAGGTTGGAGAAGTTAGGTGACTTGCCCGAGATCACCAGCTGGTAACTGGTAAAGCAGAAAATTTACACATAAATAAACTAATTTCAAAGTCATGCCTCTTCCAGTATGCCACTCTGCCCCGCTGAGAGAGAACAAATTACATTCCACCACTTCTCTGCTTTCTTTAGAATCCGCTGATTTCTTCAGACTCTGGACTTGTGTGGGCAGGGAGGGGCTGCATGCCCGTTACCCTGGGATGGGGAAGAGGCTGTAAGGACGGGTGGTGCTGGAGACAGAATGACCTGCCCAAGGAGATGCCCAGGTAATGATGGCTTGTATTATGCCTCTCATCATCGCCCACCAGACAGGGAGAAGGAAGCTGGATTGGGGGCTTCCAAGGCCCTAGAAGCTCCAAGAATCCCTGAGCCTCCAGAGAAATCTAGGACCTCAGGCCTGGAATAAAAGAACAGCTGCCTTACTGAGCACTTAACTAGATGCTAGGACCTGTGTTAAGCCTTCGTACTTTATACAACCATACAAAATAACTCTTGTTTCCCTATTTTACAGATGAAGAAACTGAGGTTTTTAGAGGTTAAATCATATACCCAAAGTCCTAGAGTGCGTAACTCAGACAGTCAGATTTCAGAGTTTTCACTCTTATCCCTCCAGAAAAATCTCTAGGCTTCTAAAGCAGCAGGGCAGGCACACCCTCCTCAGGAGAAAATTCGAATCCCGTCCCATGCTGGATGGAAGGAGCACTTTAAATGCCCCCCTAGAGAGTCCCATCCATGGCCTGGGAAAGGAACGTGGCCCAGGACTTGATGGGCGACTCGCTGGCTATATAAATTGGGGGGCCTGGTGCAAAGGGAAAATGAGGGGCCCTCCAAAAACAATCAGGAGATTCAAGATAGTGACAGCAAAGCGTGAAACCAAGCACAGGTCCCCGTGTGACTACACAGGCCACGCGCCTGTGAAGCTGGCCCTGTCTCCTTCCCACAGAGGTGACCCGAAGTGGCATCAGAAAAGCACCAAGAGGCCCAGATTCTGCCCAGGAGAGCAGCGGCGATGGCCCCAGCAAGGAACTCAGAGCTCAGAGCTCCAGTCCTGGCTCTGCATAGCCTTGAGCAGGTCACCCGAGCTCTCGGAGCCTCAGTCTCTTCGTCTGTGGAGTGTGGAATGGGATGACCACCACGATCCTTTTAAGCTGAGCAGTTGATGCCACATGGGGAACATTGAAATAGCCATCTCTTGTGGGGAGCACTGACACTCAGGGGACAGTGAGGAAAGCCAGGATCCCCCCCCAGCCTTCCCAGCCCCGGCCAGGGTTTGTGACCTCGCACGAATCTGGAGGTCGCCTGAGTGACAATCTTACCTGAATAAACACAGGCAAACCACCCAGGACCTGTTCAGCCTGCACTGGCTGACTATAAAATGCATACACTTGGAACAACCAAAACAGAGGCCACAAAACCCAGAGGCAACAGCACTTAGTTTTGCTTCCTAGGAACCCCTTAGTCCCTGTGAGATCACGAATGGGGGAGAAATATGAGAAAAGAATAAAAGAACTTGACAGGCCGTAAGTTCCAGGGACATTCAGTGCTCCATTGGGAGGGCTGCTGTCTTAGCCTAGCACCCGATGGCCAAAAACAGCACAAAGGGCGGGGGGCGCGGTGGCTCATGCCTGTAATCCCAGCACTTTGGGAGGCCGAGGCGGAGGGATCACTTGAGCTCAGGAGTTTGAGACCAGCCTGGCCAATGTGGCAAAACCCTGTCTCTACTAAAAATACAAAAATTAGCCAGGCATGGTGGCTCATGCCTGTAGTCCCAGCTACTCGGGAGGCTGAGGCAGGAGAATCGCTAGAACCTGGGAGGTGGAGGTTGCAGTGAGCCGAGATCGCGCGACTACACTCCAGCCTGGGCAACAAGAGGGAGACTGTCTCAAATAATAAAATAAAAACACACACACACACACACACACACACACACACACACACAAAACAGCACAAACGAGCCAACGGCCACCTGGTTGGAATCCTAGCTCTGCCATCTAAGAATAGCGCCCCCTTGTAAGCCTATGGAGAAGGCGAAAAGAGATGGCCTGTGTCACATCCTGGTCCACAGTGCCTCACACAGAGCAGGAGGTAACACTTGCAGAGTGCCACCTCATACTGGGGTGAACCGTGTGAAACTGCCAATAATCAGCTGTTGTTTGCCTATGAAAATGGCAATATCACATGAGTCTACACCACAAAGACACACAGAGGGGAGCAACACACACTGGGGCCCATCGGATGGTGGAGGGTGGGAGGAAGGAGAGGATCAGGAAAAATAACTAATGGGTACTAGGCTTAATACCTGGGTGATGGAATAATCTGCACAACAAACCCCCATAACACAAGTTAGCCTACATAACAAACCTGTACATATACCCCTGAACTTGCAATAAAAGTAAAAAAAAAAAAAAAAAAAAAATTGGTTCTACCTAGTACGTGCTATAGTAGGTAGATATAATGTTATATGTATTAATTCACTGAATCCTTTCAACAACCCTATGAGGGAGGCACTGTTATTATTCCTTTTTTGTTTTTCAGACAGGGTCTCTCTCTCTCCGTCACCCAGGCTGGAGTGCAGTGGTGTGATCTCTGCTCACCACAGCCTCAACCTCCTGGGCTCAAGCGATCCCCCTGCCTTAGCCTCCTGAGAAGCTGGGACCACAGATGTGTGCCACCATACCCCATGCCCAGCTAGATTTTTAAATTTTTTTGCAGAGACAGGGTCTTGTTATGTTGCCCAGGCTGGTCTTGAACTCCTGAGGTCAAGCGATCTGCCCACTTCAGCCTCCCAAAGTGCTGGAATTACAGACAGGAGCCACCACACCTGGCTATTATTCCCATTTTAAAGATAAGGAAACCAAAGCACAGAGAGGTTAACACCCTCGCTTGAAGGCACACAGCTAGTAAGAGGCGCTGAGATGAGAACAAGACAGTCTGGCTCCAAAGATTAATAACTGAGATTCCAAATGATGACCTCAAATCATCAAGATAAGTTTAATTACGTTCTAATCTCAGTTTGAGAAGTCAGAGAAGTGTGAAATCCATTTTAGAAAGGCCTCTGTGCAAACTAGTTAAAAAAAAAAAAAAAAAAAAAGACTGGCTCTGAAACTCAGCTAACTGGAAATATTGGCCAGTGTGCCACACTTTCTCCCCCTAACCCTGATGGCAGATAAGTGAGGCATTGCTGGGGGTTGGCGGCTGATTTTGTTCCTTAGCCTTATCTGCCCTCCCTAACGCAATCTAGGCTCGGGAACATTTGCCAGAAGCCCACTGTGATCATCTGTGTTGTTGCACCATTGTAGAATCCGTGGGGGATAAAACAGACCTTCAGAGAAATTTCTAGACTGAAACGAAGGCAAACTTCCTCCCTCATGGGTACCCATGCCACAGGGAAGTCCTTGAGACAAAGAGTATGTAACTAACCGCCTGGGGGCTGCGCTTTGGAAGGTCTGTCTGCCTTTTGTCAACAGTCACAGAAACAAGTGGGAGCTTGTGAATAGTTCAACCCCTTGACATAGGTGTGAACCCAAGAAGAGGCTGGAGAAAGTGGCAATAAGATGGACAGGACCAGCAGGACAACAGAGCAGCAAATTCTGGCTGAGGGTCAGAGGTTCAGCTGTTTGACAGCCTCAGCCTGAGAGCCATGCTCTCTGATCTCATGAAATGCCATCCCCTTGGCCAGGCATGATGGCGCACAACTGTACTCTCAGCACTTTGGGAGGCCGAGGTGGGAGGATCGCCTGAGCCCAGGATTTCGAGACCAGCCCGGACAACATGGTAAAACCCCATCTCTACTAAAAATACATAAAAATAGCCAGGTGTGGTGGTGTGCGCCTGTAGTCCCAGCTACTCAGGAGGCTGAGGTGGAAGGATTGAGCCCGAGAGGTGGAGGCTGCAGTGAGCCATGATCAGGCCACTGCACTCCAGCCTGGGCGACTCCATCTCAAAAACAAAGAGAGAGAGAGAGAGGGGAAAAAAAGAAAGAAAAAGAAAAAAAGAAACTCCATTCCCACCAGAAGCATCACTGGAATCAATCACAGAGAAGATAAAGCAGCTCCTGCAATATATAATTTCCTGCAATTTCTGTCTTTCACCCTATCTTTTTAAAAAACATATTAAGTTCTTCGAAAACATCAGGATTGCCTCCATTTGCATCTCTCCGTATGTTAATGGGGCTGCTGGGGAGATGATAGCAAACAGCCTTGCTCTCCAGGGCGGCCAGGCCTGCTCTGGCACCTTAGCCCTCCCTGCCCTGAAGAGGGCTATGAAGGTTAGAGGTCAGGCCAGGGGGGAGGGGGGAGTTAGCAGGTGAGCTGAAGGCTGGAGACAGGGCAGCAACCCCCAGCAGGAGGAGAACAGAAGAAGGCTGTTGGGTCTCACTGGCAGCTTCCAGATTCAGAACAAGTATGAGGTGAGTGTCAAATTTAAAGGGGGCCCAAAATCTCAGTCATCAAAAAAAATTTTTTAATGTGACATTTAAAAAATCAAAATCAATGCAAAAGCTATATCAAAATTTTAAATGAAGACATTTTATAAGTGAAGCAGAGGCACAGAAAAGGCCAGGGTCACACAGGGAGTAAGCAGTGGCTTTTGGTCTGGATCCAAAGCCCAAGTTCTTAATCACCGTGCCCTACAACTTACATGCCCTAAGAAGCACCTTTAAAGCCAGGAACAGTGGCTCATACCTGGAATCCGAGCTACTCAGAAGGCTGAGACGGTAGTATGACTTGAGGCCAGGAGTTTGAGACCAGCCTGGGCAACATAGTGAGACCTCCATCTCTAAAAAAATAACAATTTAAAAAATTTAGGCCGGGCGCTGTGGCTCACGCCTATAATCCCAGCACTTTGGGAGGCCGAGGAGGGCGGATCACTTGAGGCCAGGAGTTCAAAACCAGCCCGGGCCAACATGGTGAAACCTCGTCTCTACTAAAAATACAAAAATTAGCCAGGTGTGGTGATGTACGCCTATAATCCCAGATACTCGGGAGGCTGAGGCAGGAGAACTGCTTTAACACAGGAGGTGGAGGTTGTGGTGAGCCGAGACCGTGCCACTGCACTCCAGCCTGGGTGACAGAGCAAGGCTCCATCTCAAAAAAAAAAAAATTAAAAAGCGCTTTTAGATAGATGGTTGGGGCCACAGTACATTTATTGTCTTCTCCTTAAAATGTGCTGGATTTTCCAAATCTCCTAGAATTAACATATTATCTTTTTTAGTCAGAAAAAAAATAAGACATCAATGAAACAGAAAAGGAATCATTAGTCACAACTCTGAAATTCAGCACTCCAGCAGGAGGAAACATACCAGGAGCTGGGGGTGATTCTGTGAGTAGGACCCTCTAGGAAGAAGAGGCTGGAGCTGGGCTCATGGGATAGGACGGCAGAAGCAGGAAACCTGGGACGTCAGCGAACACCCCACAGGCTGGAGGTTATTCATACACAGATGGTGGGCACAGAAGCTGGTCTGAGAGGCTGGGCCTGTCTTTATGCATCGACTGTAATAACCATGTTGAGGCCAAGCTGGCTTTTCTTTGTTTATTAATGACGGACTTCCCAAACAATCCAATCAGTTGTGCATCTGTTGATTTGGTCATTCAGAGGCTGAAAACCCCAGATTGACCGTTTTCCCTCCCACCCATTGAGCCTGTGTTTCTGGGATACTAACCAAAATCCGTCAACTGAAGTTCAAAAGAAAAACAGGATGATTTGGATATGAGGATGTTCACTACAGTATTGTTTATATTGTTTCCTAAAAAGAACAGCTTTGATAAATTATAGCCCATCCATACAATAGAGAAATAACATGTAGCTATTAACTACATGTTTTCTAAAAATGTATAATGATATAGGAAAAGGCAGGCTATAAAACTAGACACTATATTACATCAATTATAAGAAAAATTATGTACATGGACACTCAAAGAAAGCCTTGGAGGAAGCACATCAAAACGTCAACAGCGATTATCTCTGAGTGATTTTTCCATGCTACTTATATTTTTCTGTATTTTCCAACTTGTCCATAATGAACATGTTATTTTTTTTTTTAGCATCAGGAAAAATGTTTTTGTTTTGCTTTGGTTTTTAAGGCCAGATAAATTATTTCTGAGACCAAAAAATTTCAAACTAACCTTAAGAAGGGTGATGTTTGAATGCTGGTTACACAGGATGCTCATATCAGTCCCAGCCACAACACACGTCTCTCCTATGTATCAACCTGCATACTTCTGAGTCTCGAAGAACCTTCACCACCTCCCCCACTTAACTTGACTTTTCCTTCTCATCTCTCTTTCTCCATGACTCCTCCCTCTTCCCTCATCTCTCAGGTAGAGAAACTGGCCTCTCCCTGAAGCTTGTCTTTGGAACAGTGAAAGTTTTGATTGTGTTGGGATCCAGGCTGCTAAGTTCCCCAGCTCTGAGGTCCCACACAATCTGGCCCCGACTCCCACCATCAACACCTACAGTCTCATCTTTCTGACTCATCATCCATCACTCCTGCCCCAGGGCCTTTGCACAGGCTGTTCTGTCTGCCTGGACCAATCTTCCCCAGGTAACTGGAAGGGCTCATTCTCCCACCTGTCTCTATATATTGACATATTACATTGTATCTACACATTTTCCTTCAGGATAGTCAAGAGTGTGATCAAATAGTTGTTGTAAGAAGAGGCACTGGATCTGACAGGGCTAAGGACCACTGCTCTAATGTGATTGCTGGTTGGCATTTCCATCTCTCACACTAAACTAAAAATTCTGGGAGAGCAGGGACTCAGTCAAAGCATATTTCCTGAACTGAAATGAAAGAATACATGAGCACGCTGGTGACACCTAAGGGGTGGCGAGGCCTCCAGGGGCAATTATGGTGTGAAGTTCTAACTCCCTTTGCTCGAGAGAGGTGAGGCACACTCCATCACTGCCTCCTCCATGACCACCACCACCATCCTGGCTGGGACGGCCAGTCGGGTGGAGGGACCTGACTAGGAGGTGGTATGGACATACTATCCTGACTCCAGAGCAAGCAGGTCTGGGTGGCTGACAGGTCTCTAGGGGGAACCAAGGGGCTGGGAAGTGAAGGGCAAAGAGCTATCCAACCCTCTGTATTGACAACAATCCCTACTTTTTTTTTTTTTTTTTTTTTTGACAGGGTCTCACTCTGTTCCCCAGGCTTCAGTGCAATGGTGCAATCATGGTTCACTGCAGCTGTGACCTCCCAAGCTCAAGTGACCCTCCTGCCCCAGCCTCCTGAGTAGCTGGGACCACAGGCATGAACCACCATGCCCTGCTAATTAAAAAAAAAAAATTTTTGTAGAGATGGTCAGGGGGTTCTCACTACGATGTCCAGGCTGGTCTCGAACTCTTGAGCTCAAGCTGTTCTCCTGCCTTGCTCGGCCTCTCAAAGTGCTGGGATTATAGGCGTGAACTCCAGCCTCCACTGCTCAAAGCCAGCCTGCCTGTTGAGGGCAATAGCCCCACAAGAAACAGAAGGTCGGTGACTGTTCCCTGTACCATGAGGGCTCGAGGCTCCCAGGGTGAGGGAAAGACTGAGGATTAGGAGTCAAGGTCTGAGCTAGAATCCCAGCAATCTTAGGCAGGCCGCTAACTTCTCTGCATCCATAAAACAGGGCCACTCACACCTACCCAGCCCCCCAGCCCTGAGGTCAGAATCAAATAAGACTAAATAAGAGAGTCTCGGTAAACAAATGTTGGCCAGTATTACAGGCAGTAACAAGCGTTTTACTGCTGAGCAGAACTGAACCTTGGGTGATTCAGAAGGCCCTTCGGGAGACCGGCCTCATCACTGTCAACATCAAGTACCATTCGATAGTATTTGGATCAAATTCTGATTGTGGGAACTTCTTTGGCATTTACATTCCAGATGAACAAGGCTTTTCTGTAACCCGTCAAACTATGCTGGTGACACGCTGGAGTCCACTGTCATCCTTTGCTGGTTGCCACCCGCCCACGCCATCCCCATGGATGAAGAGAGGGTTTGTCTACTTCGGCAAAATGTATTCATTTGAGCAGGAAGCCCTGCTCTGGTGAAAAATCATCTCTCAGACCCCACCCTCTTCCTTTGATCCTCCCACTGAATGCTGAGCTGGAAAGACGAAGCAAAGCTGTTCAGATGTAATTATTTTAATTCAGCCAGATGCTGGGAATTAGTCTCTTTTCCTTGCAAGGATTCTAGGGAGAGACAGAACTCAGCTAAAGATGCCCCAGAAGAAAAGGAGTTGACAATCTCAGGAGGAAGGGAGGGCGCTCCCTGCCTCTGACATAGACCCCTTGTGCTGGAAGAGCTTAAATCAAGAAAACGGCTGCCATCCCCGGGTGAAGGAGTAGGGAGGACTGGGGAAGAAGGAGGAAGAGGGAGGATTTAATACCTGATAAGTATTATACCTAAGACTGCTTACCAACCCCTGGAATGCTAGACCAGTAACGGCCACCAGCATTGTCTAGAGCGTTAGAATTTCCAAAGCGCTTTATGTGTGTGACTTTATTTGGTTACAAACTAGTAAGAAAGTCACCAGCTGGGCTAGAAGCTTGGGGAAACACTGAATTTAGGTTCAAGGAATTTGGAGGCACCCTTTCCTAGGCATCTGTTAGACACACTCACATTCATGAACTCCTTTAACCCTACCAGTGCCAAGCTGCAGGTGGAGAACGGAGGCTCTGGGAGCCGCAACAGCTCTCTTCCACAGGGCAACTGAATTCTCTCCCTTGTCTGAACTCCAGTGGCATCCAGATCCTCAGTGGACATGTGTGTTTTGTCCATGACCTGGTGCTGAACACAAGGTCTGTGCTTTCTAAGCATTCAGCCACATATTCGTGATGGGTCCTCAGGAACGCCTACTGCACCCCGAGTCCTGCCCCGGGTGTACACCTTGGGTAGGGTTCATTCCCGCTGCCAAGTGCCTTCAGATCCACTGAGATAAACAGACAAGCAGAGCAACCAGGGTGAGCAGTTGCATATGAATTTCTTTGGTCATCTCTATACTGCCCTGTACTATCGATTCTGTGTTCACGTGTCTTATTCTTCCACTGGAAGTCCTTGGAAACAGAGTTTGTAACACCACAGCCCAGTGGTTAAAGACCTTGGCTCTACAAGCAAACTGCCAAGTTTCAAATCTCTTCTACTCAGTGGCTGTGTGACCCTGGACAGGTCACTTAACCTCTCTGTGCTTCGGTTTCCTTATCTATAAAAGTGAGGAAAATTAATGAGGACCGTAATTCATCAGATATTATAACACATCATACTACATACTACATTATGTATTATAATACATTAGATAAGTCAATACATGTAAACCACTTAGCACAGTGTATGGCCCAAAATAATGACTCAATTCATGTTCTCTAACACTGTTATATCTCTATACCAGCAGCTCTCAAAGTATGGACCAGGAACCCCGGGGGATCTGTGGGGTCAACACTATTTTCGTAATAATTTCGATGAAGAGTTTTCCAGAGGTTATTCGACAGGGATATCACAATAGATTGACTACAGAAGCAGCCATGAGAATCTGGATGTCTTCCATTAAGTCAGACATTAAGGAGATTTGCAAAAATGTAAAACACGGCCACTCTTCTCATTAAATGATTATTGTAAGTTATTGTTGTTTTTCAAAATATGTTATTTTATTTATTTATTTTTTGAGACGGAGTCTCGCTCTGTCACCCAGGCTGGAGTGCAGAGGCTGCAGTGAGCTGAGATTGCAATCTCGTGAGCCACTGCGCCCGGCCTCAAAATATATGTTATTTATGTTGACCCATAATGGGTTCAACTATTGTTATTTCTAAAGGAATTAATACATACATTTTTAAAAATTCTGTTTAAATTTCTAGTAGGGTAAATATTGATCGACAGCTGATCCGTAGCACTGACCTCCCAGGAAGGTAGGAAAATCTTGTTTCTCCTGGTCATCCCTCCCAGCCCCGTGGGAAGCTGTGTTCGCAGGGTAGCCCAGGCTTTGTTTACGCTTGCACCCTGCCCCTCCCTGCGTCTGTCCCAGCCTCCTCCTCTTCTCTCCAAGTTCCACCACTTTCCCACTTTTATAGCCACTCTTAGTAACCTAAGATAGCGGCAGTTTCGGGGCTGAGCCCAGATCTTAGAATCAAGCTGACCTGGACTAGAATCGTGGCTCTGCTGCTTGTCTTCCTTGAACAGGTGACTTTGCCTCTCTGAGCCTCAATTTCTCCATCCATAGAATGGGAGTAACATTTTAGTACCTACTTCTTAGCATGATTGTCAAGAGCAGTGATAACTTATGTAAAGTGCTATTACCTGACAAATACTGACCATCACCATTATGATACTTTATCATTATTATTAATCATGAGGTCCCCTGAGCCCCTTCTTGGTGTGCTCAGCTGTCCCCATCTCCTGATCCCCAACAGTCCTACAGAAAAAGCAAGACCAAGGGCTGCCTGGTACTGCAGACTTCTTCCCAACATATGCACGCGCACAGACACTCTCCATCCGCCCCATGCAGGGTGTCACCCTACTCCAGAGATGAAAGTGAAAAATGACAGCTAAATGTCAAGCACCGAGGCTTCCTTCAAGACTGAAAAGGTCTTTGCTGTCACAGTGTTGGTGCCAAGGCAGTCTCGGCTCAAGGACACGTGAGTGGCGGCCGTGATGGGGAGGGGAGGGAGCCCTGGCATGGGAGCCAGGGGACGGAGCTCAGCTGGGCTCTGCTGCTGACTGTGGGTGAGTTCCTTCTCCTCTCTGGGCCTCAGTCTGCTCAGCTATAAAAAGGGAAAACACCCACTAGCTCCGATGTTGCAGAATTCTATGACAGCCAGGTCAGCATCAGGAGCCCTGTCTACCCTTGGTTCCCTCCAGGGGCTCAGGGAGGCCAACCTGCACTCCGTCACCACCCACCCCAACCACGTCCTGTGCTGGAATCCTCTGCCACTCACCCTACAGTTGCTGAGCTCCTCAGCGGACAGGATGATGGTGCCACATTTCTTTCCTGGGACACCACTGGGAGAGGAGAAGATGAAAGAATGGAAAGCCAGACAAAGACAGAGCCATAAACCTGATACTCCCTCAATCAATCCCTGCCCAGCCTCCCCCTCCCGCTACCATCCAGCAGATCTGCCCCAAAGCCCCTGAGAAGACAGAGTCTCCTGAAATCCTTGTGGCAGTGTGGCCTAGTGCACTGCTTCCTGGGACCGGGTCCCCAAGCCTGGAGCTGCCCCACCCCCTGCTCCCCGAGAGCCCACCAGGAAGGGTAGTGCCTGCAGTGAAAGTCCTAGAATTGGAAAAGCATCCAGACTCACCCGGAGGCTTCCAGACCAGTGGTTCTCAAACTTTCCATCCAAAGACCACTTCTGTGGGCAAAAGACCTCATGGGCTAGCCACCCCACCTCACACCCAGCTGACCCCCAGAGTCCCAGGACAATCCAGCTCTGAGCCACTCTGATGTGTCGTGGGAGGCAGGAAGGCAGGAGGGCTGGTGGACCCTCGCTGGTAGCTTGCCCAGGCTCTTTCCCATGGCTACGTCCCCTTGAGTGCCTTGGCTGGGGTCTCCCTGGGAGTGAGAGATCCCAGCCGACTGTACAGCTCCCCAGTGAAATGGGCAACCAGGTCAAGGTCCATGAAGTCGGTCCACCCCAGCACATCCCTCCAGGAGGGCAGTTCTTCAGCTGGGGCTCCACCCAGGGGACCTGAACCACCTCTTCCCCTGGTTAGATGGGCTTTGGGCACCAGCCCAGCCCACTCCGATGTTTGGGACTAAGCCAGAGGTGGGGGAGGAGCCACTGGGAGGGAGAGGAAAATGTCGGGTTGTCCAGCAGCTCTGTGACTTTGGGCTCATTCCTGTACCTCTCTGAGCCTCAGTTTTCTCCCCTATATAATGAATGTGACTGTATATACCCACACAGTGCCTGGCACAGAGAAGGTCCGCAGTGAGCAGCATCCCCCTCCCCACGCCCTTTGCTTCACAATTGTGCAATGCCGGTAAAATCCAGCCTTACACCTCAGGCCAGCCACAGGGCCACCAGCATGCTGTCTGTGGAACACACTTTGAGAACCACTGATGGAGCTCTTCCCAGCACCAGCTCTTGGAGGGAGAGGCTCTCAAACAGAGGAGGCAGGGGAGGAAGGGAAGCCGGCCCTGGGGCGCTGACAGGACAGCCCAGATCTCTCCAAATCAGGTGAGCAGAGCAGGGGCCACATCTGGGGCATCCCCTGCCACGGACAGGGGACAGTGCCTGCCAGCTTGTCCCTCTAGACTTGAGCAGCTGAGCTGAGTGCCTCAAAGCCCTTCCCCACCCCCTGGTCCGGTCCTTCATGGTAGTAAAGACATGATTTGTTTGCCCAGGGAGATAGAATCCTCCACGCCAGCCTCCTCCGCCCCATGTTTCTCCATCTGTTCCTCTCTTTGCCTCTGAGTCCTTCTTCTATTTCCGATCCTTCTTTCCCTCCTCTCCAGCCCCAACCTGCTCCCACCTTCTTGGCCTTCCTTTCTCTCTCTCCCTCCCTGCCTCTGTATCTCTGTCTGCCTCCCGCTGCCTCCCCAGTGGCTGCTTCTCTACTCTGCCGGTGAATTAGCATTCACGCTCTCCCTGGGCGGTGAGCATCCCCGGCCCCCTGGAGGCCCCCTCCCCACCTGCAGCTGGCCCAGTGGCATATCCAGCTGCTGCAACCTCAATTCCTGAGAGCTCTCAGGGAAGGCCAGGGGAGCTCTGCTTACCCCAATAAAATGCCCTTCTGCAGAGGCCCCTGCAGGCAGAGGTTCCCTGCCCTGCACTCCCCCACCCCCAGCCCCAGTGGGCGAGTGGGCGTGAGAAAGAAGCCAGGGTGGGAACTCCCCAACCGGGAAAGAAGGGGAGGGAAGGAGGGGGAGGCTCTGCGTTGGCCACATTTGCATGAGGCCAGCCGAAACCAGATGGTCAGGGTGGTGGAGTGAGGCTGGCCCACCGCAGCTGGCTAGCAAACGAGCAAATGTGAAAAGTGGGGATTCAGCTGGATCTACTCTGTGGTGAGGAGGAGGCAGACATCCAGCAGCCAAAACAAGGAAGGGGAACAGAGGGGAAAGGATAAAGAGAGGGGAGGAAAGAGGGGGAGAGAAGGGTGGGGATTGGGGGCCGAGAGAAACCAGGCCAGGGAGAGAGGAACGGAACAGAGAGTGCCCAGCCCCGCTATTCCTAGACAACATCCCTCACCTGTAAGCCCCACCCTCTCCCTGAAGTCCCAGGAGCCACCGGGGCTTGAGATGCCCAAGCTCTAGTTTGGATGGGGGAGGGGGCTTGCTGCCAAGTCGGGGCTTCTGTTCAGGGCCCAAAGAGCCTGGGTGCCTAAGGAGGAACCTAAGACTCTCTGTCCCCTGGATCAGGGCCAGATTCACAGGGATGGGAGCAGGGACGAGGCCCAGACTCTGAGGCCCCCTTTGCAGAGCTGGTTGAATGTCTAAGGACTCCAGGGCCAGAGATGTCTGGTGACCTACCCGTTGGACACGGCTGGCATGGGTTTGCCCGTCCTGGAATTCAGGCTGAATGCACCTATCCTGTGGAGAGAGGGGAAGAGAGAGCATGCCATGAGCTGAGTACCCCCATCCAGACAGGCCAGCACACTTGGCATCCAGATGCTTGGAGACAAGCGGCTGCTCCGGAAGTCATTAAAACAGGATCAAAGTCACAGGCCAGAGCAAGCAGAGCCCTTCTTCTGGGCAAATTCCCTCAGTGGTTCTCAAGGTGGGATGCCCAGACCAGCAGCACCAGCGTGTCCTGGGAATGTTATTAATAGGAAAGTAAATTCCCAGGCCCAGCCCATACCCACGGGATCAGGAACTCTGTGGGGTGGAACCCAGCAATCTGTGGTGACACTGGTGCCTGCTGCAGTTTGGGAACCCCTGTTCTCCCTTTCCAGCCTCCGCATCCAGACTGCGAGATGGGGAGATTGCTGGAAGAATCACATGAGATCATGACATGGGCTGAACTGTATCCCCCAAAATTCATGTATTAAGATCTTAATCTCCAGGACCTCAGAATGGGACTATATTTGGAGATAGAGTCTTTATTTTTATTTTTATTTTTTTATGTTTTATTTGAAACAGAGTATCGCTCTGTCACCTGGGCTGGAGTCAGTGGCACGATCTTGGCTCACTGCAACCTCCACCTACAGGGTTCAAGTGATTCTCCTGCCTCAGCCTCCTGGGTAGCTGGGACCATGGGCACGCACCACCACAAGCGGCTAATTTTTGTATTTTTAGTAGAGACAGGGTTTCACCATGTTGGCCAGGCTGGTCTTGAACTCTTGACCTCAGGTGGTCCGCCCACCTTGGCCTCCCAAAGTGCTGGGATTACAGGCATGAACCATCGTGCCCAGCCTGGAGATAGGGTCTTTAAGGAGGTAATTAAGGTAAAATGAGATCATGGCAGTGGGTCCTAATCCAATGGCTGGTGTCCTCATAAGAAGAGGTGACTAGGACACAGAGGTGCACAGAGAGATGACAACGTGAAGACACAGAGATGAGAAGGAAGACAGCCATCCTCACAAGAAATGAACTCTGTTGACATCTTAATCTCTGATGTCTAGCCTCCAGAATTGTGAGAAAATTCATTTTCGTTTTTTAAGCCACTCAGTTTGTGGCATTTGCCACAACGGCCCCAGTGAACTAACACAGATTTCACAAGCAAAATACTGACCCTCATGCCTGGCCTAAAATATATGTCCAGTAAACAGGAGATTTTCACAGGGTTTAGTCAGGAAGACAACTAAACTAAGACACATAAAATCTTTGATGAGGTAAAAGGTCCACCTCCTCCTCCAACATTGCCATCAACCTCTGTATTTTATTTTATTTTATTTTATTTTATCTTATCGTATCGTATCGTATCCTATCTTATCTTATTTTATCTTATTTTATTTTTGAGAGGGAGTCTCGTTTTGTCACCCAGGCTAGAGTGCAGTGGTATGATCTCAGCTCACTGCAACCTCCGCCTCCTGGGTTCAAGTGATTCTCCTGCCTCAGCCTCCCTAGTAGCTGGGACTACAGGCACGTGCCACCACACTGGGCTAATTTTTGTATATTTTAATAGAGATGAGGTTTCTCCATGTTGGTCAGCCTGGTCTCGAACTCCCAACCTCAGGTGATCTGCACCCCCCTCAGCCTCCCACAGTGCTGGGATTACAAGCGTGAGCTACTGCGCCCGGCCAACCTCTGTATTTTAGATCTTGCGTGTCCTTTAAGGCTCAGTTTCAAAAGCCATCTCCATAGGAAGTCTCCCTCAATACTCCCCCACCCCCAGAAAGAGTTCCTGTCACCAACGGTGGACCAGGTGACAGCAGGCAGGAAACAGACCCAAATGAGTAGTGGTTTTGGACCCAGGCAGCTGGGAGTTGGGAAGCACAGACACCCTCCCTAGTAGGGCATCTCCAACCTGGCAACCCAGGTAAAGCCATGGGTGGGGGTGCTGCTGGAAAGAGCAGATGCTAATGGGTGTGCTACACTTAGCGCATGGTTAACACTGAAGTGGGCACAGGGGCAGATGTCCCTAGAGAAAGAATATAAAATCATGAATAAAACCTGTTAGAAATATGTCCTAAGAGGGAGGGGCCTACCAAATATGAATGTGAATTTTGTATCCTTTTTTTCAAGAGGCCCTCAAATTCTATAAGCTACAGAGGCCCCCAAAACAGGGGTTTTCCCCCTGTTCTCAATAAAAAACTGTTTTTGTTGTTTTCTAGGAACCCAGAGATGAGACCTTTTGGGAGCCAAGGAAACATTTCCAGGAGCCCTGGGACCATGAGTTACTGGGGGTCCCAGGCAAGGATCTGGAAGAGAGACCACACACACACACACACACACACTGCAGTTATTATTATTATTATTTTGAGACAGAGTCTTGCTCTGTTGCTCAGGCTGGAGTAGAGTAGTACAATCTCAGCTCACTGCAACCTCCTGGCTTCAAGAGATTCTCATGCCTCAGCCTCCCGAGTAGCTGGGACTACAGGTGTGCACCACCACGCCCAGCTAATTTTTTTGTATTTTTAGTAGAGACAGATTTGCACCATGTTGGCCAGGCTGGTCTCAAACTCCTAAGCTCAGGCTATCCACCTGCCTTGGCCTCCCAAAGCCCTGGGATTACAGGTGTGAGCCACCGTGCCCGGTTCACACTGCAATGATTGATCATGGTGAGGGGACAGCGTCCAGTGGGAACTTGGCAGAAGCAAGCGGGGGGCTAATGATCTCCCTTTCCTGGGCTCTTTGCCCTGTGGCCTGGATGCCTGTCCCAGTCTGCCCTCTCTTTCCTGGGCCCTGCCCATGAGTGTCAACCTAAAATATTCAAAAGGCTCAGGATCCAGTTAAATTAGTTTATTTAAATGCAAAGTGTGAGGGTGGCCGTCCAGAGAAACGTGGACACCAAAAAATGGTGACCAGTGTTCCCCAGTGTGGGGAAAGGTAAGAATTGTTTATACAGGCACAGGCCCTGCCCCTGGGACTTCCTGAGAAATAGGGACAAGAGAGGTCACCCTTACCACCTGGCCAGCCCTGGCTGCCCCTGAAGACATCCTCAGGCTGCACTATGAGAAGCCTTGGGATTCCTCATCCCAGAGCCTGCTTCAGAGCAACAGCTTTTCCCTAAAAGCAAATTAAGTTCAGGGACTGTCAGGGACAGGATGGGATGGGAGGGGCCTCACTGTAGCCAGCTCTGGCCTACAAGCTGTGAACAATCTTAGGAATATGCTATGTGTGTAGAGCCCTGGGTTCAAATCCCAGCTCTCCCTCTTTCTAGCTGTGTGTCCTTGGACAAGTCACTTCCCCTCTCTGGGCTTCAGTTTCTTCTTCCACACTATGATAGGGGTCAGGGTGGGAATAGATTATATGGTGTCTACTCTATTCCCTCCTGAGCCTTCCCGGGAGATGGGGCTCTAATAACCCAGTCTGGGTTCCCCTGAAATACCTGGATTAGAAGCCCCGTGAGAGCAGTGATGCATGGGGTCTGTTTATTCCTAACAACCCTGCAGATGCCAGTCATAGCCAGCTGACTGCTTTGCCCCCGCCCTGAGCCAGCTCCCAGCTGAATGGGCAGGAAGTTGGCCCACCACCGGCAAAGCAACCCAGACACTTACGTGAGGGGCTTCTCCAGGCGGCTCCCAGGGGACCCCACAATCTCTCCAAGGGTGCAGAAGGCCTGGCCCAGGAAATCCTGCATGTCCAAGGAACAGAAGAGACCAGTGTCACCCACTCTGCTCACAGCTATCCCACCTCCCCCATCGCACAATTCCTGGAAGCGTGAGAGCCCTCAAATGACAGGGCGCAGCCTCAGACACACATTCCATCCCAGCAAAGCCCTGGGCCCACCCGAAGGATGGCATTTCAGAAACTGTGGAATTGCCGAGCAGTCACTGGCAGAACTCACGTGTTTGGATAAATCGGGACTCTTAGAGTCAACGTCGTATCTGCGGGGAACACAGAGAAATGATGAAGGCAGCTGCGGATGTTCTGCCCAATCCTGCCTGGGTTCTCAAGTTGAGTCAGGGCCCCTGTCCCCCAAAAACAGGTCCCAACGCAGTGAATATTTCCAGGAGTAATTGTTGGAAGGCATGAAAGGGAGCCTTCTGGGTGCTGGACATGTTCTGTCCTTGAGTTGGGTGATGGTCAGAGGGGTGGAAATGGATGTAAAAATGCATCGTGGAGTAGGCGCTAAGATTTACGCACTTCACCATGTGTATGTTACACCTCATTAAAAATGGAAAAAATTAAATGAGCTCTGTCGGCCCGGCTGGTTCACAGGTGGCTGAGCCACCTTACCTTTCGCTCCCCTCACTTACAGAGTTTCCCGTCTTTGATCTTCGCAGCCAAGCCTTGGCTGCCCATGGTGCTAATACCTTGCTTCTGACCTTCCCTTATGGCTTCACCCTACCCAGGCCTGCCCAGCTTGCCCACAGGCCTGGTCACTCAAGAAGGAGGGAGGCATTAACACCTGCACCTCAGCCGTCTACAGGCAGCGTGATGCTGCAGCTGGCCTCCTCCCCTCACCTGGGGTCTGCTCACCTGGAGCCTCACCTGCCACCTTCCCCCAGCGTCTCCCACCCACCCACTGGCATCTCTGTGGCCAAACAGCCATGCCAGGCCCAGATGACTCCTGCTGAGGGATGGTCACTCTCTTATCAGCCCTCTCCAAAATGTCACAGGTGACTTCTCTACAATGGGCTGTGCTGACTCTCCTCAGCCTCAATACCTCCCATCATTCCCTCCAAAGTTATTTCCTTCCACTGCATTCTTTCCTTTGATCCCTAAGGTCCCAAACCCCCTTCCTTCCCACTCTGACCACTCTTCTGTGGGGCAAAGACTTTTCAAAGCATCCCATACCCCATAAAAACAACATCACAAACTCCCCGGCCTGTTTACCAAGCCTGAAATCCCACCCTGATCTTTAATGTCAGGAGAAAGGCACTGTCATCTTCCAGTGGCTGCTGGATGCCTGAGCCCCACCAGCCAGGCCACCTCTGCGGGAGGGGAGGCTGCAGGGACCCTCTCCCAGAACACGCTTAGACAGAGGAAGCAGCCAGTGGCTCCCTCCTGGTTACTAGGGGAGAAAAGGGCTCCCAGAGGCACAGTCAAGAATTGCCTTCAGGATCTTTCCTCAGCGGACATTCCCCGGCACAAAGAAGCTTGCCTGATGCCATCCCCAACTTAACTGAGACAAACTGTTAAATTTGTCTCTCCTGGTAAGGGTACAGGCAGACTTCAGCTAATTGCCACTTCTATCCCAGGCCAACCTGGGCTCCCGCTAATATCTCAGCTCCTCCCACCTCCCCCAACCACAGGCCTGTGGTCCTACCTCCCAGCAATCTTCCTCCCCACCTGGCTGCATCTTCAGCACCATCTTCCACTTACAAATCAAAACGGAGGTTCTGCTTCTCCTCGAAAAAGTAATCCACAATGAACTTGCGCACGAAGTCGGGATTGAGCGTGTTGTCAATGACTTCAGTGCGCCCGAACTGCAAGAGAAGTTGGAGGGTAAACCTCAGGGCCGGGCTGGTAGGGCCGGGGAGAGCACTGGGCTCAGAGCCCCTTAGTCCTGGTTCTGGCAGTTATGAAAGCCCTGTCTCTCCAGGCTCCTGATATCCATCCCCTCCCAATCAAAGCATGAGTTCTTGCATCTGACAGTGGAAGCCATGTACAGTATGGCTCCAACCCACATGGCTTCTCCCCATCTCCATGCAAGCTGATGGTCTTAATACCTGAGCAGGCCCTTCCCTTCACCTGGCCTCCCCGTCTCTGCCAGTGGCATATCCTCATTCCCTCAAGGCCTGATGTAAATACCAGCTCCTCCAGGAAGCCTTCCTGATTCCTCCAACCAGAGAATTTTATTTCTCTGAGCCTCCCCGAACTTGTGCCCACTCCACTCCATGACCACCATTCTGAGAATTGATTCCACAATTAGGTGTGTACTTATTTGATTCCCCAGTTGCAAACACAAGGGCAGAGGCAGGGACCGTAGGAGACCACCTCCTAAAAGATCCCCCCCTTTTGGTATTCATGCTCTTGCATAATCACCTCCTCTCGAATGTGAGCTGGGCCTAGTGACACGCTTGTACTGAACAGAGTATCACACAAGTCATAGAACGTCACCTCCAAGGTTCTGTTACAAACAACTATGACTTCCGTCTGGGCACCCTCTCTTGCTCTGTCTTGCTTGCCCACTTAATAAAACCAGCTGCCATGTTGTGAGCTGCCTTATGAAGAGGGCGGCAAGGAAAGGAGGAGGCCCCAGGCTAACACCAGTGAGGAAGAGCGGCTGTCAATCTGCCCATCCATAAGAATTGAAATCCTGCCCACAACCACTGGGTGAGCTTGCAAGCAAATCTTGCCCACTTGAACCTTGAGATGATTGAGGCCTCGGCCAACACCTTCACTGTGACCTTGTGAGAGACCCTGAGCCAGAGGACCCATCAAAGCTGCACTCAGATTCCTGCCTGCTGTTTAAACCACTAAATTCTGAGGTGATTTATTACTCAGCAATAGCTGACTACTTCAGAGACTGAATTGTCTTGGTTGCCCTTGCAGCTGATATTCTAGAATTTTGTACATAATAGGCAGTCAATAATTGAATCCCAATCAGTTTCGCAAATGACTTTAGGCCAAGTCACTCTCCATCTTTGGGCATCAGAATCACCTAGAGAACTTGGTAAAATACAGATTGTGGAGGGCCTCACTCCAGAGGCTCTGACTCGGTAGGTCTAGAGTGGAGCCTGGGAATCTGCATTTTAGAAGTCCTCAGGTGATGCTGGTACTGTGGGTCTGGGGACTCCACTTTGAGAACCACTGGGCTAGGTGGTGGTCCACTGGGATCCAAGTCTCCTGCAGGCTCCGTAGGCCATAGAGGAGGGCAGAGTGGGCACGAGTCCAGACCAACCATCCCATCAAAGCAGCTCTCTTTTGTATCTGCTCAATACAGTAGACATTTTGAGCAAAATTTTTGTTTCAAAAAAGGGGTGAGGGGCTAAGAGGTGAAGTTCAAAACCACTGCATTTACAATAGACTATCATTCAGCCTTAAAAAAGGAAGGAAATCCTGTCATGTGCTACAATATGGTGCACCTTGAGGAGACTGTGCTAGTGAAATAAGCCAGTCACAGTAGGACAAATAATGTATGTGTCCACTTACAGGAGGTATCTAAAGTGGCCAAATTCATTGACACAGAAAATAGAATGGCAGTGACCAGGGGCAGGGTGGAGGGGTATAGGGGCAGTTGTTTAATGGGTTAAGGGTTTCAGTTTTGCAAGATGAAAATGTTCTGGAGACCTGTTTCACAACAATGCAAATACATTTGTAACTCTACTGAACTGTACACTTAAAAATGGTTATGATGTCTCTGGGCCCGGTGGCTCACGCCTATAATCCCAGCATTTGGGGAGGCTGAGGCGGGCGGATCACGAGGTCAAGAGATCAAGACCATCCTGGCCAACATGGTGTAACCCCGTCTCTACTAAAAATACAAAAACTAGCTGGGTGTGTTGGCGCACGCCTGTAGACCCAGCTGCTTGGGAGGCTGAAGCAGGAGAATTGCTTGAACCCAGGAGGTGGAGGTTGCAGTGAGCCGAGATCATGCCACTGCACTCCAGCCTGGCAACAGAGTGAGATTCCATCTCAAAAAAAGAAAAAAGAAAAGGTTATGATGGAAAATTTTATGCTATGTGCTTTTATTTCCCACAATTAAAAAACGAAAAACATTAGCTAGGCATAGTAGCATGCACTTGGGGTCCCAGCTACTCAGGAGGCTAAGGTGAGGGGATGGTTGAGCCCAGGAGGGTGACGCTGCAGTGAGCTACGATCACAGCACTGCACTCCAGCATGGGCAATAGAGAGAGACCCTGTCTCTCAAAACAAAAGCAAATGAACGAAAAACCCACCACATTGTATGCTACATGAAGGCAGGGGTGCTGTTCGTTACAATATTTACCAGAGTCTCAAAGCAGTAAGACAGGCAGGTGCAAAGCAAAATCTTTTAAATGGGCTGTTAATTCTTTTTAATAATCCTGAGTGTCAGAGTGTCAGTCTTCCTTGATGGGGCTCTGCAGTCCAGGAAAACACCAGCACATGGGTCCCTCACACACGTGGTAGATGAGGCCCTGGGTTACCTGGGGCTTACCCTGAGTGTCCCTTCTACCCTGAATTAAGTTAGAAACTTCCAAAGGAGCTAGGCATGGTGGCTAACACCTGTAATCCCAGCACTTTGGGAGGCCGAGGCAGGCGGATCACTTGAGGTCAGGAGTTTGAGACCACTCTGGCCAACATGGTGAAACTCCATCTCTACTAAAAAAACACACACACAAAAATGAGCCGGGCGTGATGGCACACACCTATAGTCCCAGATATTTGGGAGGCTGAGGCAGGGGAATCACTTAAACCCAGTGTAAGGTGGAGGTTGCAGTGAGCTGAGATGACACCACTGCACTCCAGCCTGGGTGACAGAGAAAGACTCCATCTCACTGGAGAGGGAAGCTCCCACTCCAGGTAACATGGAGCACTAGATTTGGCATCTTGTTGTCCCTCACTCCCTTGGCGAGTCAGTCTCATGTTCCAATCAATCTCATCTGCTAAATCTCTTCCTCTGCCGTGGCCTTGGTCCGGCCTCATCACTTTCTCACCTTGTCACCGTGACCACCATGGCAGCCTCCTAAGGGGCCCCACATGTGCCAATTCCTAATGCTTGGAGCCTTAGCTCCCTGGCCATCCTGTTCTCCAACTCCCCACCCCTCCTGTGTGCGCCCATTGTCCTCCTGCATCTCTAAGGCTGCACTTACTGCGCGGCCTGATAATGATCTACTGAGTCTCTTTCTACCCCTCTAGGTTGTGAGCTTCTCAAGCAGCAGGAGAATCCAAGTTCTCCTCATCTTTGCAGCCCAGGACCTAACAGCATTTAATACACAGTCGCAAGTTAAGATCATAACAGCTGCTGTTTATTGAATACATACAATGCACGAGGAGCGGTTTTAAACATTTTGTGCCATATGGATATTGACCAATTTTGCATCTATGTGTAAATTCATTTCAGCATTCCTGATCATCTATATGTGTGTGTTGCTTGAATTATTTGAACTGGTTGCAACATCTCACTGGTTTCCTCATTAATTAACAAGCTTTGATAATAAATATTTGTCATGCTAATTTTATACTTGTATGGTAGTCATGATTTTACCTTTTTAAAAAATATATGCTTTAACAGGTGCTTTTTAAAAATACCCATGCTCAAGCTCCACCACAGATCAATTAAATCCAAATCTCAGTGGGTGGGGCCTGAACAACTGCTTTTTTAAAGTTTCCTTTAAAAAAGGGATCATAATGTGATCCATCTGATCATAATGTGCAGATGGAGTTGAGAATCACTAACAAATGAGAATATAGCAGGAGGAGGGAAGGAAACTAACATTTACTGAGCCCCTACTAAATGCTCACCAGGTTACGTGGATCATTAAGTTATCTCATTCAATTCTCACAAAAATCTTGTGAGGTATTATACACACGAGGAAACTAAAAATCAGAGAGGTTAAGTAACTTGCCCAAGATCACACAGCAAGGCAGAGCTGGGACCTAAACTTGGGTATATCTAACTCCAAAGCCCATTATATTTCTACTGCATCTAACTGTGAGGAGTCATCAAGCATTATGAAAATCAAATAAAGATGAGGTTTACTTCACAAGCATTTATCCCAGTCCCAGTGTGTGTCAAGCAATGGAGAGGACATCAGATTGAATAAGACTGGGTTCCTTTCCCACCCCTTAAATTCAGTAACAATCTTACAATGCATAACCCCGTTCCAAAAGAGTTCCTGCATTCTCCTCTCCTGCTCTTCTTCTTGATGAATACCTCCTGCCTTCAGACAAAAGGAACATGTCTCTTAATGGCTTTCCTGCAAAATATTCCAGGTAAACACCCAGGTTTGAGAAAATCCTCCTTTAAGGAAGGGACTTCCTTCCTTCCTCTCAGTACACTTGCCCTCCTCCTTCAACAACCTCAAAGCATCCCTCTAGCAGGATTTTAGATAAGCCCCAGCCCAGAAGGAGCAGGCATCCTTTACGCAGTTTCCCTCCCCACCCCGCTCCACCCCCAGCATAGGCTCCAAGGAAAACACCCATTAAGGAAGATGACAAGGCTGCTTTTAAAATGGCACTTGCAGCTTCAATAGAGGGGAATACCCTAGAGATTGATTCTGCCTAAGAAGAAAATGGAGTTCCCCCGGAAACAGGACACTACAAGCCCACTCCCAATATCTCCTAGGGCAGGAAAGGGGCACACGAGCTAGGCTGGACAGTGAAAGATTACTAAGCCTCAGAGGTAGTTAAGACATGCAGATCACAAACAACCGCCAAATCCACAATCTGGGGACTTACTGGAGATGTTTTATAGCCTTCATTACTTGGATGAATAACAAAGGGGAAAAAAATGCTAAAACTTGGATTTTAAAATCTAAGAAGCTACCACGTCCCCTCAGGCCCAATGTACACCCCATTAATGATGGCAGAAACACAACTGAAGAGACATTGAAAAAAAAATCAATTTGGCGGCTGTATTTCATTCTACATAGACTTATAGAGTTTTCAAGCCAGAAGGGACTTGGAGAGATGAGATATTAGCACCCGAGCATTGGGAACCACAGGAAGGCATGCAATCTAACTGCTGTACAGCAAATCCTGCTTAGGGAAGGAGCAGGTGGGTTAACCCCTCACCACCTGTGATACGGAGCGCAGCCAGCCCTGTTCATTCTGCCAGCTCCCTGGGCGTGCCTGTCCATGCTTCCAAGCCTTTCTGAGCCCTCTGTCCACACTTTGGGCTCTGAGGATACCGGGAGTGAGGGATCCTCACTTTGCTCACAGACCACCAAACACTGGTAAGCACAGGAATTCTGATGAAAAAGGCTGAAGGATACCCAGAGATCTGCATGCAGGATGTGATGCAGAGAGCCCTAGAGAATTGTTAGGGAAGGCGGGCAAGTGTGCACTGGGGAGGTTGAGGGATGAAAACTGGGCAGGAGGTTGAGTGACAGGGGACGTGACAGGGGACCTCCCTGACTCCCGGGGCTCGGATGGCCTCTTACTGGGCAGAAGGAAAGAAAAAGTACAAATGAGAAGGAAGCCTGGAAATGAGGGAGTTTGCCTTCTGAAAGGCTCTCTCCCTGGCAACAAAACTCAGTGGAAAAAGCTGACATGCCCCAAAAGATGCTCCTAAAACCTCTATGACTAAGCTCCATGAATATCAATGAAGCAGCATTAATTACATACCATCAGTTCCAGCGAGACCCTCAAAGTGGGGGCAGACTTGAAACTTATTTGGAGACTAAATTAGGTGACTCCCTGGGACTCTGCCACACAGGAGAGCTGGGATGTATGGAGCAGGTAGGCAGCTGTGTCACCAGACTGCCCTCAGAGGGAAGCCCAGAGCAGGGCTGAGGTTGAGAACCCAGGTTGGGCAAGCAAGGTCTTCCTGCCCCACCTCCAACTATGGGGCCAGGAGGGGCCAGCCTCTGTCGAGACATAGGCGCCTAGCCCGCAGGGAGCTCTTGGGGCTGGCAGTCGGGCCTGGGCTGATTTGGAGGCTGGAGAGTCTCCTGCTGCCCACCCCAGCTCCAATCTTCATCCTACAGGAGATTGCTTCCCTTTGAACAGGATCACTATTGTTTCCTCACCCTGTGGCTTCCAGTGGGGTTTGGCCAGTGGGAGGCACTGGCAGATGGGAGACGGGAAGAGACAGAGGTTGGGGTATTTCTTCCCACTCCTGCCCAGCCTCAGCTCCATGGTTCTGGGAGGGGCTGCTTCCCTCGAGGACCACAAACCCCACCAGGCAGGCCCTCTACCTCCCTCTCAGAGAGCAGCACTGCCTTCTCCCATCGCCATGCAAGCCTGGGTGCTAACTAACCTGTAAGAGGCTTATGCTGTGAATGGAGGCTGGGACTAGGTCTGACAATTTTTATCCCTATAGTTTCTCTACTCCCTAGCGCAGTCTCTGAACTTCTGGGATTACTGTGCCAGCTCCCTTGTTAACACTTCCCGTGGGTCTGGGTGGACCCACAGATCAGGTGATAATGTGAGTGTCCCTGACCTAATACTCTGCCCAACCTCTATCCCTTTCCCTGCAGCCCCCACACACAGAGAGACAGGAGAGAGAGAGGGGAGGGAAGAGGAGAGAGAGAGAGAGAGAGATTGAGAGAGAGAGAGGAGAGAGATAGTCCTCGACTCTTCTGCGATTTCCTTTTAAAAATATTAACAAGTTGGGCCAGCACTTTGGGAGGCAGGAGGATCGCTTGAACCTAGGAGTTCGAGACCAACCTGGGCAACATAGTGAGACCCCATCACTACAAAAAATAAGAAAATTAGCCAGGCATGGAAGCACACGTCTGTAGTCCCAGCTACTTGGGAGGCTGAGGCAGAAGGGTCAATTGAGCCCAGGAGACTGAGGCTGCAGTAAGCCGTGATCATGCCACTGCACTCCAGCCTGGGCGACAGAGCAAGACCCTGTCTCAAAAACAAACAAACAAACAAACAAAGAACAACAATAAAAAAACAACCAAAACAACAACCAAAAAAAACCCCAAATTGACCTAGGACCTGATTTTAGAGCTGGAAGGAACCAAATCCTCTCAATGAACACATAAGAAAACACAGGCAGAGAAGGTGGGAGGGGGGCTGTTCTGACCAGGTCACACAGCTCATTAGAAAACGGATGCTGACAGTAATCCAGCCGGTGGGGCTCCCAGCGCTGAGTGGAGCCCTGGTTCACCCAGAAGTCTGTGGACACTCCTGCTCAGGTTTCTTTCTTACTCCCGCTCCTCCTCCTCCTCCTTCTGCTTGGTATCCTGACTTCTCAGCTTCAAAACACTTCCACACATCCACGATCTCATTTAACCCCTCCAATGACCCCGTGGAGATGAAATTATTATCATCCACACTTTACCGATGAAGGAACAGAGCTCTTGGAGGCCAGAGAAGCCCTCCCAGAGGCAACCCATGGTGGGTGAGGAAGGGCCAGGACTCGCAGGAGTGAGAAAGGCAGAGCATCCCTCGTGCTCACCACAGCCCCTACCTCAGGCATGCATGGGTGGCTCACTGCAAGCCTGAACAATCTTCACGGGCCTGGATTTAGGCAGCTCTTGCCTTTTTACAAATTACAACTGGGTGGAGCTTCGGAGCCATCCCCCCGCTGCAAAGCCCCCAGGGGCTGTGCCAGTGGGATAGGAGGCTGGAGCTGACAGACTGCTCTCTACCTCACAAGCTTCTCACCTTTCCCCAGCTGTAACTCCCTGTGATCTTTTCATATATTATTGATGGCTCCTTAATTGGGGATTCTAAAAGCCTGGCTGCAGAGCCCAGCCCTGGCCCCTCATGAATCATGTTCACCAGGATTAAAATAGAGGCCAGAAAGCTACCTGACTCAAATAGAAACGGAAAAAGGGAATGTGCTTTCCAAGGCTGGCCCTGGGAACAGGAGCCAGGTGGGGGAGCCCAGGGGCTGGGAAGAATGGCTTGAGATCTGGGGACAGGAAAGGAGGGCCTGGGGATTTGGAGGAGCATGGAGGATCTGGCCATGCCAGGCGGGCCACCATCTTGGGTCTGGAAGGTTCTCTCTGGTTCTGTCACTGAAGGAGTCCAGAATTCCGTGGCCACCCCTCCTTGTTGCAGTGAGGAAAACCAGGTCCAGAGAGAGATGGGGCTTGCCTAAAATCACAGGGAGTGAGCCATGACCTTGGCACCTTTTGTTTATTTGGCCCGGTGACCTCCCAAATGGCTGCCTGTTTTGTTATGGCTTCCAGGTAAGGCAGAGCAGAGGTGGAGACAGGGGCCCTGAGTTAGGGGAGCCCAGGCTCTAAAGGCCTCCCTGTTCTCAGGCCTGGACAGAGAAGCCTCCATATCTCGGTATCTTGCCCAGCGACCAGGGTAGGGTGTGAAACTTTACCAAGCTTAGAATGAAAGACTTCCTGCCAAGAAGCTTAGTTCCTAATTAGCCATTGTTTCAGATAATCTGTTCAATCATCCCAGCTCCTGGGGGAATGACCCTTTACCAATGAGCCTGGCTGCCAAGCTACCGACAAAACACTCTCCACCGCCCTGTCCCCACCCCCAGCCTTCCAGCCCCGGGTCTGACTGTAGAGGGTGGGAGGCCTGAGCAGTCCCCACCCTAAAGGAAGCCAAGCATCATCGAGGGGGTCCTGGGACTTGTCCCCCAGCTCACCCCAAAACATTGATAGCTCCTGCCCAATGGCATCACGATGTCTGAAATGATACTGTCAATGGTTCCTTCCTCCAGATAAAGCACTGGTTTCTCACTTAGGGCTTCTTATAAGAAGAGCCATTATTGAGCTTTTTCTGCAGGCCAGGCACTTTACACGAATTAGCTTATTTACTCCTCACAGCAGGCTTGTGAGCCTAAGCGCCAGCCGAGATCCCCCAGCTGGGCAGGTGGCAGGCCCATTTTTAAACTTGACTTTGGAGTGCACACTTTCAACAGCTCAGCCACAACTCTAAAGTGCACCTGGACACTAACACTGAAAAGCAAATAGATCTATCAGCCACCAGGGGACCTGGCCTAGAACTCAGGGTTTACTAGAAAAGCCAACTCCTTTCTTCAAATGAAATCTCAGGCTCATGTCTAATGTATTACCCAGAAATAATGAACACCTCTGCTTGAAGGAGGAAAGGGAGGCAGGAGCTACACACACATTCACAGTTGGTCCTGGAGCTGCCACCCTCAAATCCTGGGGATAGAAAAGCACACTTTGGGCTAGGTGCAGTGGCTCATGCCTGTAATCCCAGCACTTTGGGAGGCCAAGGCAGGTGGATCTCCTGAGCTCAGGAGTTCGAGACCAGCCTGGCCAACATGGTGAAACTCCGTCTCTACTAAAAATACAAAAATTAGCCGAGGGGTAGCGGTGTGTGCCTGTAATCCCAGCGACTCGGGAGGCTGAGGCAGGAGAATTGCTTGGACCCAGGAGGTGGAGGTTGCAGTGAGCCGAGATTGTGTCACTGCACTCCAGCCTGGGTGACAGAGTGAGACTCCGTCTCAAAAACAAACAAACAAACAAACAAGAGAAGCCCACTTTGAAAGTCAGTGGCCTGGGCAGAGGAGAAAACCAGGGACCCCGACTTGGAAAACCACATTCACATCCCGGCTCTGCCACTTTCTAGCTGAGTTGCTGGGCGAAGCCAGGATCCCTCTGAGCTCTGCTTCCTCATCTGGGTGTGGCGAGGGCCAAGGGAGACAATGGGGTGCTGCTGATGTGGAGACTGTACAGGGTAGAAGGCATGTCAGTCACCCTCCTATTTAAGGAGGGACAGGAAAGGGGATACAGCCTCTTTACAGCTTGCCTGATGGTACTGTATAATAATAATAAGAATGTTTACAAGTCCTGAGCACAGGCAGGCACTGCTAAGTGATTCTGCCATGTGGTCCCTACCACAGTCCACTAAGCAGGCATTGGGATCCCATTTTACTGATGAAAAAAACCAAGGCTCAGAGAGAGGTTAAGGAGAAAGTGGCAAAGTCAGGATTCGAAGGGACATCCCAGACAGCACCTCACTGTGCCAAAGCAGGTTTTAAAGCCCTAACCCTAAGACTGTGAGTTGGGGCCCATAGACCCATCTAGTCCCTAAAGTAAAGCTTTGGTCCTGGACTGCCTAACCCCAATCACAGGGAGTCAGAGCCCTGAAAATTCAGCTGCATGACAAAAGCAAAGGCCACTAAAGGCTTTCCAAGTGACCTAAGGCTCAGGAGGGACCTCTCTTTGCAGAGGCAGACTTCTCTGCAAAAAGCGGAGAGTCCAGAAAGACAACCCCAAGCTTGCCTTGGAGTCCACCTCTTTGAGAGGCCTGCCTTCCGCTTTGTGCCTTAGCAATGCTGATGGTCCACTCATTCCTTTATATCTTTAGATTATGGTCTATGTGGAATGACCAAGGCCAGGTCAACAGGGAGCCTAATTTGGGCTCAAGGCCTGGCAGGCAGAGGGCTATTCATTTCAGATTTAAACTCTTGGCATTGAACACACTGGATCCCCAGTATCCTTGCCCACCACAGTCTTATTCCAAAACCTCCACAAGACTGCAAATTATCTTCCTGCTTCTGCCCTTTCCCCTGCAGTCCACTCTGCACACAGTGGCCAGGGCTGTCTTTCTGAACCATAAACCAGGCTGCATCACTCCCCTGCTTAAAACCCTTAAATAGGCCAGGCGTGGTGGCTCACACCTGTAATCCCAGCACTTTGGGATACTGAGGTGGGAGGGTCACCTGAGGTCAGGAGTTTAAGACCAGCCTGCCCAACATGGTGAAACTCCGCCTCTACTAAAAATACAAAAATTAGCCGGGCATGGTGGCGCATGCCTATAGTCCCAGCTACTTGGGAGGCTGAGGCAGGAGAATCACTTGAACCCGGGAGGAAGAGGTTTCAGTGAGCCGAGATTGAGCCACTGCACTCCAGCCTGGGCAACAGAGCAAGACTCCATCTCAAACAAAACAAAATAAAACCTTCAAATAGCTTAGCATCACACTTAGATCAGTATTGGAACTCTTTCTATGGCCTCTACAGGATCTGAAACTGATGACCTCTGTGACTGTATTGCCCACTGTCTTCATTGTTCATACCACTCAAACTACACCAGCCTTGTTTTTGTCCTTGAATAAGCTGGCTCCTGCCTCAGGGCCTTTGCACTCGCTGTTCCCTCCACCTAGAGCACCCTGCCCCTCAGAATGATGCATAGCACCACTCAGGCCGCAGCTCCAGTGCCACCAGGGTTGGCTTAGTTCACAGGACCTCCAAGGGTGGCCTTTCCCACTGTGATGGAGAGCCCAGGTCAACGGTAGATTGCAGTTAATATTTCCAGGCATTTTCACAAGCATTACCTTAGTCTACCCACGAAGGTCTCTCAGCCTCATTTTATAGATTAGTAATCTGAGACTTGAGAAGATAAATAACTCACCTAGGTCACACAGTTAGTAAATGTCAGAGCTGGTATGAAAACCCAGGGTTTTGGACATCAAGTTCAGGCCTCATCTGACAAATGCATTTGACTGTTATTCATGATGTCTTTAGGGACCAAATGGGAAAATACAGCGCATAGGTAACTGAACGACCTACCCCAAAGGTCAATTAAAAAACTGAGGTCAATCTGGGAAAAGGTCTCTAGTGGAGGAACCCAGCACTCCATCCCATTCAATTCCTTGTCATCTGTGTGGGTGAGGACTACAGCTGACCCAGGACCAAGAGGCATGACCAAGATGCTGAATGCACAATCGTAATTCAACTTGGTCTCCATAAACTGTAACAACGGACTGAATCCAACAAATGACACATGATGGCAATAAAAGTGAAATCACAGATTTAGGTTCAAAAACTCATTGCCAAGTCCGAGGTAGGGAACTTGGCAATGCTATTTGGACAGCAACTCATGGAGAAAGACACAGAAGTCCCCAAACTCAATAGGAATTAAGTCAAAAACACCTGCCAAAAGATCAGCGGGATACCACATAGTGTCGCTAGATGTGCAATCCTCAGAAGCAGACACATAACATGCAGAGGCCAGCGGGGAGGACAGTGAGGATCTAGGGTGAGCCCCTGTGTGGAGGGAGCCAGCCCGTGATGCTCTGGGCTGCAGAAGGGGATGGCGGGGACACATGCTGTCCAGGAGGAGTGCTCAGGTTGGTAAAGGGACAGGAAACAGTGATATAAAAAGCCTCAGTTTCCTCCTCTGTCAAATGGGGCAATAATAATACCTCTTTCATAGGATTGTTGTGAAGATTCATTGAGTTAATGCAGGTAAAGTACTTAGAACAGTGTCTATGGTCGGTCATGGTGGCTCACGCCTGCAATCCCAACACTTTGGGAGGCCGAGGCAGGTGGATCACTGGAGGTCAGGAGTTCAAGACCAGCCTGAAACCAACCCTATCTCTACTAAAAATACAAAATTAGTCGGGCATGGTGGCGCACGCCTGTAATCCCAGCTACTCAGGAGGCTGAGGCAGGAGAATTGCTTGAACCCGGGAGGTGGAGGTTGCAGTGCGCAGTGATTGTGCCATTGTACACCAGCCTGGGCGACATAGCAAGACACCATCTCAAAAAGAACAGAACAGTGTCTGGCACATTACTGTCGTGTGTTTGCCATTATCACTACTGTTGTTGGTATCATCTCCCTGGGTTGAAAGTGAGCTCCTCTGGTTGTAGGCAATGTCTGGTACCCCTTTGCACCCCCAGCATTCATCCCCCAGCACATAGTAGGTGCCTGCTGTAGTCTGAATGTTTGCATCCCTCCGAAATTCATGTCGAAATTCTTACCTCATTGTGATGGTATTCAGAGGTGAGGCTTTGGGGAGGTGATTAGGTCAGGAGGGCAGAGCCCTCATGAATGGGATTAGAGTGTGTTCATCCCTCCCACCATGTGAGGACACAGCAAGATGGAATCGGCCCTCACCAGACATTGAATTTGCTGGTGCCTTGATATTGGACTTCCTGGCCTCCAGAACTGTGCAAATAAATTTCTGTTGGTCATAAGCTACCCAGTTTATGGTATTTTTGTTATAGCAGCCTGAACATACTGAGATGGTGCCCAACACATGCTTGAAGACACATGTCAAGTTGCCCCGAGGAAGATGGTTCAGAATATTTAGAGATGAACCATCAATCTCAGCTGCTGGTGAAAAGTTAAACAGGATAATTTTGCTCAAAAAAGAGACTGAGCGCTTTGGCAGGTTCATGTGGGTGTGGTGGCTGGGGCCACATGACTGCAGTGGTATGGGGCGATCTGCCGGACACCCTAAGATTCTGTGACTCCCATTTCTTTTTCCAACAGGCCCTCAGCCAAGACAGTGGCCTGGTGAGGGAAGGGTAGGGATCTCCATACCCACTTTTCAAATGGGGAGCCTAGAGGGGTTCCCTCTCATGTCCCTCTTCCCAGTGAGAGCATTTCTGGGACTCTTCCCACCTGGCCATCCCACCTTCCCCAGGACATGCAGCAGGCCCTGGCCTGCCTCGATGCAAACAGTGCTTGATTTTCTAGGCTAAAATTACATCTTGAGTCAATTTTCATGAAATGTGGTGACATATTTAGGTGCTGGGAAGATGGAGCTTTCTCAGAAGGCATAAAAATGACCCAAATGGTTAAAACCAGCTGAAAGCCAGCAGCCAGAGGCCACGAGAGCAGATTTCATCCCTCCCGGGACTGGCTTATCTGCAGCCTCATGCAAACCCCGCTACAGAGAAAGTGCTGTGCCTGCACTTGACTCCCCCGACCCCCGATCACCGGATTATTATATCTTGGCCAAGATTCTGGTAACAGAGAGGTGATTTGTTCCTGAAGGGCAATGAACTAGATGGAGGAGTGGCGGGAATGGTTCCTGTTTATTTGCAAGGGCAGTCTTCCATCCAGGGGCAGCTCCATAGAGACAATCTGGACTTTTCTTTCATTCTCCATTTCTGATACTTTCCTCTGTGGGTCGCACAGAGAATCAAGCAAGGAATTACAGCCCCTCTGCCATCCCCAGTATGTTTGTTTGCTTTCAAGATAGGGTCGCGTTCTGTTGCCCAGGCTGGAGAGCAGCGGTGCAATCTAGGATTACTGCAACCTCTGTCTCCTGGGTTCAAGCGATTCTCCTGACTCAGCCTCCCAAGTAGCTGGGACCACAAGTGTGCGTCACCATGCCCGTCTAATTTTTATATTTTCAGTAGGGATGGGGTTTTGCTATGTTGGCTAGGCTCTCCCCAGTATGTTTAAATGCATCTTCCTTTCTCCACAAAAAGCTGTGTGAAGGCCGGGTGTGGTGGCTTACACCTGTAATCCCAGCACTTTGGGAGGCTGAGGTGGATGGATCATCTGAGGTCAGTATTTCAAGACCAGCCCAGCCAATATGGTGAAACCCCGTCTCTACTAAAAATACAAAATTAGCTGAGCATGGTGGTGCACAGCTGTAATCCCAGCTACCCAGGAGGCTGAGGCAGGAGAATCATTTGAACTTGGGAGGTAGAGGTTGCAGTGAGCCGAGATCATGCTATTGCACTCCAGCCTGGGCAAAAGGAATGAAACTTCACTCAAAAATAAATAAATAAATAAAGCTGTGTGAAACAGCATGTGCCCTAGGGGTGGCCTATGTGGCTGAGCTCTGCCATCTTCACTCCTGGAGTCTGGGCATGGGTCCTGCTCACCTCTCATAAATGAGGTCAGCCTCCTTGATTTTTACAGACCCTTCTGTTCTGATATTCTCACTCTACAACTCCAGCTGTCCTCAGCCTGACATCCATGAACTCCCTGTATTGACTCTTTCTCTATCTTGCAAGCCTCACACCCTGAACACCAGCCATGCTCCTCTGTCTGTGCTGGATGGCCTCCGTTGGCCCCTCTGGTTCCACTCCCGGCCTTTCCCCACACTGCTCTGTGCCCAGGAAGGCTGACCCAAGTAGACTGCCCCAGTGATCTGTTGGCCCTAGGTCTCCTAGTGAGGTTCCACCAATGGGAGGCACCAGCAGGAGATAGGAGGGCAGGAAGAGAATGAGGTTGCCTGAGTTGACTACGTCCCTCCACTGGGGCTCCTGGTCCTGTTTGGAAGTCCCCTGGGGTTCCAGAAACCAGAATTCCCCTTCCTCCCCAGGCCTGGAGTAGTAATGGCTCCCTCCTATTGCTACCCTTGAGACTCACCATCTTTCATTGATTTCCTTGAACCCTATCCACCCCTTTATTACATCCCTCAACAGTGCAGGATGCTACTGGGCCCCTGGGTTTTCGCACATCACTGAAACCTGAAACCCCGCTCAACTCAGCTTCTCCGCAGACTGAGGCCAGTCCTGCCCCATCTGTAGAATGAGGAGGTTGAGCCAGATGATCTTGAAAGTTCCTTCCAACCCATACCTCCTCTGCTCCACATCATGCACCCCAGGCAAATGGCTTGTATTTGGGCTCAAATTCCATCAAAAAAAATCCAAATGACCTGTCAAAATGCCTTAGTTGAACGTGGTCTTCCGGCTGCGACTTTCCCTCCCTGAATTCCCATTTTCTTCCATCCATACTTCCCTTCTCATCATTCCTATTAGGATTGTTCATCCACATGCGTCTCCCCTCCCAGGCTGCATATCTAGTTCCAATTCACACATTTGGTGATGCTCTGTTCTTTTGACCCATCTCCCTATCTTCCCCAGCCCCTGGTATATTGCCTGGCACTTCATAAATGCTTTCTGTTGCAAATATTAACTGAGATGGGAAGAGAAACTAGCCAAGGCCCCAAACACTTTGGATGATGCTGTATAATGAATATTTACTAAGCACTGACCATGCACCAAGGCACTTTACTTCCGTCATCTCGTTTCACCCTCACTATAGGCCTATAAGGTAGGAGTTACCCTCTGATGCCAGATGTGGAAACTGAGGTGCAGAGAGGTTAAGTAACTTGCTCTAGGTCCCACCTCCAGAAAGGGCTGGAGTCAGGAGAAAGCACAGGTGTATTCCACACCAAGGCCACCGGTCTTGCCTCTACTCCACCCTGCGGTGGGTGTAGTAACAAGATGTGACTTGTTTTTATTTAGAATTAGAAACCCTCAACCAAATGGAGACAACTCTCAATTACAGAATGTAATTAATGGCTCGCCAAAGAGTGCCCTTCTGAAGAGCCCTTCCAGACTTTCCTTCAAGAATCATGAAGACATTAACACATTCCTCGTTTCTATGAAGCGCAGCCAAAAGGCCTCAAAAGTAAGTAGTTCACTTAAGCAGGCTAAATGTTTCCCTAGCAATCTGGTTTATGCTTTAATTGGCATAGACTCTTGGACAGGGTGGAATAGTAAACTTTAGCCCAGCCCCTGTGGAAATATTTCCCACATTTTTTTGTTTTTGTTTTTTCTGAGACAGGATCTCGCTGTCACCCAGGCTGGAGTGCAGTGGCGCGATCTTGTCTCACTGCAACCTCTGCCTCTCGGGTTCAAGCGATTCTCGTGTCTCAGTCTCCCGAGTAGCTGGGATTACAGGTGCAATGGCAATGTTTTTGCTTTGAGAAGAATCTTGCTCTGTCGCCCAGGCTGGAGTGCAGTGGCGCGATCTCAGCTCACTGCAACCTCCACCTCCCGGGTTCAAGCAATTCTCCTGCCTCAGCCTCCCAAGTAGCTGGAACTACAGGCATGGGCCACACCCAGCTAATTTTTGTATTTTTAATAGAGATGGGCTTTCTCCATGTTGTCCAGGCTAGTCCTGAATTCCTGACCTCAAGTGATCTGCCCACCTCTGCCTCCCACAGTGCTAGGATTACAGGTGTGAGCCACTGAGCCCGGCCCCCACATGTTTTCTTTCTTTCTTTTTTTTATTTGTTTTACAGATGAACTTCCCACATGTTTCATGAATAAAATTCACCCCTTTCAGCCTCTTGGTCCCACCAAGTCTGGGGACCGGGGGCAGAGGGAGACAGTTCCGGCCAGTCCACCAACGAAGAAGGGAAATTCATTAACAAAGCCTGGGTTACTGAAGTGTCACTCAGACTTGATTTAAGACTTTATTAAGCCTTTATTAAGTCTGGGAAGGCCTCCTCACCCTCAGGCTCTCGGCATCGGTCATTTTGTGCACTGTCCCCCTCCCTTCCCCTTTCCTTGGACCCTGGGGACAAGCCTGCATCCTTCTGTTCTTCACAGCTGCCTCCTACCCATCTCTTAGTGGAGACCCCAGGCAGAGTCTCTATCAGGAGCCCACCAGCCTCCCTCCCAGGAGTCAGTGGAGATGGGCATGGGGTGGGGCTGCCAAGGCCAATAGGGCCACACCTTTGGGTAAATCACCTCTTCCCCCCATTCTGGTGCCTCTTCTGATCACCTGGAGCAAGTGCAATCTCCAGCCAGCTCAGGCAGCCATGAAGGCCCCTGCAAGCCGGCTTCAGCTCTGCCGCCCAGCAAGCGCACCCCACCTCCCACCGTGGAAGAAAACAACATTCCTCCCTCGGCCCCTCACCTCCTGGACTTCAACCTTGTCCTTGCTCAGCCAGATCCTCTTCTCCAAGAGAAAGGAGGGAGGTTTTGTTGTTCAAACAGGAGCTAGAGGCTCCCATGACCCCGCATCCTCACCCAGTTCCCCTTCCTCTGTTTCCTCTTTTCACCTGAAAACATTCTCCCGCGAGAACTCAGTGAGGGAGGGAGGAGGCAGAGGTAGCAATGTGGCAACAGCCACCATGGCCTTGTCAGCCTCTGTAGGCCCAGCTCCCTTTCCTAATCCATTCTTTTTTTTTTTTTTTTTTTTTTTTTTTGAGATGGAGTCTCACTCTGTCGCCCAGGCTGGAGTGCAGTGGTTCGATCTCGGCTCACTGCAACCTCCGC